>NW_028270148.1:101398042-101698042 GCF_037043375.1 Chiloscyllium plagiosum
GAAACGTCGATTTTGCCTGTCCTCGGATGCTGCCTGAATTGCTGTGCTCTTCCAGCACCACTGATCTAGAATCTGGTTTCCAGCATCTGCAGTCATTGTTTTTACCCCTTTGTAGGAGAGCTGGCTGATAGAACATATCTATGCTCCAGATGTTTAGCCCAGTGTCCAATTTTAATGTGTCTTGATCAGGTTGGACAGTTTGGATCTTAGCTTCTGCACACACTCAGCTGCAAATTGCAGTTCAATGGCACGGTTTGGGGTGGTCTTGGTTCTGGACTGGGTGACACAGGTTGAACAGTGTCCCACTCACCCTGTAGATGAGCTCCACACCAGATTCTCAGATACCGAGTGAGGTGCTGCAACCAGGAAGATGGAGAAGTGTTGGCACCATAGCATGGCCTGGCTTAACCCCAGCTTTCTCACGTATTGGGTCTTTGCTGGTGAGGATCACCACTTGTATGTCAACTTCAATGACACATTGGAGCAGCTGGCAATGCATGCTACTGGGGCTTGTGTTGTGACACTGAGTCCTTAGCCGTCTGTTTCAGTTTACCGACAGCATCTGTATTCTTGATCTTAAAAAAAAAGGGCGGCATTGTGGCTCAGTGGTTAGCACTGTTGCCTCACAGCACCAGGGACCTGGGTTCGATTCCAGCCTTGGGCGACTATCTGTGTGGAGTTTGCATATTCTCCCTCGGTCTGTGCGGGTTTCCTCCCACAATCCAAAATGTGCAGGTTAGGTGAATTGGCCATGGTAAATTGCCCATAGTGTTAGGTGCATTAGTCAGGGGGTAAATATAGGGTGTGGGAATGGATCAGGGTGGGTCCCTCTTTGGAGGGTCGGTGTGGACTTGTTGGGCCGAAGGCCTATTTCCACACTGTAGGGCATCTAGTCTAATTAGCGCTGGAGGAGGTTGGTGATGAATTACTGCAGGCAACTAAATTTGGGGAAGGTATCAAGAGGAAGGTCTTAATGAGTCCAAAAGAGACCATGTCGGAACATGATTGCCGCTATCCACACTTCATTTCAATTGGTCTTAGTGTGATGGTCACGTCCACTGTGCCTCTCAATGGACAGACTCCACATTATGATTCTGGCAGGAACCTCTTCAACTCACCCATCAGCAGGCAATGAGAACGCTTTTTGCAATGACCTTCCTGGTGGTGGACAGCAGGGAGATCCCTCTGAAGTTTCCACAATGGGTCTTACCTCCCTTAATGAAGGTGGTTGCAGGTATGGCCTCTCAGACTCTGTCCAGCAAGTTGTCCTCCTTCCAGATGAGGTGACATCTGCATGCCGAGGCTGCTTCTCCGCCATGCTTTAGTATTTTGTCGAGGATCCCAACTGCATCAAGAGCCTTGTTGGTTCTCAGCTGCTGGGCGGCCTTTCCAAACTCCTGTTGAGCTGAGGTGGTCTTGGGATGGTGACAGGTAGCATTCTGTGGGAATGTCATCAAGGGCGTTATGTCAAAGATTGAGCTTGGTTGATGAGATCTTCAATGTGCTCCTTCCAATGCCTTTTTGTCCTTGACAAGTGTCACTCCGTTCGTAGCTCACAGTGAGGTAGGTCTGTAAGCATTTTGGCTATGGATAACCACATTGAAGAATCAAGGCACATCATGATTTTCAGTCTCCTCTGTATCTGCCCACTGTCTAGTCTTTAGGTTTTTGTATTCCAAGGGAGTCACTATTGTCCATCCCTAGTTGTCCTTGAGAAGGTGGTGATGAGCTGCCTTCTTGAACTGCTGCAGTCCATGATTTGATGGTTCACCCACAATACTGTTAAGGGAGGGATTCCCAGGATTTTGACCCAGCGACAGTGAAGGAACAGCGATATATTTCCAAGTCGGATAGTGAGTGCCTTGGAAGGGAATTTCGAGATGGTGGTGCTCCCATGTACCTGCTGCCCTTGTCCCTCTAGATGGAAATGGCCATAGGTTTAGAAAGTGCTGTCCGAGGATCTTTGGTGAATTTCTGAAGTGTATCTTGTAGATGGCACACAATGGGCGGCACGGTGGCACAGTGGTTAGCACTGCTGCCTCACAGCGCCAGAGACGCGAGTTCAATTACCACCTCAGGCGACTGACTGGGTGGAGTTTGCACATTCTCCCCGTGTCTGCGTGGGTTTCCTCCGGGTGCTCCGGTTTCCTCCCACAGTCCAAAGATGTGCAGGTCAGGTGAATTGGCCATGCTAAATTGCCCATAGTGTTAGGTAAGGAGTAAATGTAGGGGTATGGGTGGATTGCGCTTCGGCGGGTCGGTGTGGACTTGTTGGGCCGAAGGGCCTGTTTTCACACTGTAAGTAATCTAATCTAATCTAATGCTGCTACTGAGCATCGGTGGTGGATGTTTATGTATGTGGTGCCAGTCAATCGGGCTGCTTTTCCCAGATGATGTGAAGCTTCTTGAGTGTTGTAGGGGCTGCACTCATCCAAGCAAGTGGACCATATTCCATCACACTCCTGACTTGTGCCTGGTAGATGGTGTCGAAGAGTGTGAGTGCTGGAAAAGCAAAGCCGGTCAGGCAGCATCCGAGGAGCAGGAGAGTCAACATTTCGGGCATAAGCTCCTCATCAGGAATTCCTCTTATGCCCGAAACGTCGACTCTCCTGCTCCTCGGATGCTGCCTGACCTGCTGTGCTTTTCCAGCACCACACTCTTCGACTCTGATCTCCAGCATCTGCGGTCCTCACTTCCTCCTGGTAGGTGATGGACAGGCTTTGGGAAGTCAGGAGATGGGAGGCCCGCTGCAGGACTCCTAGCCTGTAATTCATGGACCTTTTTGTTGGTCTCAGCCCGTTAAGCTCTCAGAGTCAGAGTCGTAGAGACGTACAGCACAGAAACAGACCCTTCAGTCCAACTCATCCATGTCCACCAGATATCCGAAAATAATCTAGCCCCATTTTCAAGCATTTGGCCCATATCCCCCCAAACCCTTCCTATTCATCTTTCCCCCCCCGACCCTAAACCTATGCCCTCCATTTCGTTTGTGAACCTGCTTTCTTTCCCTCGATTATTGACAGCCTTTTCAGTTCAGGAATGTTTTACATCAGTTTCTCTATAATTCTTTGGTTTACAGCTGGATTCAGCTGAAGTTTGGACAGATATCTATTTAATTTAAATCTTTGTGATTATAATTTTCATCTGTACAAAAAGAAAACATAGATTGTTTTTTTTCCTCTCTGGGCTGTTGTGAGGGCAAGAGTCAGTCAACATATCAAACTGCATTGCACTTGCTTTAATGACTACACCTCCTGTGAGGAACTCATGTAAATTAACGAGGGTAATTGTTTCATTCTCATGTCTCATTCGTCGAAATTTATGTTTTGCCAACAAACAAATATACTGCACAAAATACACTTGCACAGTGACTCATTTCGACTTAACTGGCATTAAAATGACTTTGTTATTTAGCAAGGCATAGGCAACTCATTTAGTTCAATATCTCATTCTGGGTGAAAAAGTCTCAGAGCTTCAATGCTATGAACGTTCACAAACTTGGTTTGTCTCTTGGTCCTCCTTTTGGGGGAATAGTAAAGAATTGAAAGGATTAAGAGACTGAATATCAACCAGCTTGCACCACAACATTAACACCACTGCCAGGGGCAACAAGTCCTACAGGGGGACTTGAAGCCAGAGCTTCGGCCGGGAGGCAGAATCACCACTCACTACTCACAAGCCTTTCCTATGCAATGGTTTAAGGTGTTGGGACACTGCGTTCTACATTTGGTCACTGTGTCACAAGGTTAGGGTGGGATGCTCTTCGGAGGTCTGTGCAGACTCAATGGGCCGAATGGCCTCCTTCCACACTTTAGCAATTCTATGGGGCAGCATGGTAGCTCAGCAGTTAGCAGTGCTGCCTCACAGCATCAGGGACCAGGTTCAGTTCCAACCTTGAGCAATTGTCTGTGTGGAGTTTGCACATTCTCCCCGTGTCTGCGTGGGTTTCCTCTGGGTGCTCTGTGTTCCTCCCACAGTCCTGAGATGTGCAATTAAATGGATTGGTCATGCTACATTGCCCACATTGTCTATGGATGTGGAGGTTAGGTAGATTGGCCATGCTAAATTGCCCACAGTGTCTAGGGATGTGCAGGTTAGGTAGATAGGCCATGCTAAATTGCCCACAGTGTCTAGGGATGTGCAGGTTAGGTAGATAGGCCATGCTAAATTGCCCACAGTGTCTAGGGATGTGCAGGTTAAGTAAGTTAGCCATGGGAGATGCAGGGTTACAGGGATAGAGTAGGGGGCTGCTGGGATTGCGTGGGCTGCTCTTTGGAGGGTAGGTGTGGATGAGCTGAATGGCCTGCCTCCACACTGTAGGGATTCTATGATGCCAAGCAATGCCTTTAAATAAATTTAAACTGGCTCATCTCATTCCATAAGCTTTCACCACTTCCTTCACTTTTATCTGCTCAGACAGAGCTTATGAAGATTAGATGAAAGAACAAACAGAAAGCAGAGGTAAGGATACACAACTAGCAGCAGAACAGATTAGTCAATGAAAAAATCCGAGGTCAAGTAACAACATCAAAGAATGCTTTCTCCTCTGGTGAAGAATTGAAACAGTGTCGGTCTGAGCAGAGACCATAAGGAAAGAGTTATCCAGACCGTGGTTTGGACTGTCATGCTGTATGAGATTGGATTGCAGACTTTGGGGAACTGGCCACCTAATGATGAGGCAGCCTGTGAGACACGGTGCTGGAGAAATGTGGAGTGCACTCAAAAGCAAACAGTTCACAGGATGGTGGAAGAGGGAAGGATGTTCATGGAAATTATCAAGAAATGGCAACAAGGTTGGATTTTTAAAAATTCTTTTAATAGAATCCCTCCAGTCCACACTGTCTCTCCGAAGAGTAACCCCCCCCCCAGACCCATTCCCCTACTACTCTACATTTACCCCTGACTAATGCACCTAACCTACACATCCCTGAATACTACAGGCCATGTACTAAGAGATGAGAACTTGCTAAAGGGATTGGGCCAGGGGATGAGGGGGTAATTGAAGGAAGATTCATGGGATGCAGACAAAGAGGGAACAAAGAGATTGATCTTGTTGGACACTTCATATTGAAAATGGAAGGCCATCAAGAGTGACAGAAGAGGAAAGTGACAGAGCACAAGCTGTGGAGAAATGGATAGAGGACTTGCCTTAGGCAGATCACCACAACATATCTGTAGGTTAAACATTAGACTCAAATCAAAGTGGTGTGAGAACACCTCCTTGTAGTGGTGTTCCCCACCTTGTCCACATGTCATTCACGTGAGTTCCCATCTGAGATACACTCCTTGGTATGGGTCAATGCAAAGCTGGATCCAAAACATATTGAAACAAATTGCCCAGCATGACTGGTATATTCTGAAGAAAATGTGTTACTGTAGGGAAGTACTGAGAACATTGTGCAATGATATAGTCTCAACTTTTGAATTTCCTTATATAGAGTCATAGAGATGTACAGCATGAAAACAGACCATTCAGTCTAACTCGTCCATGCCAACCAGATATCCTCATCTCATCTAGGCGCATATCCCTCTAAACCCTTCCTATTCATATACCCATCCAGATGCCTTTTAAATATTGTAACTATAGCAGCCTCCATCACATCCTCTGACAGCTCATTCCATATGGCAATAGATTTGAATTTGGATCGAGATTGTCTGTTACATCCATTCCTGGCTGGTCACCTACATTCTACAGTTTGTAAATTTGACCTTGTACAAAGCTCGATGCTATATCTTAACTTGTACTAAGTCCTATTCCTCTCTCATCCCTGTGCTGGTTGTCCTACATTGGTTTCCTCGTGGCTTTAAAATTCTCATCCTGTTCTCAAAGCCCTACTGGCCTTGCCCTTCCCTATGTCTGTAATCACCTCTGGTCCCACAACCCTCAGGGATGAGCGTTTTTCTTTAATTCTCGCCTCTCCAGCATTCCCGATGGTAATCATTCCACCTTTGGCTGCACCTTCGGCTGCGTGGATTATGGAATTCCTTTATTTCTTGCCTTGCTTTCTATCTACCGTCCTTGCTTTCCGTTCTGTAAGGACATTAGGACACTAAAGCAGCCCTGTGATGATGTCAAGGAGCTGCCCATCACTGAGTATAAATACTGTAGTCTGGGTGGAGTTAAAACACCACAGGGAACAGTTTGCAACTCTGCATCAGAGCAAACTACAACATCAGTAGAATCATACAAGATAGATTAGTCCTTACTGAATGTTAGCATTTATATTCACCATGTAAGGCAGTATTTAGTGTTAATATATAAAAGACAAACTTATGAAGAAGTCTGAGTCTGATGATAATCCTTGACTTTGCCTTCTCATTCACCAGCCTGTAAATATTCCAAAGTTCATAAAGTGGCATCAAACAACACAATAAAAGACCTTCCACCTTGAAAGCACTTCTTAAAACATGCCTCTTTAGCCAAGCTTTTAATCATCTGATCCAGTACCTCCTTATATGACTTGGTGTTTCAGAATGGTCCTTGTGACATTTCATTGTGTTAAAGCTGCCATATAAATGTGAATTGTTATTGAACTACAAAATACAATAGGAGCGATCTGTTTTTGCAGAACTCAAATTGCAAACTGAATTGAGCCAGAGGTGGCTTTCAAGGGACTCAAAAGTGATAAAAACATGTGAAGGAACTAATGTTATAGTACCTGCTGGCAAACCCAAACATTGTTAAATATAACTTACGATTCCATCACTGTTTATTATCCCCACAATCTGTATTTGCAAACACTCAATGCCGATCATTTGCAATGAACCTCTTTGCATTTTCCAAACCTCGTTTCCAATAATCAACATAGTTTAACACAATGTGATCAACTCAACATCGAATCATCCCTGATCCCAGTGCAGATCATTTTGAAACCATCCAATAAGTCAATCCCTTTGAATGCTAATGTAGCAGGACCTGCATTGTGGAAAACGAATTATATGAGACTGTACGAGATCTGGAAGAGGATTTGCAGAAACAGTGGGAAGTTCATAAAAGCTTATTAAGCGGCCACTTGTTCAGACTTCCTGTCACATTAATGTTTCCTGACAAGTCAAAGTCGTTTGTAAGGAAGTGTGAAAAAAGTAGTGGTGACAGAGACTGGGAATACTGCCCTGATAGTGTATGGGAACCAAGATGATGTCGAGGTCGGATCAAATTATTTCCTTCTACTTCTATAATTCGACATCCC
The DNA here is from genome assembly GCF_037043375.1 of Chiloscyllium plagiosum. NCBI lineage: Eukaryota > Metazoa > Chordata > Chondrichthyes > Orectolobiformes > Hemiscylliidae > Chiloscyllium > Chiloscyllium plagiosum. The sequence continues at coordinate 101,405,233 of NW_028270148.1, forward strand.
ACTGAGTAGGGCATCATCAGCAGAGGTCAAGATTAGGGTGGTGCTGGAAAAGCACAGCAGCTCAAGCAGCATCTGAGGAGTAGGAAAATCAACATTTCGGGCAAAAGCCCTTCATCAAGAATCAGGACTCATCAGCAGAATACAGGGGAGGTGCTGGCCTAGTGGCATTATTGCTAGACTGTTACTCCAGACACCCAGGTAAGGTTCTGGGGACCTGGGTTTGAATCCTGCCCTGGCAAATAGTGGAATTTAAATTCAATAAAAATCTGGAGTTAAGAATCTAATGATGACCATGAATCCATTGCTTTTTGTCGAAAAAGAAACCATCTGGCTCACTAATGCCCTTTAGGGAAGGAAACTGCCAACCTTACCCAGTCTGGCCTACACGTGACTCCAGACCCACAGTAATGTGGTTGACTTTTAACTGCCCTCTGGGCAGTTAGGAATGGGCAATAAATTCTGCATATCCAATGATGCCCTCATCCCATGAGTGAATAGAGGAAAACATGTAAGACCTACCTACAAGAATTTGTGTCCATTAGCATTCAATTCTGCATAGGCTTCAAGAGCCATTAATGTTCCAAATGGGTTCTGTGGCACACACACACAATGCTGGGGCAATTTATGCCAGTCGCTGTATTGGTGAGGGCATGGCTGTTGGAACTATGCGGGGCAGGGCAGATCCTGATGTGACTCACTGTCCAACTCAATTGGCTTTCATGCTGCAGCTACTGCCCTTGTATTGCTGACCATATGTTCAGCAGCAGGAGGTTCACCAACTCTCCACCAGTAGCACTACTTAAAGAGATTATCAGGTTGCCTGCAGGTTTGTTGTTGGTCGTTGGATTTTTGAAACTGTTGTTACAAATCTCGAACATTTCTGCAGTGGTTCCAAATCGCCAAAGGACTTTCTCCTTCATATACCACAAAGGGTTCTGAGATGGGGCTTGATGGGGTAAATGCTGGGAGGATGTTTTCTCTTGTGGGGTAATCCAGAGCTAAGGGACGTGCTTTAGAAATGAGGGATCTCCCACCAAAGAATGAGGTAAGGAAAAATTCTTCTTTCGCAGGTCATTGGTATTTGGAATTCACTCCTCCAGTGAGCAATAGGTCATTGATTACATTGAAGATTGAGTTGGACAGATATTTGATCTACAGTGGAATTGAGAGTTGTGGGGTGAGGAGGGGGTGGGTCCAGTCAGGCAAGTGGAGTTTACAGCTACAATTAAATCTGCCACGATTCTTTTGAATGACAGACCACACCTGAGAGACAGAATGGTTTCTCTTGCTATTACTTCACTACAGCCTTCTGCACAAACAAGTCACTCCCAGACATGGGTGCACTCATAAGCAGACCCCATTGGATACAACATAAGTTTGCCTGGAGTACGATGTGCAGTTTTGGTCTCCTTACTTGAGAAAAGAGGTCCTGGCACTGGAGGGGGTGCAGAGGAGGTTCACAAACTTGATGCTGGAGTCGAGAGGGTTGGTTTCTGGGGAAAGATTGAGTAGACAGGGGCTATACTCATTGGAATTTAGAAGGATGGGTGGGGGGGGACGAGGGATCTTATAGAAACATACAAAATTTTGAAGGAAATAGATAAAATACAAGCAGGGATGTTGTTTCCCCTGGTGGGTGAAACCAGAACGAGGGGGCATTGCCACAAAATAAGGGGGGAACAGATTTAGGACTGAGTTGACGAGGAACTTCTTCACCCAGAGGGTTGTGAAGCCATTGAGGCTACCTTGTTGAATATTTTTAAGGCAAAGAGAGATAGATTTTTGAACAGTAAAGGAATTAAACGTCATGGTGAGCGAGCTGGTAAGTGCAGCTGAGTCCACAAAAAAGGTCAGCCATGATCTTATTGAATAGCAGAGCAGACTCGATGGGCCCAATGGCCTACTCCTGCTCCTAACTGGGAAAGTTAGCAGAGGCCACACAGAAGAGGATGAGCTGGCAGAAGACGGAGGAGGAGAGTGAGAGAAGGAGGAGACCATAACAAGTAGGTACTGATCCTTTTGAATTCCCAGGGAGGAACGCGATGTAAACGCCCAAAAGGAAATTATCCCTAATTTTGGCTACCTGCCGCAGTTACAGCAATGCACATGGGTTCCACCAAGGCTGGTGATGCAGCTATTGGCAACATCTTGCAGTTTTCCATCATCCCTGATGTAAAGGGGTCACTGAAGCTCTTTATTCGAAGAGAGCTGACTACATTCTATTCTTTCTTTTCAGTAAACAGGGGGCGGGGACACCATGAGGTTTTGCTAGGATTATAGTCAGTCCTGACCCACAGAACAGCATTGATTGCATCTATACTACTTGGGCAGGCTCTGAATGTCAACCCTCCCTTAATGAAAAGGGAATTCACTCCCTGACTTCCAGCTGATGAATGGCCATATCTCGGGAGTAATGCCCAGTATTTGAACAGGAATTGTTATGTGCTCATTCTGCGACTGTCCACTCTGCATTTATGCTGCCACAGCAAAGTGGAAGGTGGCTACTGGGAGGTCTATGTATCACATGGCTCTTCAGTAACTGAAGAAGCAATAGCAGGAGGAGGAGAACGAGGAAGTGGAGGGGGGCAGGGAAGGGGGAATGAGATGAGGCCACCTTGATAATTCCATGCCTGTGTCTGTGACAAGCTCATTCAAGTGCAACACCATTAATCATCATTCCCCATTCACCAGCTGACCTGTTCCTTTTTGTCCCAGACTATCACCGATGGTCAGATTACAAATGGAAAACAAATTTTGCAAACCAAATTTATAAATAGAATCAAAGATGCGCGCTCATATAAAGTTAACCTTTCACCATGTGCCATCCCTTTGAGCTGACTCTCTGTGGGTCTTTGCCTAGCCCAGTTGTTGCTGCTGAGTTTCAGTGTAAGGGAACTGCAGGTGGCCTTGCTGGATGACCATGAGGAACCCTGAACCTAGAAAGTCCAGCTGTGTACTGTGCCACTGTCGGGAGGTGGGAGTGGTCTCAGTCCGGACTGGCAGACTGACTGGTAACAGTGAGGGCACTACCCCAACTGACAGGGTTGGGAGGATGAACGTTGTCTTCATGAGAGAGGGTAGCAGGTTCATATCTCATGGAGCAAATGCATTGCCTTAGGGTGGTGCCACAGTATTGCTGGTGATCTGCTGGAACATTGATTACTGGTGAAATATTAAAATAATAGGTACAAGGGCAGGTTGATGGGAGATGAGTGATGCATGTGTAGTGAATTGAGCAGTGGGTGAGGACTGTCAGGCAGTTGGAAGGATATACCTTTGAGGATACATTCACTTACCTTCACCCCTTAGATAAGATTATTGAACTTAGATTAGATTACTTACAGTGTGGAAACAGGTCCTTCGGCCCAACAATCCACACCGACCCGCCAAAGCGTGACCCATTCCCCTATGTTTACCCCTTCACCTAACATCACAGGCAATTTATCACAGCCAATCCACCTGACCTGTACATCTTTGGACTGTGGGAGGAAGCCAGAGCACCCAGAGGAAACCCATGCAGATACAGGGAGAACGTGCAAACTCCACACAGAGAGTCGCCTGAGGCAGGAATTGAACCCGGGTCTCTGGCGCTGTGAAGCAGCAGTGCTAACCACTGTGCCACCGTGCAGCATCCCTTCTAGATCCTCACGGATGGACTCCTGATATTTTGGCTATTGAGCTTGTCCCTTGTGTTGTATCTCCTGCTCCTCTGCCAAGGCTCCTATTGCTCAGACTCTTTCCTTGGAAGTCATAGAGTCATAGAGCACGGAAACAGACCCTATGCCGACCAGGTTTCCCAAACTAATCTCGTCCCATTTGCCTGCATTTGGCCCATGACCCTCTAAACCCTTCCTAGTCATGTACTTGTCCAAAAGTCTTTTCAATGTTGTAACTGTATCTGCATTGACCACTTCCTTTGGCAGTTTATTCCATATACACACCGGCCTCTATGTGAAAAAGTTGCCCTTTAGGTCCCTTTTAAATTTCACCCCTTCCACTTTAAAACAATGCCCTCTAGTTTTTAATCCTCCTACCTTGGGAAAGACCTTTGCTATTCACCTTATCTATACTGCTCCTTGTAAACCTTTCCCAATTTAACTATATCCTTCCTTTAGCAGGGTAACCAGAACTGTATACAGTGCTCCAAACGTGGCCTCACCAATGTCCTATACAACCCAATGAAGAATGGGAAAATAGAATATGAATGCAAACAGGTGAGTAACATAATGTCAGACTGTAAAAGCTTCTGAAAGTAGGTGAAAGGGGGAAGATTAACTCAGAGAAATGTGGGCTGATTATAAGCGGGGACAGGAAAATGTATAATTCCGAACAGAAATTAAACTGTTACTTTGAGACTGTCTTCATCACAGAAGAAGATACTCTACTAGAAATACTGGATTAGTGGTGCTGGAAGAGCACAGCAGTTCAGGCAGCATCCAAGGATTTTTGAAATCGACGTTTCGGGCAAAAGCCCTTCATCACAGAAATACTGAACAACCAAATGGCATGAGGATCTGAGGAACCAAAAATAAGCCTGTATTAGTAAGTCTTAGATTTAGAGGTCTTAACTGAAAAGTTAACAAAAGAGAAAATGTTGGAAAATCTCAGCAGGTCTGACAGCATCTGTAAGGAGAGAAAAGAGCTGACGTTTCGAGTCTAACTAACCCTTTGTCAGACTAGTTTTGACAAAGGGTCAGTTAGACTCGAAATGTCAGCTCTTTTCTCTCCTTACAGATGCTGCCAGACCTACTGAGATTTTCCAACATTTTCTCTTTTGGTAACTTTTCAGTTAAGACCTCTAAATCTAAGACTTACTAATACAGGCTTATTTTTGGTTCCTCAGATCCTCATGCCATTTGGTTGTTCAGTATTTCTAGTAGAGTATCTTCTTCTGTGATGAAGACAGTCTCAACGTAACAGTTTAATTTCTGTTCGGAATTATACATTTCCCTGTCCCTGCTTAGAAGTCAGTAATAGAGGAAATGTTAGAATTCATTAAAAAGGATGAGATCACTGAATATTTAGCAAAGAATTGTAAAACTGGGGAGAGTCAGCATATACTTGTGGGAGGGAAATAATGTTTGACAAATATGTTGGAGTTTTTGAGGATATTACTTGTAGTATTACTAAAGGATAACCAATGGATGCAGTCAATATGTATTTTCAGAAGACTTTTGCTAAGGTCCCACACAGATAGTGAGTGAATACAATTAGAGAGCAGAGGATTGTGGGGGAATATATGAGAATAGATTGAGATTTGGTTAACAGACAGACAGTAAGCAGAGATTAAGGATAAACATTCTCACTCTCAGGATGGCAGGTTTTTATGACTGAGATACCATAAGGATCAGTGCTAAGTCCACCATTGATCTCAATCTATATCAATAGGAGCATAGGCCATTCAGCCCCTTGAGCCAATTCGGCCATTCAATGAGATCATAGCTGATACATGACTTAGCTCCTTTTACCTGCCTTGGGCCCATATCCCTTAACACCTTTGCTTAATAACAACCCTACTTGCCTCAGATTTAAAACTCACAACTGATCTCAATGACCTGGATAGGTGGATGAATTGTAACATTCCCAAATTTGCCGATGACACCAAACTGGATGGGAAAGTAAATTGTGAGAAGCCTTCTAGGGGACTTGGGCAGCCGAAGTGAATGGGCTAAAATAAGGCAGATGGAATATAATCTCAATAAGTGTGAAGTTATTCACTTTGGTCAAGAAAATAATCAGAAAATGATAATATTTCTTAAGTGGTGAGAGGTTGGGAAACATTGATAGCCAAAGGGAACTGGATGTTCTTGTTTATGAATCACTAAAAATTGGCAATTGGGAAGGCAAAATATTATGTTGATTATCATCGCAAAGCAATTTAATTACAGGAGTAAAGTTGATTTGTTGCAGCTGAATACAGCTTTGGTGAGACCTCACCTAGGATGTTGCATACAATTTTGATATTATCTAAGGAGGGATATACTTACTATAGAAGGAATGCAACAGAGGATTACCAGATTAATCCCTGGGATGGTGAAATGTTTTTCTGATGCTAAATTGAGGTGACTGAGTCTGTATCCTTAGAGTTTCAAAGACTGAGGGTGACTTAATTGAAACTTACAAAGTATGTCAGGGTGGATATACTGACATATACTTCCCCTGCTAATGATGCTAAAACCAAGGGACAAAATCCCAGGGTACGAGAGTTAAAACTGAGATGGTGAGGAATTTGTTCTCCTCAGAGACAGGTGAATCTGTGGAATTCCCTACCCCTCATGGCTGTGGGAGATTAATCATTGAGCAGGTTCAAACAGAAATTGACAGTTTCTTGAGGACTGGTGATATCAAGGGAGATGGAAATAGTACAAGACAGCGACATTGACATTGGTGATCAGCCATGACCTGACTGAATGACAGAGAAGGTTTGATGGGCTGAATGGTATACTCCTGTTCCTAATCCCAAAGGACCCCCCTGGAAGTGTATAGCAACCAACATGGAGATTAATACTAGTCTGAATTCTGTCATGGTGACAATGGGACAGATGGAAGGTTTGAAGACCAAGGCAGTTGCCTCACCTCTCTCCCAATGACTGACCTGAATCTAGACCTTCTCAGCTGGCAGGAGGGAATTAGAACAACAGCACAGAAAGAGCGTGCACAACATATGTTAATGACTTGGATGAGGGAACAGAAAGTAACATCTCAAAGTCTGCAGATGATACCAAGTTGGGTGAAGATGGTGAACCATGACGAGGATGCAGAGATCCTTCAGCATGATCTGGACAGGTTGGGCTGAGTGGGCAAATCAATGGCAGATGCAGTATCATTTGGATAAATATGAGGTTATTCACTTTGAAAGCAAAAACAGGAAAGCAGGAAACAGGAAAGCAAGAAACAGGAAAAACAGGATATTACCTGTACATTGGCAGAAGGGAGTGTGCAGTGGGACCTGGGTGTCCTTGTGCACCAGTCGCTGAAGGTAAGCAGGTGCAGCAGGTCTAAAGAAGGGAAGTGGTATTTTGGCCTTCGTTGAGTTTTGAGTACAGGAGCAGGGATGAGTTGTTGCAGTTATACAGGACCTCGGTGAGACCACCCCGAATTGTGTGCAGTTTTGATCTCCTTTTCTGAGGAAGGATACTCTTGCTCTCGAGGGAGTGCAGTAAAGATTTACCAGGCTGATTCCGGGGATGGTGGGACTGACGTGTGAGGAGAGATTGACTGGGTGAGGATTGTTTCCACTGGAGCTCAGGTAAGTGAAAGGGCATCTCATAGAGACTTATAAAATTCTAACAGGACTAGACAGGGTAGATGCAGGGACGATATTCCCAGTGGGATGTGTGTCCTAAACCAGAGGTCAAAGTCTGAGGATTAGGGGTAGACCATTAAGGATGGCGATGAGGAAACATTTCTTCACCCAAAGAGTGGTGAGCCTGTGGAATTCATTACCACAGGAAGGAGTTGATGTCAAAACATTGAATGTATTCAAGATGCGGCTAGATATAGCACTTGGGGCAAATCGGGTCAAAGGTTATGGAGAGAAAGCAGGATTAGGCAGAGCAGGGCCAAATGGCCAAATGGCCTCCTCCTGCTCCTATCTTCTATGTTTCTTTCTCCTTCTCCAACAGCAGTGCACAAGTTGCACAAAGTTTCTCCTGGAGAGAGAATGTATTGACTAAAACAATGTCTTTTTGCCTAGTCCCCACTCTTCCCCACAAGCAATATTCTAGGGGGTGCAGTGCTAATGTCACTGGATTGGTAATCCAGACATCCAGACTAATGCTCTGGGGGTTTGAGTTTGACTCCCATGAGAGCAAATGGTGAAATTTGAATTCAACAAACAGAAATCTGTCAGTTAGGGTCTTGTGCTGCAGAAGTAATGTCCTTATCTTTGGAAAAGAAGTTGGGGGTTAAAGACTCAGATGTGGCTTAAATGAAAAATATATGATTCTGAGGGGAGTTGACTGGGTGGAAGGATGTTTCTTCTTGTGAAAGTGTTTAGAACCAGGGTCATAGTTTAAAAATAAAAGGACACCCATTTAAGACAGAGTTGAGGAAACCATTTTTTTTCTCTCAGAAGATTGAGTATCTTTGGAATTCCCTTCCTCAACAGGCAGTGGATGCAGAATCTTTAAATATTTTAAAGGTGGGATAGATAGATTTTTGATTACCGAGGGGATGAAAGATTGTTGGTGATATGTAGGGTTGAGATTAAAATCAGATCAGCCATCAGCTTATTGAACGGGGGAGCAGACTCAAAGGACTGAATGGCTTATTGTTGTTCATAGTTCCTAAGTTCCACCTGCCTCTGGAAATAGGGGCCTGTGGTACAGTGTGGGACTGCCATAGTGTTAAGGGTTTTGATGGAGAGGAATTTGTTAGGTGTGTACAAGAAAATGTTCTGATTCAGTACGTGGATGTATCTACTAGAGAAGGTGCAAAACTTGAGGAGAAAGTGAGGTCTGCAGATGCTGGAGATCAAAGTTGAAACTTTATTGCTGGAACAGCACAGCAGGTCAGGCAGCATCCAGGGAACAGGAGATTCGACGTTTCGGGCACAGGCCCTTCTTCAGGAATGAGCAGAGAGTGTTCAGCAGGAGAAGATAAAAGGTAGGGAGGAGGGACTTGGAGGAGGGGCGTTGGAAATGTGATAGGTGGAAAGAGGTCAAGGTGAGGGTGATAGGTCGGAGTAGGATGGAGGCGGAGAGGTCAAGAAGAAGACTGCAGGTCAGGAAGGCGGTGCCGGGCTGGAGGGATTCGGCTGAGACAAGGTGGGGGGAGGGGGGATGAAGAAACTGGTGAAGTCCAAGTTCATCCCCTGTGGTTGGAGGGTTCCCAGTCGGAAGATAAGACGCTCCTCCTCCGACCGTCGGGTTGTTGTGGTTTGGCGGTGGATGAGTCCAAGGTGCAAAACTTGACCTACTCTTGGAAAATAAGGCAGGGAAGGTGACTGAGGTGCCAGTAGGGAAGCACTTTGGGGTCAGCGACCATAATTCTATTAGTTCTAAAATAGTGATGGAAAAGGATAGATCTGTTCTAAATTGGAGGAAGGCTAATTTTGACGGCATTAAGCAAGAACTTTCAAAAGCTGATTGGTGGAAAATGTTTGCAGGTAAAGGGACGGCTGGAAAATGGGAAGCCTTCAGAAATGAGATAACAAGAGTTCAGAGACAGTATATTCCTGCCAGGGTGAAAGGGAAGGCTGGTAGGTGTAGGGAATGTTGGATGATGAGAGAAATTGAGGCTTTGGTTCAGAAAAAGGAAGAAGCATATGTAAGGTATAGACAGGATAGATCGAGTGAATCCTTAGAAGAGTATAAAGAAAGTAGGAATATACTGAAGAAGGAAATCAGGAGGGCAAAGCAGGGGACATGAGATAGCTTTGGCAAACAAGGTTAAGGAGAATCCAAAGGGATTTCATAAATATGTTAAGGACAAAAGGGTAACTGGGAGAGAATAGGGCCTCTCAAAGAAGGGCTTATGCCCAAAACGTCGATTCTCCTGTTCCCTGGATGCTGCCTGACCTGCTGCGCTTTTCCAGCAACACATTTTCACCTCTCAAAGATCAGCAAAGCAGCCTATGTGTGGAACCGCATTAGATGGGGGATATACTAAACAGGTATTTTGCATCAATATTTACTGTGAAGAAGGACATGGAAGATATAGAATGTAGGGAAATAGATGGCGACATCTTGAAAAATGTCTATATTACAGAGGAGGAGGTGCTGGATGTGTTGAAATGCATCACAATAGATACACCCTCAGGACCTGATCAGGTGTACCCGAGAACTCTGTGGGAAGCTAGGGAAGTGATTGCTGGGCGTCTTGCTGAGATATTTGTATCATGGATAGCCACAAGTGAGGTGCCGGAAGACTGGAGGTTGGCTAATGTGATGCCACTATTTAAGAAGGGCAGTAAGAAAGAGCCAGGGAACTATAGACAGGTGAGCCTGACATCGGTGGTGGGCAAGTTGTTAGAGCAAATCCTGAGGGACAGAATGTTCATTTATTTGAAAAGGCAAGGATTGATTAGGGATTGTCTACATGGCTTTGTGCATGGGAAATCATGTCTCACAACTTGATTGAGATTTTTAAAGAAGTAACAAAGAGGATTGATGAGGGCAGAGTAGTAGAGATGATCTATATGGACTTCAGTAAGGTGTTTGGCAAGGTTCCTCATGGGAGACTGGTTAGCAAGGTTAGATCTCACGGATTACAGGGAGAACTAACCATTTGGATACAGAACTGGCTTGAAGGTAGAAGACAGAGGGTAGCTTTTCAGACTGGAGGCTAGTGGTGTGTAACAAGGATCTGTGCTGTACATCGCTCTGACTCTATGATGAACTCTCGGAAAGGATGTCAAGGTTCAAGTCCCTTCTGCACCTGGAAACAGAGCTTTGTGGTGCAAAGGTAGCATACGTACCTCTGGGGCAGGATGTTACAATTCAAGTCCCTCCTAGCCCTGGAGATAAAGTATTGTGAAAAAGTGTTAATGTGCCCATCTTTGGCACAGGAGATCAAGGCTGAGGGCCCACCTGCTCCTAGAGATAGCATCCTATGGTACAGTGGTAACGCACTGATCTACTTCTGACAGAAGGTCAAGGTTCAAGGTGCAGTGATAGTGACCCTAACTTGGGGACAGTAGGTCATGGTTCAAGTACTTCCTAGAGTCATACAGCATGGAAACAGACCCTTTGGTAAGTCGTGGAGATGGGGGTTTTGTGATGTGGTGGTAATGTGCCTACCTGTGGAACAGTAGGTTCAAGAACCTCCTGGAGTGTTAGTGTTTGTTGTAAATCCTTTTTTTAAAGAATCCCTACAGTGTGGAAACAGGCCCTTCAGCCCGACAATTCCACACCGACCCTCCAAAGAGTATCCCACCAAACCCATTCCCCATTACTCAACTTTTACCCCTAACTTACACAACCCTGCACACTATGGGCAATTTAGCACGGCCAATCGACCTAACCTGCACATCTTTGGATTGTGGGAGGAAACTGGAGCACCCGGAGGAAACCCACGCAGGCACGGGAGAGTGTACAAACTCCACACGGTCAGTCACCTGAGGCTGGAATTGAACCCGGGTTCCTGGTGCTGTGAGGCAGCAGTGCTAACCACTCTGCCACCCCCAAATGCAAGACCCTATCTCCAGGGCTATGAGGGACTTGGGTCTTGATATCCTATCCTAGAGTTACAAACACTACCACTCCAGTGCAAGTTCTTATCTCCAGGGCTGTGAGGGATAAGGTCTTGCATTGGAGAGGTAGTGTTTGCAGCTCTGGGACAGGAGGTGAAGGTTCCACAAGGGGGTTGCCAGGACGGGCTGATTGAGAGTAACCGGACCCTCCAAAAATGCCGTGGGGCCCCCCGCACAAGTGAGCTGGGTGACAAAACCTCTGCCTTCTCTGCTGCCCTAAAGCTTGCCTAGGTGTGTGTGTGTGTGTCTCTAGGTGTGTGTGTGTGTCTCTAGGTGTGTGCGTGTGTCTCTAGGTGTGTATGATTGTGTGTATATGTGTCTAGGTGTGTGTGTGTGTTTCTAGGTGTGTATGATTGTGTGTGTGTCTCTTGGTGTGTGTGTGTCTCTAGGTGTGTATGATTGTGTGTGTATATGTCTACGTATGTGTGTATATGTCTCTAGGTGTGTATGATTGTGTGTATATGTGTCTAGGTGTGTGTGTGTGTTTCTAGGTGTGTATGATTGTGTGTGTGTCTCTTGGTGTGTGTGTGTCTCTAGGTGTGTATGATTGTGTGTGTATATGTCTACGTGTGTGTGTATATGTCTCTAGGTGTGTATGATTGTGTGTGTATATGTCTACGTGTGTGTGTATATGTCTCTAGATGTGTGTGTGTCTCTAGGTGTGTATGATTGTGTGTTTGTGTGACCCAGACTGTGCAGACACCCCCCCACCCCCCCCCACCCCCCCCCACACACACACACAGTGCCATGAAGGAGGGACTGTGAGGGTGATAATGTAGCCCTCCCTCCCAAGGGGAATGCCTTGTATTGGAGACGGGAACCCGAAGAGGGCGCAGCGGCTGCCCAGATGCTGCCTCTCCCCTCTCTCCCTCTCCCTGTCTCCCTCCCTCCCTCTCTGTGCGCGGCGCTGGGTTTAGTGCAGAGCTGGAGACTTGAGTTGAGTTTGCAGCGAGGCTCCAGTCTATCGCTGTCCCTCTGCCTCCCTCTCCTCTCTCTCTCTCTCCCTTGTTCATGGATCAGAAGAAGGCACTAGCAGCAGCAGCACCCAAAGCCTCCAACCTACCCCCCCATCTCCTCTCCTCTGGGCGTCTAATGGACTGAAAGGGGGGGGGAAACTAATCCCCCCCTCCTTCCCTTTCCCACCCCTCATCCCCCTCCCCATCCCTCTCCTCCTCCCCTCTTTCTATTCCACCCCCCTTCTCTCTCTCTCTCTCTCTCCGCTGAAGTTGCTGTTCTGTCTCTGTCTCTCTCTCTCTCCTGGGTTCCTAAGCTCCGGCGTTTCCCAGCGCTCTCTCTCTCTCTCACACACACGATCATAAACACGGGGCTGAAGGATGGAGAGTCGCCAGCATCGCCGCTTGCAGCTCACCCTGAAACTGAGGACCATCAAAGGGCGCCGCCGGAGACGGGATTTGTTCTGGTGGCAGGTCTGCTGGCTGGGCGGATTGCTGCTGGCGCTGCTGTGTATCTCCAGCGTGTTGGAGAAGGCAGGTGAGAGGGGGGAGTCTGTGTGTGTACATGTGTGTGTGAGTCCAGATGTGTCTGTATGTGAGTCTGTGTGTCTATGTGAGAGAGAGAGAGAGTCAAGGTATATATGTGTGTGTGTGAGTCGGGGTGTGTGTGTCTAGGTGTGTGAGTGTGAGTCTACGGGTGTGTGCATGTGTCTAGGTGTGTGAGTCTACGGGTGTGTATGTCTAGGTGTGTGAGTGTGAGTCTACGGGTGTGTGTGTCTAGGTGTGTGAGTGTGAGTCTACGGGTGTGTGCATGTGTCTAGGTGTGTGAGTGTGAGTCTGCGGGGGTGTGTGTCTAGGTGTGTGAGTGTGAGTCTACGGGTGTGCGCGTCTCGGTGTGTGAGTGTGAGTCTATGGGTGTGTGCGTCTAGGTGTGTGAGTGTGAGTCTACGGGTGTGTGCATGTGTCTAGGTGTGTATGATAGTGTGTGTGTGTCTAGATGTGTATGATATTGTGTGTGTGTATATGTGTCTAGGTGTGTATGATAGTGTGTATATGTGTCTAGGCACGTATGATAGTGTGTGTGTGTGTCTAGGTGTGTATGATTTTGTGTGTGTGTATGTGTCTAGGTGTGTATGGTAGTGTGTGTATGTGTCTAGGTGTGTATGATAGTGTGTATATGTGTCTAGGTGTGCATGATTGTGTGTGTCTAGGTGTGTATGATTATGTGTGTGTGTCTAGGTGTGTGTGTGTGAGTGTAAGTCTAGGTGTGTATGATTATGTGTGTGTATCTAGGTGTGTGTGTTTGTGTGTGTATTGAAAAATGTGTTGCTGGAAAAGCGCAGCAGGTCAGACAGCATCCAAGGAGCAGGAGAATCGACGTTTCGGACATAAGCCCTTCTTCAGGATGCCCGAAACGTCGATTCTCCTGCTCCTTGGATGCTGCCTGACCTGCTGCGCTTTTCCAGCAACACATTTTTCAGCTCTGATCTCCAGTGTGTGTGTGTGTGTGTGTGTGTGTGTGTGTGTGTGTGTGTGTGTGTGTGTGTGTGTGTGTGTGTGTGTGTGTGTGTGTGTGATGAACAGTGAGCAGAGAAACCATCTAGAGACAGAGCAATGTTTTGTGGAAAGGATACAAATGCCTCCCCACCTCAAAACAAATTGGATAACAATAAGAAATTACAGTGACTCCTGGGCAACAACAGAGGTTTGTTTTCTGTTGTGATCACATTATGAGAAGGGCACTCATTAATAGGAACCGAGGCTTGGATGGTTTCCAGTTTATCTTGTCTCTATCCCCAACCCCTTCACCCCCCTCCCCACTTCTCCCCACACCCCTACCAGAAGTTAGAGAGGTGAACCAAGTTTACTCGTGTGCCTCTGATTCTGGATTAATGCTCCCAGGTTAGATTCATGGACTGTGCTGTAGTGCACTGTTACACCTCAAGGGTCAGTGGCTACATTCCTGACTCTGCCCCTCACTGGGGTGACCATGTGCATCGATGTCCAGTCTTCAGGAGGTCCCTGTTCAAGTCCCTCTCTCGGTCGGCTTTCGCGAGGCATTGGTATTTTTTGCTCTAAGTGGCGACTATCACCGTGCTTCTGAGGAGAGGTGGTTCTGTCTGTGTGCACTGAAGTGATGGGATAACACTGTCTGTAATGTTGAGCTGTGCAGGGATCTGGACTATGACCGTAGTCCTCATCACCAGTTTGATTCAAATTGAAACGAAAAGCCAGCCGAATTGCACCATGTGTATTATTGAAAGAGGCGGGTGTTTCGGGTGGCCAGCTAGGCAAAAACTGAGCAAAAATATTGGTCACTCAAGAAATTCGAGGCAGAATTGGGGTATCATGGCTGTTGGTAATAATGAACATCCATCACCTTATGTTCTGCTGGTCTCAAGTGCCAGCGTAACTAGGTGACCCAGGTGAGGTTTATATTAAAAAGACTAGAATATACAATATAGACTGTCATCTCACCTGTGGGTTCACCTAGATTACACTGTTTTCAGACACTTCAAGATGCTTAGTGGAAAGTGACTCCCTCCCAACTATCTATTACTGCATGTCCATTTTGCTTATCTGCTTGCAAATGGAATACATCTTCAAGTTTGTTTGTCTTTTGCCAGCACCTAAGAATTCAGTTCTGCTGAACATGGGGAAAAATGTCTGTTGAAAGCTGTTACGGGGGATGCACGTCAGAGACTACTATGTTTACAGTGATAAGAAGTGATTTTATCAAAATAATTCTCTCATAATCCTGGTGTTGTAATAGTAGAGTGCTGATTGAACAGAAGGCTATAACTGATAAAAATGATGCCCATCTCTTGTTAGGTACTGAATATTTGTCAAGTGTTAAACACCACTCCAATAAGTGAGGCAGTCCTGAAGCCACGAACCTAATCAGGCAAGAGGTCCCTTTCATTAAGATAAGACTGTTCTCACTGCACTTATCTCCTGCAGAACTAGATAAAAACAATGACTGCAGATGCTGGAAACCAGATTCTGGATTAGTGATGCTGGAAGAGCACAGCAGAACTGCAGAACTAGAGTTCACCCTCATTAATCCTACAGCTGACCCCGTGTGGTTCTTAAATGTGCTTGTGCCTTGTCATTGTACAACACAATATACGTCCGGGAGCCTTTTCTGCAGTTTCTTTTTAAAAGACTAGATTGTGGAGGAGCCGGTGATGAACTGGGTTGGACAAAGTTAAAAATCACACAACACCAGGTTATAGTCCAACACCAGGTTACAGTGCTTCCAAATAAACCTGTTGGACTATAACCTGGTGTTGTGTGATTTTTAACTTAATAGGCTAGTTTAGTGCACATCTGAATGATTTTAGACCTAACTCTCACCATTACGATGACACATCCCAAAGAAATGGCAGTGCAGAATTGATCAATAAATTATGCAGCCTCACTGTATGAGGCTGAATTTATTTTTCTTTTAAAAATCCTTTGCAGGATGTGGCTGTTACTGATTAGGTCAGCATTTATTGCCGATACCTAATTGCCCCTAAAAACGGTGGTGGGAAGCCACAGTCCAAGTGGTGTGTGTCCATCTACAGTGCTGTTCGAGAGGGAGTCACAGAATGTTCACTCCGTGCCAGTGAAAGAACAGAGATGTGGTTCCAGATCAGGAGGGCATGTGTGTCTTGGAGGGGAGCTTGGTGTTTGTGTTGTAACCTATGACGTATATTTTCGAACATTTATTGGCATTCTACTTATTTATGTGATGATCCTTGTCTTGGTGATAGGATGAGTGTCAGTACTGGTTGGGAATCTTGAGGGTTAAGAAAGCCAATATGCTCAACCAGCTGTGAAGGAAGCAGTTTTGTTAATTCAGAATGTGTTTCTGTAACCAAGGTACTGAAATTATGGAGTCATTTTATTGATGAAGGTGATCATTGTTGGCCAACAGTGGAATCTTACTCTAGAGGAGCTCCAACTGTCAATATTTGTGCACTGTAGATGGACACACACCACTTGGACTGCAATGGCCAAGAAAGTGGCTTGCCACCACCGTTTTTAGGGGCAACTAGGGATTGGCAATAAATGCTAATATGCTCTAAAAAATGTGATAGCCGAAAAGTGGCTGTCACTCATAAGTTAGTGAGGTCTTGCCTACAAGCAAGGATGCTGTTTATCCCATACAATTCTTATTTTAAACTCTCTATTTTGTATTGACACAGAAACGTAGCTGGCCAAGTAATGATTCAGCCATTCCCTTCTGGCGTTTTCTTTCGGGTAAAATAATTCTCGATAGATCTGTAACTCACCTTGCATAAACCCACCTCCATCCCTTCAATCCTCAACTTCTCTGTTCATTTTCTCTCTCTTCTGGATCTTTGCACAGAAAGCCGCAGCACTGCTAGCATGGAGGAGGGTGACTGTGTTTTATTCTTAAAAGCCTAGGTTATTGGAGATTTCAATAATCCCAATGAGCTAGGAGTACATTTGCCGATTCATCAAATAACCAGCTTGAATTGGGTGCATCCGGGCTGAATTTGCGCTCTATTTAATTCGTTCATGGGATGTGGGTGTTGCTGGTGCTAGTGCATGTCATAAACATTGATGTCAGTGCAAGGTAGGGAAGTAGCTTTGAGGCTGATAAAGATTTAGTTAACGGGGGGAAGACACATTAACCCGCAGTTCTGCTGTTTTCCTAGTTCAACAATGGAGCCTGGACTGATTTTTGACTTCATTACTTATAGTTGGCCAGTGATACTCTATCCCACTATGAGGGAAAGGATAATGGAGAGAGCAGGGGTGTGGGAGTGGGGGAGAGAGATGACCTGTGAGAGAGATGATACGTGGAGGGTAGGGAATCACTGTGACCATTGCTGCCTTGGTGCCCCAAATTTCCTGCATGTGATCCCACCTGAGGTCCGGACCCCAGCCTTGGGATACCCTGAAGTAGGTCGTTTGATTCCATCAGTGCTGACAATTGTAGCCCTGGCTCCCAGCGGTGAAATCTGGTTGTGTCTGAAAGTAGGGAGTTCCTACCTTTGCCAACAACAGGTAGTAAGTAACGTGGTTGACATCGAAAACATTGCAAAGACCAGAAGACTTTTTACTGGCCTCCAAGGGCAAGATGTTGAATGAGAATGAGTGCTGGAGTTTATGTACAAGGCATATCTGAACTGAATTCATTCTTGAAAACTTGCTTGCAGGATGTAGATGTCACTGGCAAGTACAGTATTTGAGAATTATTTGTTCTGCCTTCTTGAAACACTGCACACCCTGTAGTATGGTTATAGTAATAGCTCTGTTCGGAAGGAAAGTTTGGAATTTGACCCATTGGCAATAAGGGAACAGCGATACTTTCAAGTTAGGATGGCGTGTGACTTGGAGGGGAACCTTACCTGTGGTGTTCCCATTGCTTTTGCTTTCCTTGTCCTCCTGGGTGGTAAAGGTTATGGGTTTGGAAGGTGGCATTGAAAGAGCCATTGGGAATTGCTGTGGTGCATCTTGTAGGTGGGACACACTGGTGTCACTGAGAGCCAGTGAAGAACAGATTGAATGTCAAAGTTGGTGGGTGGGGTATGAATCAAGTGGGCAGTTTTGTCTTTGATGATGTTGAGCTCCTTGAGTGTTGGAGCTTCATTCTTCCAGGCAGGTGGGGAGTATTCCATCGCACTCCGGACTGTAGATGGTAGCAAGTCCTTGGGGAGTCAGGAGGTGAGTTACTCGCTGCAGAATTCCTAGTCTCTGGCCTGCTTTTGTATCCAGTGCTAGTCTGGATAGACCACAACTTCTCAGCCATCCT
Source organism: Chiloscyllium plagiosum (assembly GCF_037043375.1). NCBI lineage: Eukaryota > Metazoa > Chordata > Chondrichthyes > Orectolobiformes > Hemiscylliidae > Chiloscyllium > Chiloscyllium plagiosum. The sequence goes on from NW_028270148.1 coordinate 101,423,150, forward strand.
TCCCTCAGCCAACTCGTGAGAGTTTCTCTTGCTTTCTTTGGCCCTCTAGGTAGAGATCCTGTATCAGCTTGGATCAGATAATATTTAGTTCAGGTGACATTTACTCTTCTGTCAGACACATGTATGTGTTTAAATCTCTCCCCACAACCACCCCAACCCAATCCTGAAACCAAATGAGTACTATCCACTGTAGTGTAGCGATGGCAGTGTCTTAGAAACATAGAAAGTAGGATCATGGCTGATCATCCAACTCAGTGTCCTGTTCCTGCTTTGATCCCTTTAGCCCTCCGAATTGTAGCTTGAAAACCTTCAATGTTTTGGCCCGAACCACTTCCTGAGGCAGAGAATTCTACGCGCTGACCACTCTCTGGGTGAAGAGTTTTCTCCTCTACTCAGTCCTAAATGGCCTACGCCCATATCGTTAGACTCTGACCCTTGGTTCAGACTCCCCAGTTATCAGGAACATCTTTCCTGTGTACTTCCATTAGAGTGTTATAGGTTTTCCAAACGTGGTGCTTTGAGGCTTTGGTGCTCAAGGCTTCAACCGGTCTAACCACTCCAACTGAGAGTCCTCAGTCCCCATGAGTCACAGTCTGTCTTTGCCTGTGTTTCAGGTTGCTGCTCAGATGATATGCCTTTGTATAGTCGCTTCAAGTTTTCGACTGTGGTTGAGTAACCATTCCATGAGTCTATGACTTTGACTGTAAACTTGTCGAGTGTATTTATTAAGCAGTAAATGGGTAAGAGAGGAAAGGCTAGGGTTACAGAAGTGCAATTTTAACAACTCTTCAGAAGGTTTAAAAAAACACGTTAGCATCCAGCAACATGAACTGGACCAGCCCCAAGGGGGGGGGGCTGCAATTGTTTAACCTTGTGAGGTAGTTTATGGCTTATCTACAGTGGCATCAGGTGGTTGACTCAATTAGCACTAAGCAACCTATGAACTTGTATTTCAAAGTGTGACCTTGTGGAAGGAGGTTTAAGTATGTGTCTCTTAAATAGATTAGAATCACTACAGTGTGGGAACAGGCTCTATGGCCCAACCAGTCCACACCGACCCTCCGAAGAGCAACCCGCCCAGACCCATTTCCCTCTGACTAACGCAATTTAGCATGGCCAATTCACCTGACCTGCACATCTTTAGACTGTGAGAGGAAACCGGAGCAACCGGGGGAAACCCATACAGACACGGGGAGAATGTGCAAACTCCACACAGACAGTCACCCGAGGGTGGAATCAAACCCGGGTCCCTGGCACATGAGGCAGCAGTGCTAACCACTGAGCCACTGTGCCATCTTATGGTTGTCAATCATACACATATTCAGGCATGATTGCTTACGAGTTGAATGTCTCTGTTTCAGCTCTTTGGCCACTGGTAGGCCATTAGTCAGATGTCCCCCTGTATCCATGAACCCAAAACGTGTTCCCCCACCTGTAAATTTCAGGTTGTATGAGCTGCTAATGAGCACGGTGGTTAGCACTGCAACCACACAGCGGTAGGGACCTGGGTTCGATTTCAGCCTCAGGGCAACTGTCTGTGTGGAGTTTGCACGTTCTCCCTGTGTCTGCGTGGGTTTCCTCCGGGCGCTCCGGTTTCCTCCCTCAATCCAAAGATGTGCAGGTCAGGTGAATTGGCCATGCTAAATTGCCCGTGGTGTTAGGTGCATTAGTAGATATAGGGTAGGTGAATGGGTCTGGGTGGGCTACTCTTCGGAAGGTCGGTGTGGACTTGTGGGCTGAAGGGCCTGTTTCCATACTGTAGGGAAACTAATCTAATCTAAAGAATGCAAGACCATCAGGTAATTACCCAGTAAATGGTGGGATTTTAAGGATTGACAGAGAAGTAGCAGAGAATCAAACTCAGATTGGGGTTAAAAAGACACAAAGAGAAAGGGCGGCTGGTTGGAGAAAGGACAGGACGGAAAAGTTTTGAATGTTAATAACCGCGTGTGTCGTTGACATGCCATTATTTTTCTGGCAAGTTCCGCCCATTATGTCTGCATCTGAGTGTATTGTGTATCCAAACAAACGGCAGCATTTAGTGTGATTGAATCTACCTTTTAACTCCTTGTGGACCCTGATGGGAAAGAAAGAAGCATAATACACCAAAGAGAGAATGACTTGCTTTGGTGGTGTTCTTTGATTTTGAAATTAAAACACAAGGCCCTTCAGCTGATGTTCGTGGTTGAGGTCGCGAACCATGTACAAAAGTCCCCCATGAGCCTGTTTGATAGGCCTCCATTGACAACTGCCATCAGAACAGCTCTCATCCCAACTGCCATGGACTGACATCAAGCTGAGTTGCCATTCGTTGAGGGAGGAATTTGGTCAGGCTGACCTTTCAGTTGATCACTTGTGGGATCTTGCTGCGCACTCCCCCATTTTGCCTGGATCATAGTCAATGCATTTCCGTGTAGCTAATTGTACATGCACCACCAATTGGGAGATATGATTAAGTACTATTTAAGTGCAAGTTCAGTGGTGCACTTAAAGATTTCTGGCCTACAATTTAGGCCCTGTCGACAGGTAACCTCAAACAGACTGTTAATAGTTCACTGTTTCTGTTTTTGGATTTACAACAAATGCCAATCCCAGAAGCAGATTAGAATCTCCGTTTTTGTCTGTGCACTGTACAGTGCAATGTTTTAAAAACGTTTAGTTCCTAATTAAGTTGTCTAAATGGGACCCACACTATCGTTGGCTTGATTTCTTTGGAAGGTGAAAAGCACCATGAGACAAGTCAAAAGTTATCAATCGATTAATTTACAAATACAGTTAGAGATGCAGTGAGGCATGTCAAATTATTTCCAGCACAGTGGTTAAAATGGAAGGCAAAGAGTTAATAAACCCTTTCTTAGCTGACGTTCTTACAGTGCTTGCTAATTTCTCGGAGCCCTCCGCAGTGCTAGTTGTGTGTAGATGATGGAGGTGACTAATTTGCGGCCGTCAGATTTTGAGATAAATATTAAAAACAACACAACGCTCTTCAACAGTACTGAGCTTCCTAAAATGGTCTCAAACACAGGAGATAGGAAAGGTCAATTGAATGACATGTTACTGAGAAATTCCTTACACACAACGTGTGTCCTAGATCTGCCAAAGCTTTGAAGCAGGAAGACACTCATCTGTGACTTATCAGATTCCTGAACCTGGCCTGTTGGACAATGAAGTATTGGGCCATTCAGCCCATCTGAGCTGCTCCGCCAGTCATTTAGATCATGGCTGACCTGTAATTTACCCCCACATGCTTGCTTGTGTTTCTCTCAATAATCTTCACTAATGTCCTTTAGGCATCCATACCTACATGTGACTCCAGACCCATGGCAATGTAGTTGACTTTCAGTTAGATTAGATTCCCTCCAGTGTGGAAACAGGCCCTTCGGCCCAATAAGTCCATACTGGTCCTCTGAAGAGTAACCCAGACCCATTTCCCCTCTGACTAATGCAATTAACATTATGGAATTTAGCATGGCCAAGTCACCTGGCCTGCACATCTTTGGATTGTGGGAGGAAACAGACACAGGGAGAACCTGCAGACTCCACACAGGCAGTTGCCCGAGGCTGGAATCAAACCTGGGTCCCTGGCATTGTGAGGCAGCAGTGCTAACCACTGAGCCACCATGCCACCCACTAGGGGTGGGCAACAAATGCTGGCCTAACCAGCAACACCCATATAGAACATAGAACATTGAACATTACAGCGCAGTACAGACCTTTCAGCCCTCGATGTTGCACCGACCTGTCATACCAATCTGAAGCCCATCTGACCTACACTATTCCATGTACGTCCATATGCTTGTCCAATGACGACTTAACTGTATCCCATGAATGAATGAAAAAGAAATCCTGCCTGGCAAAATACTGGTGATCTCATCAGGGTTAGGGTATGGATTGGTTCGGTTCAGCTAAAACCCACAATTTGAAGTGAGTTGGACGCTTCCACTAGCTTTGTCTGAAGACATCTTTGTTGTTACACTGACAGATCTGTAGGCGCACATTATTGCTTTCAACAGAGTGTCAAGAAATTTGTAAAACTGGGCATGACCTTTGCAAAGCTGAAACAATGTGCATTAATTGAGCGTAGGCTTCTGAATGTCATGGTGTTTTTGTTTTGTCTCTTGTAACTCCTACTCTTCTCTCCCGAAGCTTAGGGCCCATCCTCCGACTCAGTCTGATATGCCTGAGACCACATTTCCATAGTGTGGTGGTTATAATCATTAAATTAAATGGGCCTATGATCCTTGCTGACTAGCTAGGCTGATCGATTAGAAAGTATGTCAGGTCAGATTTTGTGTCCCACTGACTACAGTTCCAGATTTTCACGTGGGTTGGCATGGTGTCCCAGTGGTTAGCACTGCTGCCTCACAGTGCCATGCACCTGGGTTTGATTCCAGCCTCGGCCGACTGTCTGTATGGAGTTTGCACATTCTCTCCGGGTCAGCGTGGGTTTCCTCCAGGTGCTCCGGTTTCCTCCCACAATCCAAAGATGTGCAGGATTGGGGTGGACAATGTCAGGCATGAAGTGCTTATGATTTCAAATAAACCTGTTGGACTGTAACCTGGTATCACGTGGCTTGGTCCGAAGATGTGCAGGTTAGGTGGATTGGCCGTGCATAGTGTCCAGGGACCTGTAGGCTAGGTGGGTTGGCCATGGAAAATATAAAGTTATAGGAGTGGGGGTGGGTCTGGGTGGGATGTCTTTTGGAGGGTCAGTGTGGACTTGATGGGCTGATTGGTCTGCTTCCATTGTAAAGGGATTATAATTTTTTTTTCTATCCTACCCATGCACCAAGAATTAATCAATACAAAGGTGAGATGCTGAAGCAAATTCCTACTCATTTCAGCTGGTAACATCAGTAAATCCAGTGGTAATGACCCTACCTCTGGACCAGAATCTCTGGGTTCAAGCCTCACTTGACGACTTGAAGCCAGGAGCTTGGTGACTGGCCGGAGCGTCCTGGCATTAAGAGCTTCCAAGAGGAGAATTTTGCCGTGAGTGACAAACACACACACGTCAGCACAGACCCATCGGCACCACTCAGACCCATCCCTCTATCCTATCACTCTGTGTTTCCCATGGCTAACCCATCTAGCCGACACATCCCTGAACACAATGGACAACTTAACATGGCCAATCTGCCCTAACTTGCACATCTTTGGACTGCTGGAAGAAACCAGAGCAAAACCACCCAGACATAGTGAGAAAATGCAAACTCCACACAGACATTTGCCTGAGGGTAGGATCGAACCCAGGTCCCTGGCACTGTCAGGCAGCAGTGCTAACCACTGAGCCACCCTTAAGTCTTGAAAGTCAGTTTCCAGATTTAATTTCCTTATCTGAGGAAGATTGTTCTATAGAGGGGACACAGCAAAACCTTGCCCAGTTGGTTCCTGGGATGTCAGGACTGACTTATGAGGAGAGGTTGAGCTGATTAAGATTGAATTCACTGGGGTTGAGATGAATGACAAGGATCTCATAGAAACTGATAAAATTCTAACAGGGTTAGACAAGTCCAATGCAGGAAGGATGTTCCCATTGGTGAGGGAGTGCAGAACCAAGGGTTATCGTTTATGAATAAGTGGTAAACATTTTAGAACTGAAATGAGGAGCAGTTTCTTCACCTGGAGAGATTGGAATTCACTACCACACAAAGCAATTGAGGCCAGAACATTGTGTGTTTTCAAGAAGGAGATCTATGTAGCTCTTTTGTCTAAAAGAATCAAGGGATGAGGGGGTTGCATTAGGGTATTGAGCTCGATGATCAGCCGTGACCATGATGGAGCAGATTCGAGGGGCCGAATGTCTTCCCCCTTTCTTCTCTGTTTTCCATGAACCTTACCCCATACTGACTGGGTCAGTATTCCATGATGCCAGTCAAGGGCAGCTCTTCAAATTCCCCTCACTACTGTAACTTCAGAGACATGTTTTACATTTTAATCTGGCAGAAAAATAAGAAACTCATGAGTGCACAACAATAAAGCCATTAAAATGGTCAGTGTAGTTTTTAAAACTAATTTTAAGTAATTATGAATTAGATTACTCAAAGTGGCTGACAGAGCTATTTGAAAAAGTGACTGACATCGAGTCTAGAAATGAAATACATTAGCAGGTGCTCGGAGGAAGGGGGCACTTATTAAAATGCTTAATTGTGCCGATTAAATCCATCTGTGTTAATAAAACTGCAGTAGGTTATCACTTGAATATGTCTAAGATTGCTTTTTACTGGGAATAATAATAAAATAAATAATTGCATGCTAATATATTGCCCAACTGTACTAGGTCACTGAAGGTCTTACATTTGTGGTTAGGCAAATGAATTTTATTGAAAATTTGAACTGTAACCTAGCCTGTGTCATTTTCAGTGCACCACTAATAGCATCTCATGTAGAAACTCTCTCCCAGTGACAGCAGCTAAACCTGATAGGGTCTTCAGCTGATTGTCAGATGTGCTGCTTTCTAATGGAGTCAGTTGGTAATGGGTACGCACTGTTGCAATGCAGAGTGACATCAACAGAGTGGGTTCAATTCCTGCACCGGCTGACGTTACCATAAAGGACTCTCCTTCTCAACCTCTCCCCTCACCTGAGGTGTGGTGACCCTCAGGCTAAATTACCACCAGTGGCTCAGTGCTGCCTCACAGCACCAGGGACCCAGGTTCGATTTCAGCCTCGGGCGACTGTCTGTGTGGAGTTTGCACATTCTCTCCGTGTCTGCGTGGGTTTGCTCCGGTTTCCTCCCACAATCCAAAGATGTGCATGCCAGGAGAATTGGCCATGCTAAATTGCCCATAGTGTTAGGTACGTTAGTTAGGGGAATGGGTCTGGGTGGGTTACTCTGCGGAGGGTCGCTGTGGACTGGTTGGGCCAAAGGGCCTGTTTCCGCACTGTAGCAAATCTAATCTTATCTTTAATGAGAGAGCAGACCTACAATGAATCAGAATCATAGAATTCCTACAGCGTGGAAACAGACCATTTGGCTCAACAAGTCCACATCAACCCTCCAAAGAGTGACCCATTCCCCTACCCTATTACTCTACATTTTATCCCGACTAATACACCTAACCTACACATCTCTGAACATTATGGGCAATTTAGCGTGGCCAATCCACCTGACCTGCACATCTTTGGATTGTTGGAGGAAACTGGAGCACCCGGAGGAAACCCGCACAGACACGGGGAGAACGTGCAAACTCCACACAGACAGTAGCCTGAGGGTGGAATCGAACCTTTGACCCTGGTGCTGTGAGGCAGCAGTGCTACCCACTGAGCCACCGTGCTGCCTTGGTAAGGCTATGGTAACTTGACCTTTACCTTTACCTATCAATAGGAAATATATGGGCTGAAGAGCCTAATTCTCCTCCTATATCTGATGGTCTTGGGGAACCTCCGCTATTTCAATGACCTCATCACCATCTTCTGTCTTAGGACAGTACACTGGTTGAACTGTGTGAACTCTTTGCAGATTCGTGTGTGGAATGAACTTCCTGAGGAAGTGCTGGATGTGGGTACAGTTACAACTTTTAAAAGACATTTGGATCGGTACATGAACAGGAAAGGTTTGGAAGGACTTGGGCCAGGAGCAGGCAGGTGGGACTAGTTTAGTTTGGCATTGTGTTCGGCATGGTGTGGTTGGACCAAAGAGTCTGTTTCCATGCTCTATGTCAGACGTCACCAGATTATAGTTCAGCAGGTTTATTTGGAATCACACAGTTTCAAAGGCAGCTCCAAAAGCTTGTGATTTCAATTAAACCTGTTGGACTATAACCTGGTGTCATGTGATTTCTGACTGTGTCTAGCCCTGTCGGCACGGTGGTCAGCGGTTAGCACTGCTGCCTCACAGCAGCAGGGACCCGGGTTTGATTCTAGCCTCGGGTGACTGTCTGTGTGGAGTTTGCACGTTCTCCCCGTGCCTGCGTGGGTTTCCTCCCACAATCCAAAGATGTGCAGGTCAGGTGAATTGGCCATGCTAAATTGCCCATTGTGTGAGTCAGGGGTAAATGTAGGGGAATGGGTCTGGGTGGGTTGCTCTTAGGAGCGTTGGTGTGGACTTGTTGGGCTGAAGGGCCTGTTTCCATACTGTAGGGAATCTAATCTAATCTGTCCAACACTAGCATCTCCACATTATAACTCTATGAGCATTTGCTACTGTGTGTTCTTTATCCTTAATGTCTCAGTCTCACACACAATCCAGGTAGGGTGATGTAACTTATAAAAATCAGTAACATGATCAGAATTACTGACATAATTACCTAGTTACTTGGGATGTTAATAAGTTACATACCTTCACTTCTCAGTCTATTGCTAAACCATGGCAATTAAATTAGATTCCCTAATGGGGAAACAGGCCCTTCGGCCCAACAAGTCTCCGAAGAGTGACCCACCCAGACCCATTCCCCCACCCTATTACTCTACATTTAACCCTGACTAATGTGCCTAACGTACATGTCCCTGAACACTATGGGCAATTTAGCATCGCCAATTCACCTGATCTGTACATCTTTGGATTGTGGGAGGAAACCCACACAGATATAGGGAGAAAGTGCAAACTCCGCACAGACAGTCACCTGAGGGTGGGGATTGAACCCGGGTCCCTGGCGCTGTGAGGCAGCAGTGCTAACCACTGAGCCACTGTGCCGCCCCATTTGATAACCTAATCAAGCAGTTTTAGTCATTATTGCCTCTAAACTAGCTGAGCTAAATCTTGAAATTATTTTACAGTAAGTGGTGACTTGGTTATATCTCTCTTTCAGCATTATAATTAGATTAGGAGAAAGTGAGGACTGCAGATGCTGGAGATCAGAGCTGAAAAATGTGGTGCTGGAAAAGCCCAGCAGATCAGGCAGCATCTGAGGAGCAGGAGAATCGATGTTTCGGGCATAAGCCCTTCTTCAGGTTCCTGAAGAAGGGCTTATGCCCGAAACGTCGATTTTCCTTCTCCTTGGACGCTGCCTGACCTGCCGCGCTTTTCCAGCAACACATTTTTCAGCATTATAATTAGATTGGCAATAATATCGTGAAAAGATTCAGGGATGCCTTAATCAGAAGTTCGCAGATGCATTTTGTTGATCTGAGTTCAGGCTTTTGTTTGATCTTGCTTTCATTTTTGCCAGTAACCCCAGAAAGGGTGTGCTAAACGCCAAGCTCGAATTTGTTCCAGTTTCTGCACTACCAACAAAGAGAAAATAGAAAGTTAAGATTTCTCTTTGCAACAAACGCATCGAGCCAATTGCACATTGTAAATGAGAGGGCACTTTAAAACAAATGTGGGATCTTAAGTCTCAGAATATCTACCATAATCTGACGATTGTAATTATCTAAATAATATATATTACAAAGAGAACATGGTGCAGTTTTCATTGCTAATGACATTTGTGTGAATATCCCATATGTTGCTAGGATATTCTGAAGGGGTGGTGAATCATACGTTACCAAGGCTTGTCCAATATATTATTTGTGTGGTGAAAGTTTTGAAGCAGTCTTTAAATTATTATTGGAATTGACTTCCTATGGGACTGCGGTCAGAGAATTACGAATGAAGTTTTCACATCAGTGGTAGTCAATCTCATTGAAATATCTCATGGTGCCTCACACAGTGAATTACTTTTTGGAAGCTCAATTACTGTTTCACAGTAGTCGACATTCTTGGCCAAGTAGTGTCCCGTGGTCATACAATTGTACAGGAAGAGCAGACAGGAACTGCCCACAACTTTGGAAGTTGTAAGAATTGCAGTGATTGTTTGTAAGCAAGTACAGCCTCGTTAGTGTTGATAATCCCTCACCTTTAAACCAGATTTTACTCAGTTAGTTTAATGCTACAAAGTGCATTTTTATCACCAGTAGGATAGCAAGGACTCTTTGGCACATTATTGGAAAGTCTCTGCAAATGAAAGAGCCAAAAAAAAAAGCCTTTTCTGTTCTCAAGGATATGAGAACTGCATCACGGAGCAAGCAATTGTGTATGTCTTTAACCAAACTGGTTGAAGAATCCTTAACCCAGCAGCAGAGATCCTGAATGAGGACGTGCAAGTCAGAGCAATAAATTTAATATTCAATCATAGACTGAAAGAAAAATACCTTCGGGAAAAATATATTGGATTGTGGGAAGGGGAGCAGAAGAGAGAGAAAGAACCTTAACATGCAATCATTTTCATTGATTTGCAAACCCTTTTGAAAAACTAAAATCAAGAAAAAGAGACTCCACATTTGTTAATCTTTTTAGAACGTTATTCTTTCATGGGAACTGGATGCTGGGCCAACATTTAATGCCTGGTTGCCCTTGAGAAGTTGGTGGTGAGCTGCCTTCTTGAACTGCTATAGCCCCTGAGGGAGTGAATTCCTGGATTTTGACCCAGCGACAGCGAAGGGAACGGTGATATCTTTCCAAGTCAGGATGGTGAGCGACTTAGAGAGGAACTTGCAGATGGTGGTGTTCCCATGTATCTGCTGCCCTTGTCCTTCTTGATGGTTGATTCTCAGTGCCAGGGAAGTTGTTTGGCTGTAATTCACACTTGCCACACTGTTTCGAAATAGAAATGCAATGAAATCTGCAAATTCAAACTTGCTCTGCTGAACTTAGTGAACTATCCATCAGGTAAACATAGTAAATTGTCCCCGTTCCATGCATTTCAGTGATGAGTCAGTAGAATGCAATTTCTAAACAAAACAAGGCATTTCCAGCAGCCACAACACCCTGATCCCTGCAATTAACTGCAAGGGAGCATTCACTGGGGGTTGCTGTCCTTTTGGAGGTTAATATCTTGAGCCTGACTGTTGCTGAATAAAAGACACCGTAGTGTGAAACTTTCTGTCTTACACTCATGAGGACAATTTGCAAAAATGCCAGTGTATAACAGAACAGCATTTTTATATTGGCATGCTAGGTTGGCAAGTGGACTCTGGTAGAGGCATCATCATGGAGAATGCACCGTTTAGATGATGACTAACAGACAACTGCCAAAGGTAGGTTGACTCTGATTGGTCAAAGCAAATAAAATGCAACACCTTCAAATGCATCTGTCCAGACTGGACCCTCTGGGACTCCCTTAGGAACCGCAGTGGACTGAAACTTCTGAGACCCCCTTTGCAGCCACACCGGATTGGACCTTCTAGGACTCCCTTAGGAACCAGACTGGACTGGACCCTCTGCGACCCCTTTAGGAACCAGACTGGACTGGACCCTCTGGGACCCCCTTTAGGAACCAGATTGGACTGGACCCTCTGGGACTCCCTTAGGAACCAGACTGGACTGGACCCTCTGGGACTCCCTTAGGAACCAGACTGGACTGGACCCTCTGGGACCCCTTTAGGAACCAGACTGTATTGGACCCTCTGGGACCCCCTTAGGAACCAGACTGGACTGGACCCTCTGGGACCCCTTTAGGAACCAGACTGTATTGGACCCTCTGGGACCCCCTTAGGAACCAGACTGGACTGGACCCTCTGGGACTCCCTTAGGAACCAGACTGGACTGGACCCTCTGGGACCCCTTTAGGAACCAGACTGTATTGGACCCTCTGGGACCCCCTTAGGAACCAGACTGGACTGGACCCTCTGGGACCCCCTTAGGAACCAGACTGGACTGGACCCTCTGGGACCCCTTTAGGAACCAGACTGGACTGGACCCTCTGGGACCCCTTTAGGAACCAGACTGGACTGGACCCTCTGGGACCCCTTTAGGAACCAGACTGTATTGGACCCTCTGGGACCCCCTTTAGGAACCAGACTGGACTGGACCCTCTGGAACCCCCTTTAGGAACCAGACTGGACTGGACCCTCTGGGACTTCTTTAGGAACCAGACTGGATTGGACCCTCTGGGACCCCCTTTAGGAACCAGACTGGATTGGACCCTCTGGGCTTCCCTTCCAAATATACCCATCCAGATGCCTTTTAAATGTTGTAATTGTACCAGCCTCCACCACTTCCTCTGGCAGCTCATTCCATACACGCACCAGCCTCTGTGTGAAAAAGCTGCCCCTTAGGTTCCTTTTATATCTTTCCCCTCTCACCCTGAACCTATGCCCTCTAGTTCTGGGCACCCCACCCCAGGGAAAAGACTTTGTCTATTTATCCTATCCATGTCTCTCATGATTTTATAAACCTCTATAAGGTCACCCCTCAGCCTCCAACACTCCAGGCAAAATAGCCCCCAGTATATTCAGCCTCTCCCTATATCTCAAATCTGAAACAAATGCAGACCTTGCTGGCAAATCTCAGAAGGTCCATGGAGGGAAATCTAAGTTAATGTTTCGGGTCCAATGACCCTTCTTCAGTAATGGTGGTAGCTAGGTAAAGGATCATTTTTATACAGAAGGGGGAGTGGGTGGGAGGGCAGAGTAGTTGATAGGTGGAAATAGAGCCCGAAGAGAGAGAAAAACAGTTGGACAGACAAAGGAGTGGGTAAAGACCAGGCCTAGGAGAAGGACTAGCTGCTAATGGGACTTCAGTAGCTGACAATAGGTAGTGTCTGGTAGCAGCCTATGGTGGTGACAAGGCCAGGGGTGTGTGAGGGTGGGGGAAAGCATGGGGAAAGGTGCTTAAGCCCTGAAATTGTTGAACTCACTATTAGGTTCCTAAGGCTGCAGGGTTCCCAAGCAGAAAATGAAACATTGTTCTTCCGGCTTGCACTGAGCTTCGCTTGAGCACCTTTCTGCACATAAGGATCCTGTCCTTATATTTATGTGCCTATAAAAACGATGGACTGCAAAAGGAATGAATTGTTATTAAAAACAGGATGGCTGCAACATTTTCCAGAAAGGGATTTGATACCTGTTGTGAGCTCAGTGTTTCTGTGGCTGTGGGTTCCTGCAATGTTGTAGACGACCAGGAGCCGAGGAGCTGTTACAAGTGAAGCTGGTTGGTCCTCAGCTAACTGGGCGAGTTGGAACTGGAAACCAGTTACAGAGACCCAGACTGACAGAGCGAAAAACACAGAAGGGTGTACTGTCGTTCTACCAGGCAGTAGCTGTCTGTTCTCTGCAGTAAAAGCAACCCATTTGAAGAAAATTAGTTACCTTTTCAACAGACTTTTGAATTAATAAATTGAAGCCATTTTCCAAGTGAGTCAGTTACAAATTGGTGGAAGCTTCTACAGAGAGAGACAACTGATCAGCAAGGACCTGGCTAGCTAAGGAAGGATCGACTCAACATTGGAATCAGGAAGCAAAGGCTCCTGAACTGACTTTTCAGCTTTTCCCTACTTCTGCCAGTAATTTATTTTCCTTGCACTTATTTTCATGTGTGTTTGTGTGTGTAAAGGGGAAGTTTATGGAGGGATTAGAGTTTTAGTTAACAGGGTTACATCCCAGTGGTTTATATGTGTTTACTTAATGTATATGTATTTATAATCTTAATTACTTAAACCAATTCAGAAACTTGGTGTGGAAGTCCAATAAATCAGGGTACTGTGTGCACCTTTTAAAAGACCATGTTAACATTTAGTATAACCCCGGGAATACTTGATTTACAATGTGCAACCCATTAAGGCTATAACACTTTCTCAGTGTTCTATTACCGCTGTCTCTCCATAGCTCTTTATGCCAAAAAGTATTGTTGAGCATGAGCGAGAAATAGGGGTGGATAAGTGGAATGAGCCAAACCCGTTTTAAGCCTGGCTTCAGTCTTTGGATTCAAAGCGGCTCGTAGGTCCTTCAAGACAAGTGCGTGCTCACCCCCTCAGTGCCCGAGGGCACTTAAATGCAGAAGGTCTGAGAAAAAGAACAGGAAATGACATCACCAACGCCGGAAATGGCATCACCACAGGAATTGACATCACCAACCCAAGGAAACCGAAACACGTAAATAGAAAGCGGGCCATAATGCCAGTGCTTCACCAGAGGCTCACTGATGATGTTACCTAGTACCTAGTCTGAAAACAAACCTTCCAGCTCCATGAGCAAACTTACATGCAGAAGGTGATATTTAGAAAAATGTTCTTTGAGAATGGATATCCTTTCAATTGAATTCTTCAATGCACATTCAGGAATACAGGAAGTGGAGTTGGCCCATAGCTGTGCCCTGGCCTTATTGAGTGACAGTGCAGGTACAATGGGCTGTACCTGTTTAATCTACTTTACAATGAGAACGTACAGCTCTTTAGCCTTGGATACTGTTGTGCACTTGCCTCACTTACAGTTACACTTCCTGTACATTCCCTTTCTTTTTGAAGCAGTCGTGCAAAGTATGTTTTTGTAAGGCTCTAGCCTGCCTGAATGTTTGTACAAAAATAAATTTGCACCGAAACACTTTGAGACACAAACCTGGAAACAATTACTAGGATGTTATTCTGCAGCTGGTCAGTGCCTCTGTTGATGCAGCCGGGAGAGGAATTTAATATGAACATGCTAAGCATGTGTGCTGTAACGTTAGCTCATTTTGCAAGGACGTTTGAATCCCCAACTGTGATAGCATCACAGAATACAGTAGAAAGCGAGCAGACTAAGTGATTAGCTCTGATTGAATGCGCAGTACGGATTAAAACTGGAGCTGTGGGGAGATGTCAAAGCAAAGGGTGCAGTAACTTTTGAAAAAGGCTTAAACTTGAAAAAAGCATTTAACTATGTGTTGAATGTCATAATTTGCAAATGGGTCAACTTGCTGTGCAAATGTAACAACTTATCGACAACCAGAATATACTTTATTCAATTCTGGGAAGCAAATGGCAGTGTAATTTGAAGCATCTTAATTGTTTGGGGGTAGATGGGATGTCATTTGAGATTTAATGGTCTCTACGTAGCTACATGTAATAGTAATTTAACCACAGTTGCCTGTGGTTAGTTGGGGTTGCTGTCTATCCTACTGCTCCCCATCTACTTCTCCATTTCTCAGATGATTACTCAACTTGATAAATTGAGACCACTGTACTTGGCTGAATTATTCCCTATTTGTTTCCCAGTAAAGGGAGTTCACATGGAATCCAGGGGGAGCTAGCCAATTGAATACAAAATTGGCCTGACAGAAGGAGACAGAAGGTGGTGGTTGAAGGTCGTTTTTTTTGGACTGGAGACCTGTGAGCAGCATTGTGCCACAGGTTTTGGTACAGGGTCCACTGTTGTTTGCATACGGTAAATGATTTGGGTGAAAATATAAAAGGCGTGGTTAGTAAGTTTGCGGATGACACCAAAATTGGTGGTAAAGTGGACAGCGAAGAAAGTTCTCTAAGAGTACAACAGGATCATGATCAGATGGGCCAAATGGACTGAGGACTGGCAGATGCAGTTTAATTTAAATAAAAGGTGAGGTGTTGCATTTTGCTAAGGCAAACCAGGGCAGGAATTACAGCTAATGGTAGGGCCGTGGGGTATATTTTCGAACAGAGAGACCAAAGGGTTCCTTGAAAATGGTATCACAAGTAGATAGGGTGGTGAAGAAGGCATTTAGCACGTCTTCATTGGTCAGAGCATTGAGTACAGAAGTTGGAGTGTCATGTTGTGCCTGTACAGGACATCGGTGAGGCCAGTTTTGGAATACTGCATGCAGTTCTGTTTGCCCTTCTGTAGGAAGAATATTATTAAGTTGGAAATGGTGCAGAAAAGATTTACAAGGATGTTACCGGGTTTGAGTTATGAGGAGAGGCTGGATAGCCTTGGACAACCTTCCCTAGAGTGTAGGAGGTTGATGGTTGACCTTACAAAGCTTTGTAAAATCATGAGGGCATAGATCAGGAGAATAGACAAGAGGAGGGGAATTCAAAACTGGAGGGCATTGTTTTAAGGTGAGAGGGAAAAGAGTTAAAAGCGACCTGAGGAGCAACTTTTTCACCCAGAACAGAATGAACTGCCAGAGGAAGTGATAGATACAGATACAGTGACAACGTTTAAGAAATATTTGGGCAGGTACATGAATAGGAAAGTTTCGAGGGATATGGGCTAAACATGTAGTTGAAGATGCCCTCCAATGCATCTCATCCACATCCCGCACCTCCGCCCTCAAACCCCATCCCTCCAACCGTAACAAGGACAGAACCCCCTGGTGCTCCCCTTCCACCCTACCAACCTTTGCATAAACCGCATCATCCACCAACATTTCCACCACCTCCAAACGGACCCCATCACCAGGGATATATTTCCCTCCCCACCCCTTTCCGCTTTCCGCAAAGACCGTTCCCTCCGTGACTACCTGGTCAGGTCCACACCCCCTACAACCCACCCTCCCATCCTGGCACCTTCCCCTGCCACCGCAGGAATTGCAAAACCTGCACCCAAACCTCTTCCCTCACCACCATCCAAGGCCCCAAAGGAGCCTTCCACATCCATCAAAGTTTCACCTGCACATCCACCAATATCATTTATTGTATCTGTTGCTCCCGATGCGGTCTCCTCTACACTGGGGAGACTGGACGCCTTCTCGCAGAGCGCTTTAGGAAACATCTCCGGGACACCCGCACCAATCAAACTCTACCGCCCCGTGGCCCAACATTTCAACTCCCCATCCCACTCTGCCGAGGATATGCAGGTCCTGGGCCTCCTCCACCGTCGCTCCCTTGCCACCCAACACCTGGAGGAAGAACGTCTCATCTTCTGCCTCAGAACACTTCAACCCCAGGGCATCAATGTGGACTTCACCAGTTTCCTCATTTCCCCTCCCCCCATCTTATCCCAGTTCCAACCTTCCAGCTTAGCACCATCCTCATGACCGGTCCTACCTGCCAATCTTCCTTCCCACCTATCCGCACCACCCTCCTCTCTGATCCATCACCTTCATCCCCACTCCCATCCACCCATTATACTCTTTTCTACCTTCTCCCACCCTCCTCTCTGACATAACACCTTCATCCCCACTCCCATCCACCTATTGTACTCTTTACTATCTTCTCCCCAACCCCACCCCCCTCCCATTTATCTCTCCACCCTGTAGGGTCCCTACCTTCATTCCTGATGAAGGCCTTTGGCCCGAAATGTTGATTTTCCTACTTCTTGGATGCTGCCTGACCTACTGTGCTTTTCCAGCACCACTCTGATCTAGACACAGGCAAATGCGGCCAGTTTAGTTTGGGAAACCTGGTCAGTGCGGATGAGTTAGACCAAAGGGTGATGATGTTATGGGTATATCTCTTAAAGGCACACTGACGTACTGACTGTGAGATGTAAGACAACGCACTGCACTGCTATCATGTGTAATAGGAAGTGGATGCAACTAGCCAGTAAGGACATCAATGTAAAATGCAAGCCTTATTGCACATAAAGCATGATTTGATGCCTTCAGCTTTGCCACATTGTGCAGTTCCAGTACTGAGCTTCGGAGTGTGGCTGAGGTGACACAAGCAGCAGGGGCACAGCCATAGTGTCATACAGCATGTGAACAAAACCTTCAGTACAACTCAACTACGCTGACCAGGTCATTCTCAAATTCAAGGGATGACATAGGGCACCACACTTATTTGTGATAACCAGGTTAGATAATCACGCCCCAACCTCAGAAGACCTTCCTCCAGTTTTTAATCTCTCACAACATATATTCTGTGGTTACTGAGTGAAATTCCTGATTTGAACAAAATTCAAGAAAGTTCTTTTCCTTGTTGACCCCCACGCAGCAGTAAATGGGTTAAACCTGACCATACAAATGGGCTTTGCAGACAAGCTATTCTCTGAATCAGCTCCCAGAAATAAAAGGCTTCCACCTCATCTTTAAGATGCCGCATCATAAATGTATTTTAATTATTTCAGAACAAAATAAACTTAAACCAAAAGCAGCTATTTGCTCCAATTTCAATCAGTTAATAATGAGACATCTCCATGAATGTTTTTCTGATGGGATTAACAGACGGGCAACAGGAAGGCCACCATAGACAGTCATGACCTCTGGCTGATTGAAGGGGCACTGAAGAGGCCAGTAGTTGGTTGAGAACAGGCCCCAGAGAAAACAGGCAAGCGAATCCTGTACCTTTTCAACCCCTATCTCCCTCCGCAGTAAATATGGCAGCGATGGCCTGCCGAGGTGGGAGGTTCTGAACTAAACCACGTAAAGTTTATTGATCGCCACGAGGCAAATCAACATCTTACAAGGTGGCTGTTTGCCTAGTTTGTGAGAGATTGAAAACTGGAGGAAGGTCTTCAGAAGTTGGGGCCCAATGTTGAGGCTTAGTTCACAGAAATTTAATGAGCTGCATTTGTATAGTGCCTCAGCTCACCCTCAAATCCAAGGAATGAGTTTGGACACCACTGTCATCACTGTTTGTTTGAACCGTCTTGGCAGCCAATCTACCCACAAACCGTAAGTGAACGAATTACTATAAAACCTGCTGCTACGGTTGGTATTAGTTGTAAGGGCAATGTTGACCAGAGCACGAGCAAAACTCATACTCTTTTCCAAATTGGTGTATCACGCCTTCCTGAGAATGCACTCAGAGTCTCAGCCACGTTTCTCTTCCAAATGAGCTCCTCCTGCTATGAGTAAGTGTGAGGCTAGATCGATGTGGTCAAGGCCACAGTGAGATTAAAGCCAGAGCCATCTCCTCAGAGTGAGGAGCTGACAGCTCAGCAAGAGCTTTGCTTTGTACCTGACTAGACTATACCTGAACTGGGAGTGTGGACATTGGGTGTCTGAGGTTGGGGGGAAAATCTTCATCACTCCCATCATTGTGAGGGACTTCAAAGACAAATAGCCATCAGTACCTAGTCTGACTGTCTCTTTCACCTACTGTCTTCCTTGTTGGTCTTTAATGACTTCCAATTGTCCCCACAGTGTTGATTCCTAGATCCTCACTTTTTGTATTCCTGTGGCCTACCCTTAACTACTTGCTGCCCTCTGCCTCAGCACAAGCTCCTGTTCCTATTCAGCCCCTTTTGCCCACTGCCTCAAAAGGGTAAGCCCCTCAATTTAACATGGCTGAACAAATCCTTAATAAAGGCAAATCTTTAATAGCGGAGCTAATCTCAAGCTCCACCCCCAATTACGGCAATTCTGTGAATGTAATTCTGACAACATTCCGAAAGAATTTAGAGATCTATAAAACTTTTACACATTTGGCACATTTATCATGGCTTTTCCCATAGTGTGCAACACTCACTTTAACGTGACTAGTGTTTAGTAGCAGGGTTTAGTAATGGAGACTGATACAACAGTGCAGAACAAATGTCTTTGAGAGTGTGAGCCAAGGTATCAGGTTAGGCTAAAATGTATTTGAGAAATTTTCCCAAGGGATTACAATCTTTGGAATATGGTGGACTAGAAATTGTGAATTCTACAAGTGGCAGGGAATGGCTTACAGTTGGATTGGTGAATAAACAGTTCCATTTGGCTAAAGGGATAAAAGCATAAGGGGGTGAAAGTGGGAACAGGGGACTGAGTTAGATGATTATCCATGATCATATTGAATAGTGGAACAGGCTAAAAGCATCGTATGGCCTGCCCTTCCTATTTTCTATGTTTCTATGTATTATCATATATTTTAAATACCATCTATATGATATGCACATATTTGTGTGCATGTATATACAGGAAAAAGTAATTGCCAGTCCTGATGTTGGAGTAGATATAAACCTTTTGTCCTGACCTAACAGTTAATGTTAATGTCCCCCCAAGTTAGAGGCTATAATACTGAAGACCTACCACACTATATTTATGATCATGAATGATTTACTGGAATAAAAGTTGGGCGCTCAAACAGTGAGTAAAAGCTGGAATGAGTCACCCAATATGTTTTTATTACAAAGAAAGAATGAGGTCTTATTTAAATATTTCACATACTCAGGCAGTTGTAAAGCCCTTCACAACCAGAGGTAAATGCTGGCTGTGAAACAGAGGCATTTCTTCCAGTAGGATCTTTGCTCAGCCTCCGCTTACTGTCTCCTCGGAAACGTGGCACCATCGACAATGTGATTCTCCACTCGGCTGTCGACTGGATTCTGTGGAAGTTAGGCTTCCACCCAGCAGGAAAGAGAAGCTGTGCTGTGCTGATCTAACAAGGTCAGACGTCACACGACACCAGGGTGGAGTCCAACGGGTTTATTTGAAATCACAAGCTTTTGGAGCGCTGCTCCTTCATGACTCCACCTGATGCAGGGGTAGGGTTAGGAAACCCACAGACAAAGAGATGACTGAATTCTTACAAGTCATTCTTCTGGATTTGATCCCAAGGGGGAGAGAGGGTGGCTCAGCAGTTAGCACTGCTGCCTCACAGTACCAGGGGCCCAGGTTCAATTCCCGCCTTGGGCAACTGGCTGTGTGGAGTTTTCACATTCTCCCCGTGTCTGCATGGGTTTCCTCCCACAGTCCAGAGATGTGCAGACCAGGTCAATTGGCCATGCTAAATTGCCCATAGTGTTAGGTGTCTTAATCAGGGATAAATATATGGGACTGGGTCTGGGTGGGTTGATCTTCGGTGGGTTGGTGTGGACTCGTTGGGCCTAAGGGCCTGTTTCCATACTGAAGGGAATCTAATTCAAATCTAAGATCTTTAAAACTGTGGCCCCGTCACTCTTGTTCCATCTCTGACGCTAAAGTCCCAACCCTCATTCCAGGAGTAGTCTGAGAGATTGGTGGCAATAGGGCCAGAGGATCGGGAGATGAACAGGGTGAACTCAACAACGGGTCAAGGAGGGTACAGAGGTGAAACTAGAGAAAGATTCAGAGTTCATGGCTGGGGCATGGGATTCCTTTGAAGATCTTTGGCCCAGTGAGTTAGGAAAAGGGAAAGCAGCAGCTGAGGCATCTTAGTCTTTACATCAAAGGAATTCCCCAAGGATAATTAGTGGTATGTCTGCCCAGTGATTTAATTCCCAATGACACATACTACTAAAGAGCACAGGAACATTTATTCTCTTCAATAGTTTGTAAGCAAATATGTCTGCCCTTTTGTTTCAGTAATTTCTTCCGAAATACTCTGCTAAGCAGTGTACTGTGGAGTTTAGATATGAAATAAGCATTGCTGTTTCCAGTTGCTGTATTTGATTTATTTGAATAATGTCCTCAGCTATCTTATTTCCATGGGTTAGCTGACTTCGAGCCCATCACATGACAGCTCCACTTCAATCACAACCCTTTCTGAGGTGTTGCAAGTGTTCGGAGTGATATCCAAATCAACTAGGCGAAAGGGAGGACTGCAAATTCTGGAGATCAGAGTCAAGATTAGAGTGGTGCTGGAAAAACACAGCTAATGCCTGAAATGTCAATTGAAGGGCTAATGCCTGAAATGTCAATTCTCCTGCTCCTCGGATGCTGCCTGACCTGCTGTGCTTTTCCAGGACCACTCTAATCTTGAGTCTGAAATCTAAATCAGTTGACACCTCGCAAAATCTAGACTTAACCCCATCTGCTGATTTATCGGATTTTACGGAATTGTGAAAGATTGCTTGTGGACTTGTCAAAACTTGTTCTTATTTCACTAAACCTCTGACTGCAGTTTTCATAAAACTGCAGAGTGGAAGCTGGCCAGTTGGCCCATTGAGTCCATGCCAGCCCTCCAAAGAGCAAGCCAGCCAGACCCATTCCTCTACCCTCTGTTTTTCATGGCTAACCCATCTAGCCTATGCATCCCTGATCACTATGGGACAATTTAGCATGGCCAAACCACCCTAACCTGCACATCTTCGGACTGTGGCAGGGAACCAGAGCAGACATGGAAAGAACGTGCAAACTCCACACAGACAGTCGCCTGAGGCTAGCATCGAACCTGGGTCCCCAGTGCTATCAGATAGCAGTGCTAACCATTGAGCCACCGTGCCACCCAAATAGTACTCTTTAGTTTGACCAGCTCCTTTGATTGCATATTATCCCTCCATCAGTATTCCGATTTTTTAAATTGATTCATGGGCTAGGGACAGGAGGTGTTGATGAGCTCCTTTCTTGAACACTGCAGTTCCTGGGTGGGGTACTTTTAGTAGACGGTTCTAAGATTTTGCCTCAGTGACACTGAAGGAACAGCAAGATAGTTCCGAGTCAGGAGAGTGTATGACTTGGAGGGGAGCTTGCAAATGGTGATGATCCCACTTATCGGCTGCCCTTACCCTTCTGGGTTGCAAAGGTCACGGGTTTAGAAGGTGCTGTTGGAGGACCTTAGCTGGACTACTGCAGTGCATTGTGTAGATACAACACACTGCTGTCACTGAGAGTCAGAGTCGAGAGTGCGTTGCTGGAAAGGCACAGCAGGTCAGGAAGCATCCAAGGAGCAGGAGAATCTACGTTTCGGGCATAAGCCCTTCAAGCATAAGCCCTTACGATGAGAGGAAGGTCATTGGTGAAGCAGCTGAAGGTAGTTGGGCCTAGAACACTACCCTGAGGGACCAGGGTTGCTTTGGTGCAGTGGCAATGCCCCTACGTTGAGTCAGGAGGCCTGGGTTTGAGTTTCACCTGTTCCAATGATGTGTAATAACACTCTTTGAACAGGTTGATTTGACAATATGTATGCCGAGGTATTCCTGAGATAATTGACCTTCAACAACTACCGCCATCTTCCTTTCTGCCAGGTGTGGCTATACCCAATTTTTGTATTGAATCCAATTTTTCTCGAGCTTGATGGTACATTTGACGAATCGTTGACTTGATGCCAAGGGCAATCACCTTCACTTGTCCACTTCAGTCCACCACATCCTTTCTAGTTTGGTTCAAGGCTAGAATGAGGTCAAGAACCGAATGATCCTGGCAGAACCCAACTGGGCATCACTGAGCAAGTTCTTACTGAGCAAATGTTCCTTGATAGCACTGTTGATGACACCTTCCATCACTTTACTGATGATCAAGAGTAGAGGCAGTGATTGCTGGATTGGATTTGTCATTTTGTTTTGTGTAAAGGGCAATTTTCTACATTGTTGGGTAGATGACAGTGTTGTAACTGTACTGGAACAGCTTGGCCAGGGGACTGGTTACATTCTGTCTTCAATCTGATTGCTGGAATAATATCAGGCCCATAGCCTTCACTGGATCCAGTGCCTTCAGCCATTTCCTGATATCATGTGGAGTGAATTGTTTGAGGACTGGCATTTCTGATGCGAGGAACCTCAGAATTGGCTAAAATGGATTTTCCTTTCCACAGTTCCAGCTGATGCTTGTAAGTGCTTCATCGTTGCCTTTGGCATTGATTGTGCTGGCACTACCCATCATTGAGGGTGCGGATATTAACAGAGCTGCCTCCTCCAATTTAGTTGCGTAATTGTCCACTGCCACTCATGACCGGATGTAACAGGACTGCAGAGCTTAGATCTGATTTACTGGTTGAAGAGTCACTCAGACCAGTTTAGTTCATGCTGTATGTAGTGCAGTTTTGTAGCTTCACCAGGTTGACATCTCTATTTTAAGCACGCCTGGTGCTGTTCCTGGTGAAATAACTCCGCAAAGGCTGGTATTCTGTCACCAAGTTACCCTTTATTTACATGTGCACATGACCCAGTTAGCTCAGAGTCAGTTGCAAGAGAGAGCAGCACCTCCGACTTGCCTGTTTATGTCTGTCAGCCAAGGCTCCCTGGTTGGACCAGGTTAACAGCCGCAATCAGAGAACTCACACTCTGAGAGATTCATCGGGCTGACCTCGTTCCAATCACTGCATTTGGCATGTCCTCCAGCATTCTTCATTGACCCCTTGGCTTGATAGTAATGGTAGATTCAGGGAAACATTGGTCCACACAGTTACAGTTTGTGGTTGAGTACAATGTTGCTTCTGCTGCTACTGATATCCTACAGTGCCTTATGTCCATCCTGTGTTACAGTTTCACTCTGTATTAGGGTGGTTTTTAACGTTATATTTTTCTCCTCCCAAAGTAAATTCTTGGCCCCACGTTGAAGGATGTCACTTACCACTGAAAGCCCAGTGATCAATTGATTAATCACATTGTAAGGTTTTTGCTGTGGATTAGTTGGTAGCCCCCTAACCCTCTGAGCCAGAGATTGTGGCTTTTGGAACCTCATTCTGAAGACCTGAACACATCATTCAGGCTGATCTCCCAGTGCAGTAATGAGGGAGTGCCTCAGGGTCAGTACTGAGGGAGTGCTGCACTGTCAGAGGGTCAGTACTGAGGGAGTGCTGCACTATTAGAGGGTCAGTACTGAGGGAGTGCTGCACTGTCTGAGGGTCAGTACTGAGGGAGTGCTGCACTGTTGGAGGGTCAGTACTAGGGAGTGCCGCACTGTCGGAGGGTCAGTGCTGAGGGAGTGCCGCACTGTCGGATGGTCAGTACTGAGGGAGTGCTGCACTGTTGGAGGGTCAGTACCGAGGGAGTGCTGCACTGTCGGAGGGTCAGTACTGAGGGAGTGCTGCACTGTTGGAGGGTTAGTACTGAGGGAGTGCTGCACTATCAGAGGGTCAGTACTGAGGGAGTGCTGCACTGTCTGAGGGTCAGTGCTGAGGGAGTGCCGCACTGTCGGAGGGTCAGTACTGAGGGAGTGCCGCACTGTCGGAGGGTCAGTACTGAGGGAGTGCCGCACTGTCGGAGGGTCAGTACTGAGGCAGTGCTGCACTGTCGGAGGGTCAGTACTGAGGCAGTGCCGCACTGTCGGAGGGTCAGTACTGAGGGAGTGCCGCACTGTCGGAGGGTCAGTACTGAGGGAGTGCTGCACTGTCGGAGGGTCAGTACCGAGGGAGTGCCGCACTGTCGGAGGGTCAGTACTGAGGGAGTGCCGCACTGTCGGAGGGTCAGTACTGAGGGAGTGCCGCACTGTTGGAGGGTCAGTACTGAGGCAGTGCCGCACTGTCGGAGGGTCAGTACTGAGGGAGTGCCGCACTGTTGGAGGGGCAGTCATTTGTCTGAGATCTTAGAGTAAGGCAATTCGATTTGGAAAATGCAATACCATTTAGCACAGGGTTGCCTCCTCTGTGTCCCAGGCAACAATTATCCCTTAACTGATGTCCAACGAGCCGGTCATTATTACATTGCATTTAGTGGGAGCTTGCTGTGCCCAAATGTGCTGCTGCATTTCTTTCATTACAAAAGTGACATGCATTAGCTGCAAAGTGCTTTCAGGTTCCCTGGATAATGAAGGACACAGTGCAAATCAATGCTTTGTGTCATTTGGTCTGTTTTTCTTCCTTATGTTGCACTCTAAGGTCACCTTGTTTCACCTTCACTTACACTCAAGTTTGTGGGCATTTGTCCAAAACGTAAGGAAGGAATGATACTTTGGCTGGATTAAACACTGCTTCCTTGGAATCTGGTCCTCCCTCCAACTGTAGCAAGAAGAAGCTGAAATCTCACTGTCCTATAAGAGTCTATCAATAGTTTGATTACTGAACAATAATAGGTTGGGTCAGCTCATCTCCACCAAGGGCATTGGTAACATCCCTCCACGAACCTTTCACTATCTCACTCCCCCTTCTCTCACTTAGTGCAATGTGTAAAAAGCCTCAATAGGCTGTGGTTGCTAGCATTTGTTGTGTGTCCCTAGTTGCTGTTGAACTGAATGGCTTGCCAGGCCACTTGTACCTGAAGTTCCAGGTAAGGACAGCAGATTTCCTTTTCTGAACCAGTTGGGTTTTGCCAATCAACTGTATATTGGATTTATTGTTAAAAATCACACAACACCAGGTTATAGTCCAACAGGTTTAATTGGAAGCACACTAGCTTTCGGAGCGACGCTCCTTCATCAGGTGGTAGTGAGTTTAAAATGCAGTTGTCATGGTGGGATTTGAACCTGTGTAATTCAGAGTGTTAGCCTGGACCTCTGAATTACTAATACAGTGGCTTTACCATTATGCCATGTTTATGGTGTAGCTGACAAGCACAGTACTGGATTCTACCCAACTGCAACATGTCACATTTATTTGCGGCACACATTGCAACTATCAGCTGAATTCTTGGTGCAGGTAGAAAGGAGGGATGCTTCTTTATAATGTGGCTCAGAAATTGGCTGACTGCAGGTTTTCAGGGGTTCCAGCTAGTTCCAGTTCCTGATGAAGGGCTTATGCCTGAAACATTTACTCTCCTGCTTGTCAGATGCTGCCTGACCTGCCGTGCTTTTCCAGCGCCACACTTTATTGGGATGGTGAACATCCCAAGGCGTCAATGCCATTGTCCCTACATCTGCAATCGAACGGGATTTGGTCAAACACAGGCAGGAATTGGGAAAACAAGTCAAGTCTAGTGGACAATCCTGCGGGTGTCAAAAGAACTGAGATAGTGTTTATGACCAGGGAGTGCTAAAATGGATGCAGTTTGATTTTGGTACAAAGTACAACATAATGGTTAGAAAAGGAGACCTACTCCAAACATGTTTTTGACTGGGAATTTATCACTAATGCCAGCCCTTGTGGTGGATTGGTGATCGTTAAGTGTAACAGAATACTGAAATAGTTTGATGGATAAATCCAAAAGGTTACTTTGTTGAAAACAGTGCAGTGCTGTGGTCACCTTAAATAGTGAGAAGAACGAAGAAGGGTGTTAGACAATTGATTGCCACCCTTACCGAGACTGGCTTTGGGTATGCGAGATTTATTAAGTGAATTTAAATTCAATTCAAATCCCAGCTGTCCAATGGGGTATGAACCTGACTGAAGCTTGGAGCAAAACATCATGAAGGAGATTCCAAGTGATTGATGACTAGATGCCTTTTTGACCCCTGCTGAATTTGCAGTACTCGTGAAGAAATATGGTTTCAGGATCTGAGCTAAGCAGAAACTGGGGCATGAATTCACATTAGAGCTTTATTTCTGGCCAAACACATATCAACTCATAAAAGATAAGTCTTGGCCTGATGTTTGGAGACACAGTGGAGCAAGGAAATGAACCTCTGAATAGGGCCAAGGGTGGAAATAGCTCTGAAAACATTCAACATTGAGAAACTGTTAGTATTTGTGGGAAAGCCCAAGACTAGTGCCCATTAGTGTGACAACGTTTCGACTAAGACGTTTAGGAGGATGCTTTCTAACTTCGACTGCTTGGAATGTAGTATTCGCTGTCCTGAGAAGTGGGTGAGCTGAGGGGGATAAATGCGAGGTGAGGCAGTTAAACCTGAGAGGATATCTTAACATGTGGAGCGTGAACATGAACCTAATGGTGTCACACAGCATAGACCTGTTGGGCTGAATCAACTAGGAGAAAGTGAGGACTGCAGATGCTGGAGATTAGAGCTGAAAAATGTGTGGCTGGAAAAGCGCAGCTGGTCAGGCAGCGTCCAAGGAGCAGGAGAATTGACGTTTCAGGCATAAGCCCTTCTTCAGGAATGACATTCCTGAAGAAGGGCTTATGCCCGAAACGTCGATTCTCCTGCTCCTTGGATGTTGCCTGACCTGCTGCGCTTTTCCAGCAACACATTTTTCAGCTCTGTTGGACTGAATGGCCTGCTGGATTAACTGTCATGAAAAAAGTAGATGCAGCGGTTGGGGGTTTAGAGGAGGACCCATTTGTTCTGCAGATGATGAGGTATATGCTCTTCAATCATTCTAATGTCTGTAAGGAATCCAGCGAGTGGAATTTGCCTCCTTTCTTCCAGTCTTTTGCATTTTTTCTGTAAAATACCAAGCAAGTGTTGAGCAGTCTATTGCCCGACCTCTTTGACAGACATGTGAGAAACTGCACTTAATTTGACTAAAGTCTTGATGTAATTTTTCAGAAATCGGGCATTTATTTTTGTTTTCCATTTTAACCCACTGACTTTGCTATTCCCAGGGTATTTCGTGGTGAGTTATGCTTCAGAGGTGGATGACAAGAGGATAGGCCGAAGACTGATGGAACACGATGATGGCAATGCCACAAATGCCAAGACAACTTCGCACCAGTATAAGAACTGCACTGAGCCTGGTAAGAGAAGCAGTATCTCACCGGGTTCCTGAGACAGTCTCACAATGTTACGCAGTCATATGTTGTCTTTGTACAGGAGTGAGACATTGCTTGTAACGTATTCTTGTTCTAAAAATACTCTTGGGTAACGGGCTGACCCAATTAGAAACCTGGCAGTGGTTGAGAGAGAGAGAAAATGGAAATTCTGAGGTGTTATAGAGCACTCAGTAATGCTGGCTACAGCGTACCATTGATAGAGATGGAGTGGTTTGCCCGCATTATTTAACTGGGGAAGGTAAATGGGAGAAGCAAATACTTTTCTTTTTTAAAAAGAAAACTGTACGTAGGTGATTCTGAGAGACTATCTACAACCGATCACATTGCTGTACGTACTGCAGAAGATATTCCGTTTTACTTTAAAGGGGGTGGTGTGGTCATTTGGTGTACAGAACCCACTATAAAATGTGCCTGTGCTTGATCACTGCTTAAGTCACCTTTGTTGTTGTACAGGGAAATGTTTTGTTGGGATAAACTGAAAGCACAAACTTGCACTGCAGCCGATATAATGTCGACTTGCCATTGTAACAATAATCTGCTCCAGCACAGCATAAGTGGTGCCCAAAGCTGAAGGGCCCCATTCTAATGTCTGTAAGGAATCCAGCGAGTGGAATTTGCCTCATTTCTTCCAGTCCTTTGCACTTTTTTCTGTAAAATACCAAGTTAGCATCTTTTAGAATACACGAACCATGAATGTCTCAAACAGTGTTTATTTTCATCTTTGCTGCTTATCCTTGGAGCTAACTGTACCCAATATGATTGTGCAGTCCTTATGAAGATCCTATGCCTACTGTTCCATTGAAGGCAATGCTTCTTTCTTTTAAATGATGCTGGGATGGTTTCCATTGCATCAGCCAATCTTGCAAAATGCGCCATTAGGTCAGACCTTTCCCTGCACCCTCCAGGTAGAATTGTTTTGGCATTGTAATGGAGGGAGAACACAAGGTGATAAATAGTGGGGGTGGTAAGTGTAGACCACTATCGCCCCACAGGAATGTTGTGGAGGCACATCAATCACCCTGTGCTTCCCACAGCTCAATGTGGCAAGTTGTAATTAAGAAACCAACCTAATGGTAGGGCGCCTCTACTGATCCCTTTAAGAGCCACTGGTTACGTTATAACAGGAATAGGAAACGCTGCAGGTTATTCAACACTGACAACCATTCTGAGCCTACAAAACAGCACATCCAATGGACCTAATGTGTCTCTAAGACTGCCAACAGATATGCTTAAATATTGTCCAAGTCAAAATAGCTTTACAATGTTTTTTCAGACACAGACAGAGCACAGAACATAACTGCAAATTTTGCATGTGAACAACAGGCAGAATTTGCCTTTTGATTTTGTGTTTTTCATTTTACGCTGTTCAATGCAAAAGCTTGGGCAATTTTGTCCTCAATTGATCACACTTTGAAGTTGCTTTAAGAGGAACGATTCTGTAACTGGTACTGAGAGCTCAGTCCCACTGAGGGTATGTTTTCAATGAACCAGTTGTAGAAAAAAACAAGCAAAATTGTTTATTGTAAATAGGCGAAGTTCCTCAGGACCTTCTCAACTGTGGTTACTGCAGCACTTCAAGGCGCTTTTGCTATTTTTATGCTCTTTGATCTTGTCTTTCCTTTTTTTTTTAAACATGTCTCTTGTATCTGAAGCCTCTCTGTAATACTCAGGATGTGCTGGGCACAATCTTGATCTGGGGAAATGAGTTTTGTTGCAAAACAAAAGCATCAGGCGCACACAGACTCAGGCAAAGATACATTCACACTGATGGTAAGAAATGAGAAACACAATGGTTCACATATTGGAGCAATTACAAAGGCTTTTTCTGAGGAAGTTCAACTATTTTATATTTGTAAGTATTTCTGGTGATGATATTGCTTCTCAAGCAACGAGATGTTTTGAGTGACTAAATAGTGAGAAATGTTTTTTCCCTAACAGGAGAGTCAGTATTAAGATGACTGGAGGGAAAATCTGCAACATTTACTAGAAAGACCCTAGGAATGAGGAACTGCAGAATGGGGCTGGTCTCCTCAGAGAAAGTTGAGGGGTAGAAGGTGTTCAGAATAATGGGGTGCTCGAATGAGGAAGAAATGTTGGCGGACAGAGCACACAGGTTTAAGAGATGGGGCGAAAGTGCTATGCTGTGATTTGAAAAGGGTAATGGAAAAGGGTTCAGAAAAGATTTACAAGGATGTTGCCAGCTTTGAGCTATAGGGATAGGCTAAACAGGCTGAGGCTGTTTTCCTTGGAGCATCGGAGGTTTATAAAATCATGTGGGGCATGCATAGGGTAAATAGACAAAGTCTGTTCCCTGGGATGGGGGAAATCCAGAACTAGAGGGCATAGGTTTAGGATGGGTGGGAAAAGATGTAAAAGGGACCTAAAGGGCAATTTTGTCACACAATGGGTGGTGCGTGTATGGAATGAGCTGCCAGAGGAAGTGGTGGAGGCTGGTACAATTACAGCATTTAAAAGGCATCTGGATGGTTATATGAATAGGAAGGGTTTAGAGGGATATGGGCTGGGTGCTGGCATTTGGGACTAGATTACTTTAGGATATCTGGTCAGCTTGGACAGGTTGGAGCGAAGGCTCTGTTTCTGTGCTGTACAGCTCAATGACTCTATGGCTTTGGGAATAGAGTGGGTGCATGGGGTTTAACTGGATAGCAGTGTCAAAAGGGCAGCACAGACACAGTGTGGCCTCCTTCTGTGCTGTAAGAACCCAAGAGTGGACTCATACTCTACAAGACCAGTTCCGTTCACTCAGATTCCATTTCAGAGACCAACTAACAAAAACCGAACATGGTCGGGGTGGCCTGCTAAGATGCATCTTGCAAAAATTCAAAAAATGGGTTTTTACTATGTATTAAATCTACCGTGGAATTGTTTTCACATTTAATTAAAGCTGTCAATTCCAACTATCACAAGCAAGTTTTTACTTATGATGTGTTGAGGTAATTGTACAGTTGGGATATTGCAGCTCAGTAGCACAGTGGTTATGTCACTGAACTGCAAGCCATAGGCTGTCTGGGAGCTATGGATTTAAATCCCATCATGGAAATTAAAATTTAGTAAGTTAGATAAGTCTGTCATGACATAAGCCCAGTATCAGTTAGCTGTGACCATGAAACGACTGGGTTGTCATAGAAACACAACTGGCTCAATAATGTCATTTAGGGAAGGAAATTCGCTTACCAGATCTGACCTTTTAGTGACTTAATTTCCATGACAATGTGACTGATCCTCAAGTGAGGAACTGTAAAAGTGACCGATAATCAAACCAATAAGGACCTTAGATTTTAGATTTTATTAGCATGTGTACTCAAGTATAGGAATACAGTGAAAAGTATATAATATCAGCACACATGGTGCCACCTCAGGTACTAAGATGCAAAGAAAGCTTAGGCATGCAGAGTAAGAGAACTGAGAGTTTGAAAGGTTAAGCATTACTTCATAGAACCCAGCGAGTTTTTCTATAACATGATGGTTGCATTCTATTGCAACCTCGTGTTATAAAAAATCGCACTTTAGAAACAGCGCTTAAAGTGTTAACGATGTAATCGCATTACAGCCAACATATGTTTGAAAAGCTTTAGAAACAGCGTTCCTAACTTGTCAATTCCATTACAGCGAATTCACGTTAACGAAACACGTGTTATAGCAGAACGACCTGCAGTAGAAAAATAAAGAAATAGGTAATCGTTTGGCTTAAAGTGTTTTGTAGTTTAAGCTAGGAAAATTAGTCCTCCACGTCTCTTGTCCTCGATGTTGCTGCTGATACTGTCACTGCTGCCTCTCTGACCTCCCCTGATACCTCGCGAATGGGCCCAGGCAGGATCCATTCACATGTCGCGCTGAGACACCACCTTGAGCTGCCGAGAGACCAGCCCGGGACCTGGCACGAGCTGCTGAAGCACTCACTCAGTGCTGAATTGGTGAGATGGCAACAAGGAGATGAGCCCTCTCTCTTTCTCTCTCTCTTTTTCTCTCTCTCTCTCTGAGGGCAGCTCACCCAGTCATTTCCCCTCTCGCCACCTCTCCTTGAGGGGAATACTTAAGAGAAAGTAAGAGGTTATAGCAGTTTGGATACTGCGTCCCAAAAGAATACAATGAACAAGTTATGAAGACTGTCTCAGTAATTGAGAAGCAACTCATTGGTGAGTCTTCGGTCCATTTGACTGTGCACAGAGAGAGAGGAGAGATGACAGGAGGGGGATTTCTGAAGGTGGGTGCTTGCTTTTGACCGGTACAGACCCAGCGGGACCAAGGGCCTTTGTCCGTGCTGGAGACCTCTATGATTTAACTTGGACCGTTTTATAATATCACCATGTTGAGCAGGAGCAACATGCCACCAATTACGGTGACTGTATTTAATAATATCGCAGGTGCAGGTTCATTGCTCCTTGAAAGTGGAGTCACAGGGAGATAGGTTAGTGAAGAAGGTGTTTGGTATGTTCTCCTTTATTGGTCAGAGCGTTGAGTACAGGAGTTGGGCGGCACGGTGGCACAGTGGTTAGCACTGCTGCCTCACAGCGCCAGAGACCCGGGTTCAATTCCCGACTCAGGCGACTGACTGTGTGGAGTTTGCACATTCTCCCCGTGTCTGCGTGGGTTTGCTCCGGTTTCCTCCCACAGTCCAAAGATGTGCGGGTCAGGTGAATTGGCCATGCTAAATTGCCTGTAGTGTTAGGTTAAAGGGGTAAATGTAGGGGTATGGGTGGGTTGCGCTTCGGTGGGTCGGTGTGGACTTGTTGGGCCGAAGGGCCTGTTTCCACACTGTAAGTAATCTAATCTAATCTAATCATTTTGCGGCTGTATAGGACATTGGATCATTGTATGCAATTCTGGTCTCCTTCCTATTGGAAGGATATTGTGAAACTTGAAAGGGTTCAGAATAGATTTACACGGATGTTGCCAGGGTTGGAGGATTTGAGCTATAGGGAGAGGCTGAATAGGCTGGGGCTGTTTTCCCTGGAGCATCGGAGGCTGAGGGGTGACCTCATAGAGGTTTATAAAATCATGAGGGGCTTGGATAGGATAATAGACAAAGTCTTTTCCCTGGGGTGGGGGAGTCCCGAACTAGTGGGCATAGGTTTAGGGTGAGAGGGGAAAGACATAAAAGGGACCTAAGGGGCAACTTTTTCACACAGAGGGTGGTAAGTGTGTGGAATGAGGAAGTGATGTAGACCGGTACAATTACAGCATTTAAAAGGCATCTGAATGGGTATATGAATAGGAAGGGTTTGGAGGGATATGGGCCAAAAGCTGGCAAGTGGGACTACATTAGGTTTGGATGTCTGGTCAGCATGGACAAGTTCTAATGAAGGGTCAGTTTCTGTGCGGTATATCTCTATGACTCTATCTGCAGCGCACGGGAGCTGGGCAAGTGTCCGTAAAGGTCATGTGAAATGAAAGCTGCGGTGCACAAAATCCACAGCTGTTTATGTTTCGTTTAAGTTATCTTTGGCCGTGACCCTGCCAACAGAGAGTCTCAACGTGAGCGTCCTTTTCAGTTTGCAAGGTCGGAAAGTGGCCCACTCCCATTCGAAAGTGATCCTGTGATTTTATTATTTTTTTTTGGTCGACAGCTCACAATCAGCGTTCCACGTGCACAACGTCCAAAAGTGATTTAGCTTTCTCACTTCTTACTTTGCAACTGGGAGAGGAAGTCTGACCTCAAAACAGAAGAGCTGCTCTGAAAACTGGTACTGCAAGTTCCTTCCCATCACGTCTTGTTTGTTAGTGGTTACTGGTTTAGATACTGTTGTAGTTTCGGATAACAATGTACTTCCTCCACCTTCCCCTTTAGTAAAACAAAACCACACAACACCAGATTATAGTCCAACATGTTTATTTGAAAGTTGGTGCTTCCAAATCCCTGATGAAGAGCTTATGCTCGAAACGTCGACTCTCCTGCTCCCTGGATGCTGCCTGACCAGCTGTGCTTTTCCAGCACTACACTCTTCAACGATCCCTGGTGTTGAGTGAGCACGACACTCTTCAACGGTAACCTGGTGTTGTGTGATTTTTCTTTACTTAGTCCACACCAGTCCAACACCGGCTGCTCCACATCATGGCTTCCCTTTCGAGCTGTGTTGTACTGGGAGCAATGACAAATGCTCCCATGGAGCGAATCGAAGAGAGGCAATCTGGGATAAAACCAAAGCGTTCCGAGTTAAGCCTCACCATGAACGGCAAATACTGGTTGGCTTTGAAGCTGACTTTTTAAGAAAGCAAACGGTGAAATGGCAATTGAGAGTGACGGAACCTTGCAGCACTGTCTACATAAGTGTGCTGCAAAACATGAAGCGTCTGCCTGGGAGTTGGCATGAAATATAGAAAGATGGAAAATAGGAGCTGGGGTAGGCCATTTGGCCCCTCTAGCCTGCCCCACCATTCAGTATGATCATGGCTGATCATCCAACTCACGACCCTGTTCCCACTTTCTCCCCATACTCATTGGCCCCTGACGCCCGAAGAACTATATCTAATGCCTTCTTGAAAGGATTCAATGCTTTGGCATCAAAGAAAGGGCAGTCGAGTACCCTTCTTGTGGGAATGTCTGCATTTCTGTAACACTGCTGCCAGTTCATGTCTAAAACCTGAAGCATTCGTTTACATGCGTTGACAATGACTGCAACATCAAAAGGAAATGTTCTGGAATATGCTGAGGTTCTGAAATTGCAAATCTTTTCCTTTCCTTCATTTTGTTCCATTGTGACTCTCCTAATGCCTGTGGTATCTCTCCTGAGAAACGGGACTTCCACATTTTTGGAAGCATTTGGCAGTTTCAGGTCAGGTGTAAGAAATACCACCTCATTTATCACAGAGAGAGGTCATTTGGACTGCTGGAATGAGCTGCCAGAGGAAGTGGTGCAAATAGAACAGCTAAAAGGCATCTCTGGTTGGGTGTATGAATAGGAAGGATTCAGGAGGGTATGGGCCAGGTGCTGGCAAATGGGACTAGGTTCAGTTAGAATATCTGGTCAGCATGGACGAGTTGGACCGAAGGGTTCGTTTCTGTGCTGTACATCTCTATGACTGTGTGTGCTGTCTCACAATCCTTCTGTTTCTCTGTAGCCTGACAGGCCGTTCCAAGGTTTCAATCTGCCTCTGTCAATCTTTCAGATAGCACACTCCACAGACTCTGAGACATAGGAGCAGATATGGGCCGTTCAGCCCATTGAGTCTGCTCCGCCCCACCATTGATCGACATCGTGGCTGATCTGATAAACCTCAGCTCTTTCCTGTTCCTCACAAACGGAAGGACATTTCTCCTTTATTTAGACCTTGCGAGGTTTGCAGAATGAATTTGTCTCTGTTTTGACACAGCAGCATCCCACAGGGATGGAAAATGAAAAGCACGTCCTCAAGCATCATGCGGTTCGTTTTCAATTTCGGGTTTCCGTCATTCTGTGTCCTCCAGGTGAGTTACAGGTTGAGAAGGAAAGTCTTGCACACCTTGCCGTCGCTGGGCACCTCCAAGTGGAAGCACTGCTATAACTTTGGAAATGCATCGGCCAGTTCGCACACTAAACACTCCCCGAAACAGCGCACGAATTTAAGATGTCGACTGAGGGCTAAATGTTGGTCAAGACGCCATGGATAGCTCTCCAGTTCTTCTGCGGAATAATTGCCATGACATCTTTCACTGGGCACCTTTTGAAGGTAGCTGGGGCCTGGCGCAAGCATCTCTTGTGAAGGACTGCGCCCCTGACAGGGAAGGGCACCTTCAATACTGAGAGGGGGAGTGTCCACGTCGATTGACGTGTGGATCAGGATTTGAACTGACAAACCTCTTGCTGAGACAGCAGTGCTATCAGCTGAGCTACGACCACCATTTCCAAGGATAGAGAGAGCGCCGTTGGTTTGTCAGAAGCCTCAGCTAGGTTGAATACAGCACAGAAGCTCTGCTTGGGCACCTGCACTTGGTTCTGTATAAACTGCCAAAGCAACCTACACTTGTTCAACTTAGAATCATAGAATCCCTACAGACAGAGGGGTGACCAAAAGAAATAGTAGGTTATAGTGATTCTCTGAAGAGTATCCCACCCATAAAGCTGTGTTTCCCATGGTTAATCCACCTAACCTAACACACCCCTAAACACTATGCATGGCAACTTAGCATGGCCGATCCACCTAACCTGCACATCTTTGGATTGTGGGAGGAAACCAGAGCACCCAGAGGAAACCCACGCAGACACGGGGAGAATGTGCAAACTCCACACAGACAATCGCCCGAGGCTGGAATCGAACCCGAGTGCCTGGCGCTGTGAGGCAGCAGTGCCAACCACTGAGCCACCATGCCGCCCCTTATTACTATTCCTTATTCTCTTTCCCTCATCTTCTTGAAAGTCTTATGTCCAAATAGAAGTTTTCAATATTGGAGTTGGGATGCCATGTTGAGATTATACAGAATCTTGGTGAGGCTTCTTGTGGATTACTGTGTGCAGTTCTGGTAGCCCTATCACAGGACAGATATTATTACCATGGAGAGAGTTCAGAAAAGATTTACCAAGGTGTTGCCAAGAATGGAGGGTTTGAGTTATGGGATGAGATTAGGACTTTTTCACTGGAGTCTAGGAGGCTGAGGGATGATCTTATAGAGGTTTATAAAATCATAAGGGGCATAGATAGGATGAATGATAGGTCTCTTTTCCCTAGGATGGTGGAATTTCAAGACTAGGGGGCATATTTTTAAGGTAAGAGGAGAAAGATAAGGAAAAGGCTTGAGGGGGCAACGTTTTTGCTCAGAATGTGGTTCGTATGTGGAATGAACTTCCAGAGGAAGTGGTGGATGCAGGTACAAAAGACATTTGGACAAATTCATGAATAAATGTTTGGAGGGATAAGAGCCAGCACAGAGAGGTGGGACTAGTTAATGCTTAATCTGGACTAGTTGGACCGAAGTCCAAGCGTATGACTGTATGTCTCTAATACATTAAATGGGCTGAACGGCCTACATCATAGAGTCTAAATTCCTTGGAGCCCAATACCTCTTTGGGCTTGACATTATTTCTTTCTCTCTCTCTCTCCAAATCTGCAATGTTTCACCAGCACTTTTAATTGTCTGTGAATTAAAATGCACACTTCTTAATCTCATTTTCTTCATTTTCCATTTTTCCCGTTTCCCCTTTCTTTTCTTAACCTTTTTGCATACCATAGATTCCCTCCAGGGCAGAGGGAGGCCATTTGTCCCATCGAGTCTGCACTGACTTTACAAATCTTTACCTAGTGATGACCAATCCCACTCATTTCATTGTGGCGTATTTATTGTGGGTGAAAATAAATAATTTTCTGAACTCAACGGTTTCACACTGAACTCAGCAATAGCTTCC
The DNA here is from genome assembly GCF_037043375.1 of Chiloscyllium plagiosum. Lineage (NCBI taxonomy): Eukaryota > Metazoa > Chordata > Chondrichthyes > Orectolobiformes > Hemiscylliidae > Chiloscyllium > Chiloscyllium plagiosum. Next base: position 101,460,184 of record NW_028270148.1, read on the forward strand.
ATTTTTGTTGTTTTATTGGACAGGGGAACTCCGCTGTTCCTCTGTGAGTTAGTGTTCTGAGCATCTCAAAATCTGCCTTGGTTTAATGTCTCATCTGGAAGGCAGCATTGCTGACAGTGCAGCACTCCCTCAGTATTGCCCAGGAGCGTTGGCCTGGAAATGTAGGGTCTGATTTCTGTAAGGCCGTACAGTCTATTGCTGTGTTGTTATAGTTTACAATATTTTTATCTTAAGTTGTGGTAAAATCTGCCCTGATCCAGTACTCAAGGCTTCCCAGAGCTGGTGACATGCAGGTGAAAGCTGTCCTCTGTTTTTCTCTAAAACGTGCGATTGAAATTGAGTGACATTTGCAACTGGCTCATTCTAAGCTCACCTGGTATTTGCGAGTGCACAGGCATAAAACCAGAACTGATTTCCCTTCCCCTTTTACCCCAGAAATGAAGATGTAAATCTGACACCACGCCCAGACTGATTGACCCTCATCCAAACAGTGCTGGAGAAACTCAGCACGTCTGGCAGCGCCTGGAGTGAGAAACAGGGTAAAGAGACTGCTGGAAGCCATAGCATAGAGGGATTTGAGGGTCGGAGCGCATGAATCACAAGAAGTTAGCATCCAAGTTGAGTAGGAAAGGCAAATCCAGTGATGGCGTTTATTACAAAGTAAATGGAATATAAGAATAGAACAGTCTTGCAAAACATATACAAAGCACGGGTTGGACCACACCTGGAATATGGTGGACAGTTTGGGTCCCTTTATCCAAGGGAAAATGTATCAGCATTAGAAGCCATCCACAGAAGGTCATAGGCTAAAGGGTCTCCTGTACTGTATGATTTGAAGGTCCGCTAGGTTGATCCCAGGTATGGAGGGGAGGTTGAGTAGATTAGGCCTGTGTTGATTGGGGTTCAGAAGAATGAAAGATGACCTCATTGAACCAAACAAGATTCTTAGCAGACTTGACAAGGGTAGATACTGGAAAGTTATCTCCCCTCGAGCCAGAGTCAAAGTCCACAGAGCATAATCTCAGAATAGGGAGTCACACATTCAAGGCAGAGATGAGGAGAAATTTCTCCTCTGAGGTATAAAGCCATGGAATTCCTCACTGCCTGTTGGGTCATTCAGCATATTCAAAAGCTGAGATTTTTAATCAGGAAGAGAATCCAGGCTTGAGGGGTAAAGGCAGGAAAGTGGGATGGGGGATGATCAGATCAGCCATTAAATGGGCTGAATGGCCTACATTGTCTGACGTTTCAATATGGCTTCCTTGAAACCCCTGTCTTACAATCAGAGAGATGTACAGCACAGAAACAGACTCTTTGGTCCAACTCGTCCATACCAACCAGATATCCCAACCCAATCTAGTTCCATTTGCCAGCACCTGGCCCATAGCCCACTAAACCCTTCCTATTCATATACCTATCCAGATGCTTTTAAAATGCTATAATTGTACCAGCCTCCACCACTTCCTCTCTTTGGACTTAATACTATTTTCTCTCTCTCTCTCGCTCTGTCTCACTGTCTCACTCTCTTACTCTCACTCTCACTCTCATTCTTTCACTCTCTCTCTCTCACTGTCTCTCTCACTCCCTCACTCTCTACTGTTTCTCTCTCTCTCTCTCACTCTCTCTCACTATCTCACTCTCACTCTCTCTACTCACACTCTCTCTCTCACTGTCTCTCTGTCTCTCTCTCACTTTGTCACTCTCTCACTCTCTTACTCTCACTCTCACTCTCATTCTTTCATACTCTCTCTCACTGTCTCTCTCACTGCCTCACTGCCTCACTCTCTACTGTCTCTCTCACTCTCACTCTCTCACACTCTCACTATCTCACTTTCACTCTCTCTCCCTCTCTCACTCTCTCTCCCTCTCTCACTCTCTCTCTCACTGTCTCTCTCTCTCTCTCACTCTGTCACTCTCCCACACTTTTACTCTCACTCTCACACTCTCATTCACTCTCTCACTCTCTCTCACTCTCTCTCTTTCTCTCACTCTCTCTCTCACTGTCTCTCTCTCTCTCACACTGTCACTTTCTCACTCTCTTACTCACTCTCACTCTCTCATTCACTCTCACTCTGTCTCTCTCTCTCCTTATCTGCAGTGTTTCTCCAGCACTTTCTGTTTGTATTTCAGATCTCGAGCATCAATGGTGCTTTGCTTTCATGGCCCCACCCCCTCAGTCAGTGATTGTGTACCTGCTCTGGTGTATTTGCTGAAGGAACCATCCACCTACAGCAAGTGACTGTTCCTTTCTCAACAAATGGAGTACTTGCAGCTTCTGAAAGTTGGATCTTGTCCAGCAGGCTGCCACCTGCCAAGATTACTCTTAATCACTTAGCAAGCTAGCAAGAAACTGTTTTATTTATAACAGCCACTGACAATGGTTTTGGGGGAAATTAAAGCAAAGTAGTGCACTGACGAGTGGAGAGTTGCTGGGGCTTGTTACCTCCTCTGAAACACACACAAATCCCTCCCCCAGGCCGTCCGCCCTCATGGTTGCCCCCTTCAGACCTGCCCAGACTATTCCTCTCATACCTATGCCTGCCCACCTCATCAGACCTGGATTACTCCCTCACCCCCTCTTGAACCTTCTTGGATAATCCATCCCTTATTTCCAAGCACCCCAAACCCTCCCCTTCAGGATGTTCACGCCTATTCAGGCCACTCCTTATCCACTCAATGTTCTTTCGGGCCTACTTGGACCTGACCCCCCCCCCCAGGCTCTGGTTTTGGTATGCCACTGCTCCTAAACTGTCCCCCCACTCCCCGAAGTGGATCAAACCAGCTCTTCAGGTTGATCCTGAGTAGCACTACCACCCCTGTGTTGGGTTCCTAGCCCCACCCTCCACAAAGGACAGGCCTGACCACCCTCATTCATTGCCTGGAGAAATACAGGCCCAATGGCATTGTGGGAAGGAACATGCTGAGGCAATTTCTGAAAATCCGGATTAGCTGTTCACTCTGGTTTTGAGGTACACCGTTGTGTCAGCAGTTTCAGGCAATCTGAGGCCTGTTCTTTCCAGGCTGCATGGTTCTATTGCTTTTCCTTTGCCTATATAATTTGACCCGGCACCTGTGGTGAATTTCAGACACTTTGCAAAGCAGATCGCTGTGTTTCCAATGTGATGGAATGCTGCTAAGACGTAACAATTAAAAGTGTTGCTGGCAACATGCATGAACAGTTTACCTTGAGATCATGAAGGAGACGTTTATCACGAAGCACTACTCCTTTGATTTTGGGCTTTGATTTTTTTCCCCTTCTCTCCTGACTCATGCTGGGGTTTATTCTTACTGAGGGTGTGCACTTCTGAACTGAATGGTTTGTTTCTGTGCTGTATGATTTCATGACTGTGACTCCAGTCCCCAGGGCAATCCCACACTCCCATTGTGTTCGCTGACCTTCAGTTCCCAAGATTCACTGCTCTTCATTGATCCTTCAAGAGCACCTCGTGGGATGTTTTGTTCATCTTACCCACCGGCCACATCCTTGACCCAATTCTGAAGTGTTGGCAAACCTCTCCAACGCTGCTCCCCAGGCCTCAAACCCTCTGCCTCCAGTTCTGTGTGGAGTTGACTAACTTGTGTGGGTTGCCATAGACACGAGGAACGAAGCCAAGGCTGGGAGGAGGGCACTGGGTTGTGGGCCCCTTGTGAGTTTTTTTTGTGTTTGGAGCGACGGCTGTCAGATGAAACCACAAAAAGTGTGGAATCGGCATCCAAAATTATACTGGCCTCTCCTCATCCTTTTAGAAAGGCAATAAAGATCACTTTTTACCTTCAGAAAGTACTTTATTGGATTCATTCACTGGGGTGTAAGTGCCGCTGGCATTTCTAAGTCTCCTCTCATCACCCTAGTGGTTGGTGACCTGCTTGCTTTGGAGACTTCTGCCTTTGGTGTGTAGCGAGACCTTCCACAGCGAGACCCTCCATGTTGTTAGGAAGCAGCTTTGTAACTTTGACTTGCTGGCAGTGAAGAAACCTGACATGAGTCAGGATGGGGACACATTGTACAGGTGGTGACGTTCTGATGCACCTGCTGCCCATGCCCTCCTAGCTGGTAGATTTGTGGTTCAGAAAATACCGTTTCAGGAGCTGCAGTGAGTTGCTGCAGTGCTTCTTGTCGATGCTAGTTAGCTCTGCGACCGGGTGTTGGTGGTGGAGGGAGTGAATGTTGAAATGTCATGGATGGGATTCCAGGCTGCTTCATCCTGGATGACGCCAAGCTTCTTGAGTGGCATTTCAGCTGCACTCATTCAGGTATTCCATCACACTCCTGATTTGTCCCTTGCAGTTGACGGGACAGGCTTTGGGATTCAGGAGGTGAGTTACTTGCCTCAAAGTTTCCGAGCTTCCAAGCAGCCACAGTGGCTTATCCAGTTTCTGGTCAGCAGTAAACCCCGAGATGTTAATAGAGTGGAGTTAGTTGTAGTACTATTGAATATCATGGGAAGCTGATTAGATTCTTTCTTGTTGGAGTTGATCATTGCCTACCACTTAGGTAGCATAAATGGTACTTGCCACTTGTCATCCCAAGCCTGGATGGATATTATCCAGGTCTTGTTACATTCGGACATGAAGTGCTTCAGTATCTGAGGAGTCATGAACGGTGCTGAACACTGTGCAATGATCAGTGAACATCCTGACTTCTGACCTTATGGAGAGATGAAGCAGCTGAAGATGGTTGGGCCTTGGACACTCCACTGATGAACTCCTGCAGAGATGTCTTCGAGCTGAGATTATTAGTCTCCAAGAACTGCAAACATCTACTTTGGTGCTGGATATAGCGGCGAAGGCATCAGTGGCGGTGAGATGGCACTGAGGAGTGCAGACTTCCATTGCAACGGCAGTGGTGTGGAGACTGGGACTCGTGCCTGGCCACTGGCTCCATGGTGGAGCACTTAACCAGAAGGATCGAAAACGTTGAACACCTCTTTTCTTTATTTCTTTACTCCTCTGCCTTTGTATTCTATGTTTTGGTTTTTTTGTGTGTTTTAAATGGCACTGTGGATTGGCAATGCGAAACAACACTTGTCAACACGTCACAATAAATACATCGCATCAAATCCAAACAGCAGGGTGTTTCACCTCGATGGTTCATTCAGTAAAAAGCTTCCCTTAATGTCACTTACAGCCCACCTCACCTTTTTGTGTTTTTTTTAGGTTAATTCTTCTTTCTAATGTAGCCTGACACAGAGATGTACAGCACGGAATCAGACCCTTCAGTCTCTCTCATCGATGCCAATCAGGTATCCTAACCTAATCTAGTCCCTTTTTTTTATTAGATTAGATTTACTACAGTGTGGAAACAGGCCCTTCGGCCCAACAAGTCCACACCAATCCTCCAGAGAGTAACCCACTATTCATAAACCTTTATAAGTTCACCCCCTCAGCCTCTAACACTCCAGGGAAAACAGCCCTAAGCTATTCAGCCTCTCTCTGTAGCCGAAACCCTCCAATCCTGGCAGCATCCTTGTAAGTCTTTTCTGAACCATTTCAAGTTTCACAACATCCTTCCTGTAGCAGGGCTACCATCTGTCATTGTTGACTTGGGGACCACTCCATTGTGGTTCTGGTGGAACTACCTAATTTATGTTGCAGCCCCCAAGTCCTTCATTCCTGGTGTCTAGGTTCTGACAGTGTCTGGCACTGCAGCACACAATACAGTTGCTTGTCACTGCTACATGCTGATGTTGATTTATGGTAAATTTAGAGCTATTTTCCCTGGAGCATCGGAGACTGAAGGGTGATCTTATTGAGGTTTACAAAATCATGAGGAGCATGGATAGGGTAAATAGGCAAGGTATTTTCCTCAGGGTAGGCGAGTCTCAAACCAGAGGGCATAGGTTTAGGGTGAGAGGGGAACGTTTTTTAAAAAGGACCTAAGGGACAATATTTTCACACAGAAGGTGGTGTGTGTAGGAAGTGATTAGATTGGTTTAGATTCCCTCCAGTATGGATACTGGCCCTTCGGCCCAACAAGTTCACATCGACCCTCCAAAGAGTAACCCACCCAGACCCATTCCCCTACCCTATATTTACCCCTTACTAATGCACCTAACACTATGGGTAATTTAGCATGACCAATATATCTAAGCAGCACATCTTTGGATTGTGGGAGGAAACTGGTGCACCCAGAGGAAACCCATGCAGACCGAGGGAGAGTGTGCAAACTCCACACAAACCCAGAGGCTGGAATCAAACCCTGGGTCCCTGGTGCCGTGAGGCAGCAGTGGTAACCACTGAGCCACCATCCTGCCCCATGATGGAGGCTGGTACAATTACAACATCCAGAAGGATGGGTATATGAATAGGAAGGCTTTAGGGGGATGTGGGCCCAAAAGGAACAAGATTAATTTAGGACATCTGGTCAGCATGGACGAATTGGACCGAAGGGTCTGTTTCCGTACAACTCTTATGACTCGAAGTGATTTACTTCGAGAAGTTCCATCGTTCGCCGTAAGGGAGTTTGCTGAAACTCAGTGCGGCCTGAGCGGTGAGAAAGTGTTTGTTCCCAAATCCCCGGGCCTTTACCTGACATTCTTGTCTGTTGGTGGAAAAATGTCGCTTTGCCTGGTATCCGAGCAGATCATACTGTACAAAGTGCAGCGTGGTAGCAGGACAGAATGCTTAAAATCCCAGCCCCCCAAGGGTGTGTGGAGCTGGAGGACATCTTCGTGTGTGTGTTTGCTGAAGAGGCAAGGGTCAAGCCGTGACAGACTTTGTACATGTCGCTCCCTCTCTCTGCAGTGAGAATAGTCAGGGTAAACTAGTCAGAAGAGGCTGCAAACTGCAATATTATTCGTTAAAAAGCAGCCAAAGGAAGTATCTTGTTAAATGAAACATGATTTGGAGATGCCGGTGTTGGACTGGGGTGTACAAAGTTAAAAATCACACAACACCAGGTTATAGTCCAACAGGTTTAATTGGAAGCACACTAGCTTTCGGAGTGACGCTCCTTCAATCACCTGATGAAGGAGCGTCGCTCCGAAAGCTAGTGTGCTTCCAATTAAACCTGTTGGTCTATGACCTGGTGTTGTGTGATTTTTAACTAAATGACACACAGCAGCTTGACATTTTTGAGTCCTGAAAGGGTTTTGGAACTTGAATGATCTTTGCCATATTTCTGCTGCCAACAGTGCCCCTTTCCCAGTGGTGAGGATGTTAAACTGCACCCTGCAATGCCACTGTATCTTACCTTCTGCAATGGCACTCTCTCTGATTCCGGTAAGTGCTATAATACTGTGCAGGTAGAATCCCTACAGTGTGGAAGCAGGCCATTTGGCCCAGCAAGTCCACATTGACCCTCCGAAGAGCATCCCACCCAACTATCCTTAGGCTTAACCCACCTAGCCTGCACATCCCTCGACACTATGGGACAATTTAGTATTGCCAATCCACTTAACCACACAGAGTCACCTGAGGGTGGAAATGAACCCAGGTCCTTGGCACTGTACGGTAGCAGTGCTAACCACTGAGCCACCGTGTCCAACTGCACAACTAAGGCTTGGGAATATTTTCACTGCTGGGGATGGCTGCCCACTATCTGTCTTTAAAGGATTGAAGTGATGCTGAGCACAGGCCTGAGATGATCCACACCTCGCTGTCTCCTCCTCTAAGACCCTCCTCACAACCTCCCTCTTTGAGCAGCTGCCCCTCTGTAACTCAGTGTTGGTGATTTGGATTTGCAATGAGGTGCCTTGTTCCTTTGTTTTGTTTTGGAGGAGTTGCTCCGTCAAGAACGCTTTCTAAATAGAAATTGTTGTTGTGGTCAGAAGTTTAGCAGGAGGTGGGTGGAGGGGAATGCTGTGGCTTAGTTGGCACCATAAGAGATAGTGGATGCCAGTCATTGCCAATGGTCCCTGATGCCAGTGATGATATTACAACCCCTCAGTTTTGTGAGGAAACGTCCCCCAGGAGTATCTAAGGTTGAATCTTGAGGTCTGTATGAGAGCAGTTCATGCCCGTGTGAAATGTCCACAGCAGTTGTTAAGGATTGTGGGTATTTGTTGTAGGCCTGGTGATACAAGATGGCCGACTGCAGCAGATCGCCCAGCAGGATCATGTGGCATTCATTTAGATCATGGCTGATCTGTAACTTGCATCCATATTTAAAAGAAAATTGTTCATAAGGTGGGAGCGTTGCTGATTGGGCCAACACTTGTTTCCTGTTCCTCATGGCCCTTGCACTGATTGGTTTGCTGAGCCATTTCGTGTGGTGTGGAAGAGTCAACTGTATTACGGTGACTCTGGAGCTGTATGTTGGCTAGCCCAGATAAGAATGACAGATTTTCTTCCCCAAAGGATGGGAGTAAACCAAGTGACAGCCGATAACCGAACTATAGAGAAGTTATAATGCCAGAAGAGGTCATTCAGGCCATCATGTCTGCACCAGATGAATAAACTAACTCCCTTGTTCTGAATCCTTTTAAATGAATTAGGGTTTGTCTCTCAACCACACTGAACTGGGCTCTGAATTCCAGACCCCCACCACCCTCTGAGCGAAAAAGATTTTCCTCATGACCCTTCAAATCCTTCTACCTGTTACCTCAGGCCTATGCCCCCCCTCCCCAGTCTATGCTAGGTAAACCAACCTTCCCCTGTCCACTTTTAACCAAGCTCTTCCTTATTTCATCCATCTCAGTTAAATCGCTCTTAGCCCCCTCTATTGCGATAAAAATCAATTTTCGACCATTGCAATTTTCAAGCCTTTCCAACATTGTAAATTTGTTCTATAGTGTGTCCAGAGCAAATATGTCCTCGCTGTAATGTGGTGACCAGAGCTGTACATAAAACTCCCCCAAGTATGGCCTAACTAGTGTCTCATGTAGTTCCAACATTATATCCTTCCATTTGTATTCAATATCTCTTCCATTGAGGGAAAGCGTCCTGTATGTCTCTTTTAACATCTTATCTACTTTTTCACCCCCTTTGGGGACCTTTTGCTATCCACAGGTCACTGACTTCCTCGACCTCTCTCAGTCCCCTCCTGATTATTGTGCATGTCCTAGCTTTGTGCGCCTGCTCCATTTGCACAACCTTATATTTGTCTTGCTATGGACCAGACCAAACCCCCTTCAAAATACATTAAGAGATAGCCTAGATCTTAGATTTTTTTTATTTTAAAGGCAGATATAATATGTTGCATTCCAGATGCAATTAGATTGGTCAAACTACTTGACATTAAGCAAAACACAATTTATTCATACATGATACTTAAAAGACAACAAAAGAAAGAATAAAGAAAGGAATTAGTTTCACTGTAACTCAATCAAAATGGATAGAGTAACTATTACTAATTAACTGTTCCAATATAGTAACTTCCCACAAACACACCTTGACGAAAGGTAAATTCAGAATATAGATTATCTCTCATGTAACTCCAGCAGCAGGGAGAGAACACCCAGCTTTTAACTGTAACTGAGAGAGGGGAAAAAATAGCTTCCACATCTGCAACTCCCCAATGGAAACTGCTTAAAGCTCAAACTAAAAATCCTGTTTTGACCACACCCATTCAGGCTGCTTCTATTGTTCCAACCCTTTTATAAACAAATCCCAAGGCCTCACCAGCTGGTCACTCTATGAGCTTTCAATAGATAGCTTGGCACCTCTGCCTTAAAACGTCTCTTCACAAAAGCGCCAGGATAAAATACACCTCTTAAAGCTGTAGTTTCATTACAGTCTGGATTGAATTCCCTTTACCACTTTTCCTCTCTCTCATTGATATCTTCCTGCAGTCAATGGACATCCTGTTCACCATCAATTGCCCAGCCCAATTTCTGTTCGTCTGCAAATGTCCCAATCATATTGAGTCTAAATCAATAGTATATATCACAAACAGCAAGGGTCCTAACACTGAGCCCTGTGGAAACTGTAAACTGTTTTCCATTCACAAGAACATCCATGGACCATCCCTTTCCTGTCACTGTGCTGATTATTGATCTAGCTTGATGCATATTCCATTGTATCCCCTGGGCTTCCATTTTTCTGACCAGTAACTGTTTCGGAGTCACCATTGTTGAGACCAACTTACAATTCCAGATTTTGTTAATCACTGGTCTGGTGGAATTCAAGCTCATGTCCCAGTATCTGGATCTCTGGATTACTCAAATAAGCATGGAAAATGCTGGAGAAACTCGGCAGGTCTGCCAGCATCTGCGGAGAGGCAGACAGAGTGAACCTGCCAAGTTCAATATGATTCTGCTTCACCTCTGCTCCTAAAGAGGGGTCACACCTGACTCAAAACGTTAAATCCGTTTCTCTCTCTCTCTGCATAGATACTGCCAGACCTGCTGCGTTTCTCCAGCATTCTCTGTGTTGGCTTCAGATTTCCAGAATCGGCAGTATTTTGCTTTTTCTTCCTCTGGATTACTAGTCCAATGGTGTTACCACTACACTTCTGACTCCCTTTACTCCACTTGCTTCTGTAGCCTTAATACTCCCGTCAAATTTGATTCTTGACCAGTGATCGTGTGCTTGATGGTTTCTCAGAAGTCACAGGGGAATGGGTGAGAGTTTGATTGAAAAACTGGCAAAACTAATCCATTCACTCCATGTTCTGTCCATGCACACTGGGCTGAGAAACCAGCCTGAGTTTAGGTAGGCCTTTTCACCCTGGACATAGGAAGTGCTGCTGGTGTTAGGAGGTCATAGAGTCATAGAGATGCACAGCACAGAAACAGACCCTTCAGTCCGACTCATCCATGCCGACCAGATATCCTAAACTAATCTAGTCCCATTTGCCAGCAATTGGCCCATATCCCTCTCAACCCTTCCTATTCATATACCCATCCAAATGCCTTTTAAATGTTGTAATTTTCACCAGCCTCCACAATTTCTTTCCCCCAACCTAGTTTGCTGTATTTAGTATTCCCGATGTGGTCTTCAAGACATCGGGAAGACCAAACGTAAACTTAGGGAATGGTTTGCCGAGCATATCAGCCGGGCCTGCAGGTGCCAACCGGACCTCCCGGTCACCCCCCCATTTTAATTCCCCCTCCCATTCCCTTTCTGACATGAGCATCTTCGGCCTCCTCCATTGCCACAATGAACCATACCGCAAATTGGAGGAACAACACCTCTTCTTCCGCCTGGGCAGCCTATAGCCTGGAGGACTCAAAATTGAGTTCTCCAATTTCAAATAACCTCCCTTCCCTGACCCTGACTCCCTTCTCTGCCCCTCCCTCTCCTTTCCACTCCTCCCAGCCACCCACCGGATTCATTCCTTCCATTGACTAACCCTTTGCCTGTCTTCACCTATCCCCACTTCACCACCCTGCCCCCACCAGCCCCTTTATCTGCAGCTCCCCTTATGCCCACCCCCAGTCCTGAAGGAGGGTCGCACCCGAAACATCGACTTCTCCACCTCCTGGCTTGCTGTGTTCTTCCAGCCTCCTGCTTGTCCACCACTCCCTCTGGCAGTTCATTTCATACACGCACCACCCCTGCATGAAAACGTTGCCCCATAGGTCCCTTTTATACCTTTCCCCTCTCCCCTAAACCTATGCTGTCTCGTTTTGGACTTCCCCACCCTAGGGAAAAGACCTTATCTATTTGCCCTATCCATGCCCCTCATGATGTTATAAAGTAAGAAATTATAGACTCAGTGACATGAGCTACAAACTTCCAATAGGATTCACTAAAGTTCATCTCAGTGATGTAGAACAGACAAATTTTTTCCACACTGATACCATATTTTCTTAATTTAATGTATTCTACAACTTAGTCTATTCCTTGTCTTTTAAAGTTGCTTAATTCGAATTCGAATTATTGAATATTTCAGTCTTTGGGCATTAAATTCCTTGAGTATTGTTTAGTTTACAGTTTTAATATTTTTGTTTAAATTATCTACAGTACAACACAGGATGCTAAGTGGGGTGAGCATCGGGGTAGGAAAAAACTAGGTAAAAACAATGACTGCAGATGCAGGAAACCAGAGTTTAGATTAGAGTGGTGCTGGAAAAGCACAGCAGTTCAGGCAGCATCTGAGGAGCAGGGAAATCAACATTATCGGGGTAGGAAACCATATCCTACATTAGGTACATAAATTTAGCAATGTTCATGTTTTCTGCCAAATTGCATAATGAAGATATGTTTAAATAAAAGTTTACTTTGAACAAGTACAATTTATCATATACACAATGTGAAAATATTGAAGTGAAATGAGGTTGATGCGATACAAGAAAACATTAATATCATTCATTTTCAAATCATAGAATCCTACAGTGTGGAAGCAAGCCACTTAGCCCACACCGGCCCTCTGATGAGCAACCCACCCAGACCCCACTCCCTACCCTATTCCTGCTATTCCTATGGGCTGCACATTCCTGGACACATCTCAAAGATCCACCCCACCCTACAACCTCTACCATCGGGGAGAAGGTACAGAAGCTTGAACACACACACCAGCCGGTTTCATAACAGTTTCTACCCTACTGTTGTTAGAATACTGAATGGACTCACAAACTCTTAGCATGCGCCTGTACCTGTGTTTTTGTTTTTGCCGCTGTTTACCTATTATTTCCTTATCTATGCTACTTAACTCTGTGATCTGCCTGTACTGCTCGCAAGACGAAGCTTTTCACTGTGCCTCGGTACATGTGACAATAAATTCAGTTCAATTCTATGGGCAATTTAGCCTGACCAATTCACCGAACCTGCCTGTTTTTGGACTGGGAGAGAACGTGCAAACTCCAAACAGACAGTCGCCCAAGGCTGGAATGGAACCCAGGTCCCTGGTGCTGTGAGGTAGCACTGTGTTGCCTGTACTGTGCAAGCATAAAGCAGCATTGAAAACCCCTCCAAACCTCTCTTTTACAACAAATGTGAAGGTGATCAAGGGTGTCTTGTATATGTTGCAGATGAGGGAGAATGGAGATGCTCTGACAGGTTCACAGCAAAAGTGACCACTGCATTCATTTGTCCCATTGCAGCTAATAGATAGTAACTGAGGTGATTGTGACGGTTCGTGGCTTGTGAAGAGATTTGTGATTGTCTCAGTGAAATGAAAACACATCGCTCTGGTTGCTGTTGAAGGAAGTGAGGGAGTTCGATGCAGGCACCGAGAGGGTGTCACCTCCAGAGGTGATACTCAAGGTCATCCAATCCAAAGTTTACAGTGACTGGCAAACGACCCAGTGGAGACACGAGGGAACAAAGTGAAAAAAAAACATGCTCAGCAAGTTGTGGTGATCTAGAGCGTGCTGCCTGGGAAGCTGGTGAAAACACACTCAGTACTAACTGTCAAAAGGGAACTGGATTCATGTTTAGAGAGGGAGAATTGCAGGGTCACAGGCAAAAAAAAACACAAGGGGGCGAGATAATTAGATAGCCCTTTAGATCATAAGACATAGGAGCAGAAATTAGGCCATTCAGCCCATCGAGTCTGCTCCGCCATTCTGTCATGGCTGATGGGTTTTTCAACCCCATTTTCCCGCTTTCTTCCTGTAACCTTTGATCCCCTTGGCAGTCAAGAACTTATCAATCTCTGTTTTAAATCTACTCAATGATCTGGCCTCCACAGCCTTCTGTGGTAATGAATTGCACAAATTCACCACTCTCTCTGGATAAAGACATTCCTCCTCATCTCCATTCTTCCCTTCCCTCGAAGGCTGGGCCTCCAGGTCCCCGAATCTCCTGCCAATGGAAACAACTTCCCAGTGTCCATTCTGTCCAGGAGAAAGTGAGGACTGCAGATGCTGGCGTACCAGAGTTCAAATTCACCTGCACCTCCACACACATCATTTACTGCATCCGCTGCACCCGATGTGGCCTCCTCTACATTAGGGAGACAGGCCGCCTACTTGCGGAACGTTTCAGAGAACACCTCTGGGACACCCACACCAACCAACCCAACCGCACCGTGGCTGAACACTTTAACTCCCCTTCCCACTCCGCCAATGACATGCAGGTCCTTGGCCTCCTCCATCGCCAGACCCTGGTCACACGATGCCTGGAGGAAGAGCGCCTCATCTTCCACCTAGGAACCCTCCAACCACAAGGGTTGAATGCAGATTTCTCCAGCTTCCTCATTTCCCCTCCCCCCAACCTTATATCAGTCCCAACCCTCAGATTCAGCACCGCCATCTTGACCTGCAATCTTCTTCCCGACCTCTCCACCCCCACCCCCTCTCCGGCCTATCACCCTCACCCTCACCTCCTTCCACCTGTCGTATTCCCAGTGCCCCTCCCCCAAATTTCCTCCCCCTTACCTTTTATTTCAGCCCGCTTGGCACACCAGCCTCATTCCTGAAGAAGGGCTTATGCCCGAAATGTCGATTCTCCTGCTCCTCGGATGCTGCCTGGCCTGCTGTGTTTTTCCAGCACCACATTTTTCAACTCCACTCAGTCCAGGCCATTCAGTAATTCTGTAAGTTTCAATTAGATCCCCTCACCCTTCTAAACTCCATTGAGTATAATCCCAGAGTCCTCAAATGTTCCTCATATGTGAAGCCTTTCATTCTCGCGAACCTCCTTTGGACCCACTCCAGGGCCAGTACATCTTTCCTGAGGTGTGAGGCCCAAAATTACTCATAATACTCTAAATGAGGTCTGACCTTTAAAGCCTCAGAAGTATATCCCTGCTTTTATATTCTAGTTCTCTCGAGATGAATGACAACATTGTACTTGCGTTCCTAACTACCAACTCAACCTGCAAGTTTACCTGAAGAGAAACCTGGACTCGGACTCCCAAGTCCCTTTGCACCTCAGATTTCTGAATTTTCTCCACATTTAGAAATGAAAGAGCTGGCATGAGCACAGTAGGCCAAACAGCCTCCTGGGCTGTAGCATTGATGATTGTATGAGCTGATGTTTCGTTTTGAGACAGAGAAAGGAGTTGGATGATTCACAGTTCTCTGAGGGCTGGGTTGGAGTGTGAGGGAGAAAGGAAGTGTGCGCCCATTCTTTGGGGATATTTAATGCAATCTTAAATCCTGTGAGACAGGGTTCCTGGATAATTAGGGGTGTGGTGGATGGGGCTGGAGGATGGATGTTCATGAAGATTGAGGGTCAGTGAGAGACCTGTTCAGTGTCAGAGAGACAGGCTGCAATAACATGTAAAATAGAACCCAAATCAAAATGGGTGAAGCTGAATTCCCAGCCTCCTTTCTCTCTCTCTCTCTATTAGAAAATACGTTGTCTGATGGTTTACAATAATTTGTTTTCTATTATTTTGACTTTTACTTCAGGAATGCCCCAACATCTTTTAGAAGGAAGCCTGGGGCCTAGGAAGCCAGAAGGTCTTCTACTTCTTTTGTAAGAGTCACCTATGTCATCAATGTTCAAAGGTATTGGAGAACGAAGTAAAGAAAGCAAAATTTCTGGAAATGAAATGTAGTCCAAAGGGAAAAGTTAGTAAAAATGTTTTGATTGGAAACTGTAGCTAATGTCCCCCCATGGTAGTGTTACCGTTCACTCAGAGATTCCATGTTGCTGTGGCAACATGAGCTTAACTTGTACGTTGTAATCTGGAACTATGGGCAGAGATGGTAGATAGTGTTATTCCCATCACACGGCTAACCACTCCGACTGAATGACGGGAAGAAGATCATTGATGAAGCAGGTGGAAGTGATTGGGCCTGTGACAGTACCCTGAAAGACACTTGCAGTGATGTCCTGGGGCTGCAATGACTTACCTCCAACAAGTACAACCATCTTCTTTTGAGATGGCTATGAATTGAATTGAATTGAATTGAATTGAATTTATTGTCACGTGTACCGAGGCACAGGGAAAAGCTTTGTCTTGCGAGCAATACAGGCAGATCACAGAGTTAAGTAGCATAGATAGTAAATAATCAGTAAATAACGGCGAAAACAAAAACACACATATAGGCGAATGCTAAGAATTTGTGAGTCCATGAAGTATTCTAACAACAGTTGGGTAGAAACTGTTATGAAACCAGCTGGTGCGTGTGTTCAGGCTCCTGTACCTTCTCCCCGATGGTAGAGGTTGTAGAAAAGCATTGCCAGGGTGGGATGGATCTTTGAAAATGCTGGCGGCCTTTCCTTAACAGCGGGCCTGGTAGATGGATTCTATAGATGGGAGGTTGGCCTTTGTGATTGTCCGGGCCAAGTTCACCACTCTCTGTAACCGTCTCCGATCTCGAATGGTACAGTTGCCATACCAGGTACTGATACATCCAGAACAGAATGCTCTCAATGGTGCACCTATAAAAGTTGGCAAGGGTATTTGCTGTCATGCCAAATGATTTGATCTGCCTGAGGAAGAAGTGACATTGTTGGGCCTTTGTAAACAGTACATCCATCCCTTCCACCTCTGTGCTGTTAATGTGTAAGGGGGAGCATGAGTAACATCCTGCGGAAAGTCAATAATGAGCTCCTTGAGAGCCAGTTTGTTCTCAGTGCACCATTTTTCCAGATCTTCCACCTCCTGTCTGTAGTCTGTTTCGTCGCCAGATGAGATTCGACCGACTATGGTGGTGTCATCAGTGAACTTGTAAATGGTATGACTCCAAACAAGGGGAGAGTTTGGCCCATGATCCCATTGATGTCCATTTTGCCAGATCTGCTTGCTGGCTGTCATTCTCACTGAGTCCAGGGGCAAGATCTCAAGTTGCTAAAGTCCACGTTCAAAGGGAGAACTTCATGAAAGAATATGGAAAGTCTTTGACAAGTTTGAGGTCTTAGAACAGGATGGGAGGCTAAAGATGTTATATCAGAGCGGGAATAAAAAGGGCAGTTGAACTACTGAGCCATAGTTCAGCTGGGGTCATGGTTCTGAGCAGAATGGGTGAAGCACAGGAGGCCATTTGACCCATCACACTCATTCCAGCTCGTGCTCGTCCCACTGCTCTCCTTTCTGCCGGTAGATTTGCAAAGTTTTACTTTTCAGATAATTATCCTCCTGTCGTTTGAAAGCTACAATTGAATCTGCTTCCACCACATACTCAGGCTGTGCATTCCAAACCCTATCCTATAAAAAAAATCTTCCGGCGTCTCTAACTCTTTTGCTGAGTAACTAAAATCCGTCTCCTGTGGCCTACTTGAGAAACAATGTACCGGCACTGGAGGGGGTGCAGAGGGGGTTCACTGGGTTGATTCGGGAGTCGAGAGGATTGGCTTATGAGGAGAGATTGAGTACCCTGGGATTATACTCATTGGAATTTTATTAAAATGTATAAAGTTATGAAGGGAATAGATAAGATAGAAGCAGCAAGGTTATTTCCACTGGTTGGTAATGAAGTGTATCGCTTCAAAATAAGGGGGAGCGGATTGAGGACTGAGTTGAGGAGGAACGTCTTCACCCCAAGGGTTGTGAATCTGTGGAGTTCCCTGCCCAGTGAAGCAGTTGAGGCTGCCTCATTGATAGGTTTTTGAACAGTAAAGGAATAAAGGGTTATGGTGAGCGAGTGAGTCCACAAAAAAATCAACCATGATCTTATTGAATGGCGGAGCAGGCTCAACACGCCTGATGGCCTAATCTTGCTCTTAGTTCTTATAAACCTATGGTCTTAGGGTCTTTTGACCCTTGTGTCAATGGGAAGCATTTCTACCAGACTACAGTCTCCAGAGCACCAGGTGTTTGTATGGAGCTCATTCGACTGATGTTTGCCTCCTAATGGGGAAGTCAGTCGGAATTTTCGTAACCTTCATTGGAAGAGGTGCATCATGGTTTCTGTGCCTTGCTGAAGGAATGTTTGGTTCCCTGGGAAATTGCCAGGCGAGGACGCGGGACTGAGGATTAATTGGAGGAAATGGAAGGAGAAGCGAAAGACTAAATTGTTGAAGTGGTGGAGGATACAGGTTGGTGGCTGTGGGATGGAAGGTGAGCTCGGCAGCAGTTCTTCATTGAGAGAGAATCGGCAGGTGCATTTGGCCAAGGATATTGGTCAGTGGCCAAGGAAAACCACGTCGGCTTCAAAGGACACTTCAAATGAAACTTGTCATCAGCAGAGCCGAGGGAACGGAGTCGGAAGTTGGAGAAAGGGATGTATGTTTGCCAAAGGGTGAGTGAAGCTCATGACATTTCGACAGTTGGATATGTCCGGAATGTGAAGGGAATGCCCAATTGGGAAATCATCGGCTCAGCTGATGCGTTCAGTCCACTTTGTGCCGTCTTTGTTAGAACGCAGTGTCTGGGACTTTAATAGTGGCGAGGCTGGAAATCTGACAGCAATTCTGGCACCTGTACATGTCCGTCAAAAGGGGAGACCCAGAGGTTTCTGTTAGAGACACTGCACCATTTTTCAGGGCCTGTTGTGACACTGTCCACTCACGGGGCAAAAACATTATACCGCCCTCTTAACTGGAAGGTGGGGAGGGGCATTGAATTTGGAGGGAGGGCAGGGGACCCTGCTGCTTCAGTTACATCCAGCTCCCCCCCCCAACCAACCACTGCCAATGAGACCCTGAATGCTCACGTAAGAGCCTCATCCCCCTGTCCCGTCAAGTTAGACTAAGTGGCGATGTGTTCTTGTGGTGTGGTACACGTCTCCTTACCACTGAGTCAGGCAGCCTGGGCCAAGGTGTGTAAGACCACCTCAGAGCAGCTTGGTTTTGAAAAGGTCAGTGCTCAGGGTCTTCCTGTCTTTGCACGACCCCGTCCCTTTGACTCAAAGCATTTTGAAACGGTTACAAAGTCATTGTGATAAGAAGGGGCACGTTCCTCAGAATTTCAACCCAGAAGGAAGGCATTGTGTCAAAACTGCAGTTTTATCGGAGCTCTAGGCCCTGTATTCCTTCTCCTTGTCTTGTTTCAATCTCTTCATCAGTTGGAAGCCCAAAGCTTGCTGAACAAAGAAAGCTTTTTGTCTTGCATTCATCAGGAAACACTGTATTTATTCTGAGCTCTTATACAGTATAAATCTTGTTTTCCCTTTACATTTATATTCCTTGCAAGTTGTCCTGATTAGTCCAAGATCAAACGCTTTTGACATAGTGTGACTTTTTGTTTAATTCTCTCTCAGATGTAATTGTTGACATTTTGCAATTGCCACTTCTCACAGGTTCAAATAACTTAGTGTGTGAAAGATTTTTTGTTATGAATAGCCTTTTTAATGTGCGTTTCTGATGACGCTAATGGAATATATCCTATTCTGGTTTGCTTTGGCTGATGACCAGTTTCACTTACACAAAACACAACCTGAAATGCCTAAATATAAGCACGTGTGCAGACAGGTAACCTGTGGGTGTAAAAGCCAGGAGGCTTGCCTTGATCACAGGATTTATGAAGCACTTTTCTGTTGTGGAGGCTTCTGGCAATTTGCGTGTTTCTATTTGACCAACATGCTGATGCCAAGTTCAGCTCAGTAGTCCATGGAAACACAGATGATACAGATAAAGAAGCTGCAATTGTGCAGTGTACGGATTTCCAACACTTTTTTCACGTTTCAATCTAATCACAGATCATGGTGAACCTTTAAGGTTTGGAACAATTTGAAAATGTTTCCTTTTTGTTTTGATGGATATGTGCGCACACATTCTGCTGAGGAAAACATCGACGAGCAGGCCTCCAGTAATTTAACCCTGCCAATTGCTCCTAATTGGGAATTAGAATTGTAATGTGAGTTATCAACAGGGCTTCTAATAGTAGCAATATAACACTCGTGTTCGGGCAGAGATCAAAGAAGCTGACGCAGGTTTTTAGAAATGTATTGTTGGGATGTGATTATTGCTAGTTAGGTCATAATTTGTGCCCATCCCTAATTGCCCTTAAGAGGGTAATGGTTGACAATTATCTTGATCCGTCATAGTCCATGTGATGTCGGCACAGCTGCAGTGCTGTTCGAGAGGAGAGTCAAAACATTTTGACCCAGTGATGGAGAATGAATGACTGTACACCTTGTGGTTACCACACATTCCTGCCGTTGTGTGTTGGTGGTGGAGGAAGATCCGGGTTTCTGGTGGCTCCCTCTCTGATGCTGGCCACTGATTGGTTGCTCTCCAAACCCAGGCTTCTGGTTGGTCCCTCTCTAACCCCTGACCTCTGGTGGGCTTTTCTCTCTCTCTCTCTGGCCTCTGACCTCTGGTGGGTCTCTCTCTGACCCCTGACCTTTGGTTGGTCACTCTCTTTCTGACCCCTGACCTCTGGTGGGGCTCTCTCTGACCCCTGACCTCTGGTTGGTCACTCTCTTTCTGACCCCTGACCTCTGGTTGGGCTCTCTCTGACCCCTGACCTCTGGTGGGTCACTCTCTCTCTCTTTGACTCCTGACCTCTGGTGGTGTACTTTCTCTCTCTCTCTCTCTTTCTCTCCCCTGCTGATTCCTTCCGTGTGGTGGGTTAATGGTGGTAGATTTGTGAAAGTCTGGAATAGTTTATTCAGCCATTCCACTGGCTATGTTGGATTCACAACGAGGTGATTCTGACTTGGAAGCTGAGGACCGTGTCAGTGATTTGCCAGTCGCTGTGTAGCTGAGAACGAGCAGAATGCTAACCACTGCTTGTGTTGTGAAGTATTATGTTCCTTTTTAATTTCCTTTGAGCGTTTTGTTTCATAATTATAAAAGTATTGGGACTTTGCTAGGGCTGGAGGAGTGAAATTTGCAATTTGGGTGACTCTTGACTGACAGGATTTGGTCAATAAAGTAAGTGACACCCTCAGTAAGGACATGTTGGATGGAGGAGTCTTGGGTTTTGGACATCAACCCCATGTACATATCAACCCAAGGACTGACCTTACATTGCACTGACTCAGTAACAGCCTAAAAGGCTTGTGATGTACAGCGCAGAATGAAGCCAGTACAAACTCACCGACTCGTGATCTATTAACTGCTCTGCAGAGCGGAAATTCTGTGGAGACCTCAATTGACCTGAAAGTGTGGCCAGGAAGTCAAACAGTGCAAACCTGGATGAGGGTCTGAAGCGAAGTTGACAGTGAGGAGAATGTGCCATCTGTTAGCAGTGACCCACCAATGGTGTTTCATGGGATTCCCTTGACCTCTGAACTCAGGCATAGACTGATAATGCATTTCTGATTAGCTGCAGTACCGAAGCGAGACTAAAACACTCAAAATCATAAATTAATATTTATCCCTATGCCCATGGATTATCTCTTATTCCTGCTGAAGCATTCCTATTAAAGTTTTGATACAGTTGGAAGAGCACTTGTGTTGGCCTAGACTTGTTATATGGAATAAATCTGTTGTGAGTCTGCCGTAGACATGGCAACTGTTGGTGTTTGCGGACAGATCAACATTTCCAGTCCTCCTTGGATAATCTTCCAAGGTTATTGTACAGTGCTGTGCAGTTTTCTTATCTGAATGTAAGCCTGTAGGAAAGAGGCATACCCTGTAGTGTCCACTGTGTGGGATTGACCCCAATTCTCATGTGTGTGTGTGTGTGTGTGTCGGCATGTGTGTCCGCGCGCACATGTGTGTTTGTATATCTGTGTGTGTTTGTATATCTGTGTGTTTGTATATCTGTGTATGTGCGTGTGTGTGTGTATATCTGTGTGTGTGTATCCGTGTATGTGTGTACGTGTATACCTGTGCTCGCGTGTGTGTATCTGTGTGTGCATGCACGCACATGTGTGTTTGTATATCTGTGTGTGTGTACATGCGCGTGCGTGCATGTTTGTATATCTATGTGCGTGTATGCGTGTGTGTTTGTATATCAGTGTGTTTGTGTGTAAAACTGAGGGCTGCACTGTCAGATCCCAGCTTGGTGTTGTTGCCTCATTTGCAGTCTAATGGGTGTCTCACTGTTTTTGAATGACAGAAACACATGGAATCTTTTGAAGGTGTGAGACTACAGAGCTGTGGTTTAGCTGGAAGCACGCATTCCAAAAAAAATCACTGCTTCCCCCTGGATAATTCCTTTGCTGACCCCTAAACTGCTTACTGCAGGCAAAAGTCATACAGTGTTCAAGTTCTCCTGACTGGAGACGAAAAGTAATTCCTAAGAGATGAAGTAGCTCTTAATCTGGTTGAATGTGAATATTAAAGCTTTCCATGGTCTGCACAGTCTCTCCGTTACTCCCTTCCTGATGTTTCTTAATTCCTATTCCAATAGAAGCCAAACACTGCAAATGCTGGAAATCTGAATAAAACTCATATTTGACTTGAAACGTTAACCCTTTCCATAACATTAACTCTCTCCATAAATGTTGCCAGACTTGCTGAGTTTCTCCAACACTTCCTGCATTTCTCTTAAAACCCACCTCTTTGACCAAACTGCCCTAAAGTCTTTATTTTTGGTTTGGTCATTTTTTTTTGTCAAATAATGCTCTTATGAAGCCTCTTGGGATGTTGAATTTGTTAAAGGCGTTTTTATAAATGCAAGACATTTGGTCTAATTCAGATTAGCGGTGAGCTTATTCTTCCTCCTAAGCCACGGTGTTGATGGTTTCCTAACTGACCTGCTCAGGTGAGGCATCACACACCTCTGGAGCAGTGGGTCTTGAAGCTAGACCTCCTTGTTCAGAGGTTATAGACACTACCACTGCACCATGAGGAGCCCTGAGGAGGTCAGGTGTCCGGTATCATCACGCATTGCCAGCACTCCTGTCTGATCATCCACAGCCCAGTACGCAGCAAGCACACAACTGCCTCTGAGCAAAATAAAAACTGAAAAAGCTGCGGATACGGACCAACGTCTCTGTCCCGGGCTTGCTGCAGTGCTCCAGGGAAGCTCAGTGCAAAAACTGGAAGAACAACACCTCATTTTCCACTTGGGAATCCTTCTGGACTCAATATCGAGTTCAACAGTTTTGGGCTTGAGGTTCCCATGTCCTTACCCCAACCCTCCCACACCAGGACATGTTATCACATAGTCTGCTATTACAGACAACCCATTGTCAGCCACTAACAATCCCCATTAACAGCTATCCACCCTCCTAGTCAGATTTCTATCCATTTCTTTGTCTATCCAACTGTCATTGTTTCTCCTTGGGCCCTATGTTCGCCTATCATTTACCCCTGATCTCCGTCTCTCTCTTTCTCTCTCTCCTGCATACCCACCCTCTTTCTTCTGCATAAAAACCAACAATTTCCTCACCACCACTGGTTCTGAGCGAGGGTCTCCAGACCTGAAACATTAACTCAGATTTCTCTCCACGAGACGCTGCCAGAGCTGCTGAGATTTTCCAGCAGCTTCTGTTTTTGCCTCTGAGCAAGGTTGAGTCACAGGCCGATGAGATGCAAGCTCTTGAATCACCCTCGTCTCTCATCCACCTTGAGAGTGCTTGTGGCAAGTGGTCGAGTCCTTCTCCCTGAGCTAGAGGATTTGGGTTCAAGTCCGACCTGTTCCAGAGGTGTATGTCCTAACATTCCTGAAATGGCTTGATTAAAAATATCTATCATCAGGCTTGCAAGGCTGGTGTGTGAATATGTGCCCAGTAATATGAGTTCTCGAAATAACTCGTCGAGTAAGGTTTGTGAAGAATAAAGCACGACGTGAAAAGGCAGATCTTTTTATTTTGCGATTTTCTAATTTATACCTACAATCGGTGATGCTTGATTTTTTATTTCTTTATTTTTAATAAGGCTACCCCCCCCAAAGAAAACTTATACTGAAGACTCTGTACCTATGTACCTCCTATGGCGCTGTAAATGGCGACTTGTAAATTTTTCTCTGTACTCAGTTCAGTACATGTGACAATAAAGCCAGTTTTAAATGCCAACATTTGGCTGATTCTAGGGTAACAATCTATTCATACTGGATGTTTAAATCAGAAGCCCTGTCTCTTTTTGATTTGACCTAAAGTCTTTGTGTCCTTTCTCTTTCGATACCTCTCAATTCTTTCCCTCCTGAAATATGTCTGCTTTTCTCTGAATAACCTTTTGGAAATTTCATAGAATCCCTGCAGTGTGGAAACAGGCCATTTGGCCCAGCAAGTCCACACTGACTCTCCGAAGAGCAACCCACCCAGATCCGAACCACTATCCTAACTGATGCACCGAACTTACACATCTTTGGACCCTATGGGCAATTTAGCATGGCCAATTCACCTAACCTGTGCATCTTTGGATTGATGTGGAGGAGCTGGTGTTGGATTGGGGTGGACAAAATTAAAAATCACAGGACACCAGGTTATCGTCCCAACAGGTTTATTTGGAAGCACTAGCTTTCGGAGCGCTGCTCCTTCATCATAATCACCTGATGTCTGATGCTTCCAAATAAATCTATTGGACTATAACCTGGTATCGTGTGATTTTTAACTTTGTCCACCCCAGTCCAACACTAGCTCCTCCACATCAGTCCTAAGATGCGCAGGTTGGGTGAATTGGCCATGCTAAATTGCCCAACCTGGTGTTGTGTAATTTTTAACTCAGCCCATCTTTGGATTGTGGCAGGAAACCAGAGCACCTGGAGGAAACCCACGCAGACCTGGGGAAAATGTGTGAACTCCACACAGACAGTGCCCAAGGCTGGAATCGAATCCGGGTCCCTGGTACTGTGAGGCAGCAGCGCTAGCCCTCCCATTTAAAGCACAACATAGATCAAATCTGTTGTCTCATTTGATTGTTTTAAAAATTCTGCATTATTTGGAGAACTCTGAACTGAGCACCGAAGGAAGTCTGCACATGTCCAATATGTGTCTTGGAATCACTACTATGCAAATTCACTGGATTGGTTCCTGGGACTGAGGGCCAAAATTAAAATGGGGCTGGAAAAGCATAGCAGGTCAGGCAGCGTCCGAGGAGCAGGAAAATCGACATTTCGGGCAAAAGCCCTTCATCAGGTCCAGTGAGATACTCATGTCCCCAGATATAGTAGGACTACAACCAATTGAGCAATTCTGCGCATCATTCTATCCTGTTTACACTGAGGGTGGGGTTGTGAATACTGGATGTTGGCTTCAGACTCAAAGCAGCCTCCAAAGTTATGAACGTGACTGTCTGATTACCATGTCAGTCTTGCACATTGGAGTAATTCACAGACTAGTCGAAGACATTGTGGAGCTAGTTACAAATCCTGCCCAATCATTGGAAAGTTTCCTAAAAGCACATTTGCTGGCTTGGAGTGCAGTGGAAAAACTGGAAGTGCAGGAATGCACTGCCACTGAGGGGAAAATTATCTGGATCACTGGGCCATGCAATGAAATCATTCCAAAGCAACTGCCTGGTTTTGGAGCTTGGAAAATAAATGAGAAGATGCATTGTGCCGCTTTGTTTACTAGTTGCTGTGCTAACCTCTGAATCTACCTGGAGCAATTTTCCATCTCCATATTGTTCCTCTGTTTGGCAGCCTGAGCAAGGAGTTGACGTGTGCTGTGTGCACTTCTCTGGCTGTTTATTTGAAAGAGTCAACAACAACACCCTGTGCTTACGTAGCACCTTCTAGTGTCAGAGAACAACCCGGAGTGTTCCACGGGAGTGTTATGAAGCAAACTAAGGGTGGCACGGTCGCTCAGTGGTTAGCACTGTTGCCTCACAGTGCCAGGGACCCAGGTTCGATTCCACCCTCTGGCAACCATCTGTGTGGAGTTTGCTCATTCTCCCCGTGTCTGTGTGGGTTTCCTCTGGGTGTTCCCAGAGTCCAAAGATGTGCAGGCTAGGTGGGAAATGTGGGGTTACCGGGATATGGTGGATCTTGATGGGATGCTCTTTGGAGGGTCAGTCTGGACTCAATGGGCTGAATAGCCTGCTTCCACACTGTCGAGATCCTAGCTTTGTATTCTAGAGCTAAAATGTGATGCCAAGGCATCATACGGTGATATTGGGATAGACGGTTACCGTTTATCAAGGTTTTAAGTAGCATCTTGGGGTGGCACGGTGGCTCAGTGGTTAGCACTACTGCCTCAAGGCGCCAGGGACCTGGGTTCGATTCCAGCCTCAGGCAACTGTCTGTGTGGAGTTTGCATGTTCTCACCGTGTCTGTGTGGGTTTCCTCTGAGTGCTCCGGTTTCCACTCACAGTCCAAAGATGTGCAGGTCAGGTGGATTGGCCAGGTTAAATTGCCCACAGTGTTAGGTGCAATAGTCAGAGGGAAATGGGTCTGGATGGGTTATCCTTTGGAGGGTCAGGGTGGACTTGTTTGGCTGAAGGGCCTGTTTCCACACTGTAGGGGAAAGATAATCTAACCTTGAAGGAAGAGTAAGAGGTGACAGAGTTCACAGGGGAGGGGGGAGGATCACCAGAGATTGACGCCTTGACATCTAAAGGCATGGTTGCCGACGGTGAAGCAATTAAATCGGAAATGCTCAAGAGGCCAGAACAAGATGAGTACAGTGACCTCAAATGGATTTGGGATTGAAAGTTACAGAGAGAGGGAGGGGCGAGGTCAAAGGGGAATCGGTAACAGAGGGTTGAGAATCTTCAAAAATGAGGCTTTGTCTCTTACAGGAGCTGGCTCAGGTCAGTGGGAACGGTGCTTGGTGTGAGCTGGAACATGAGCGGCAGGAGGATCTCAAGATTGTGGAGCATGGAATGTGGGAGGTCAGCCTGAAGGTCATTGGGGTAGTCAAGTCTAGAGATAACAAGAGTGTCAGTACCAAATGAACTGAGATTGGGGGTGGGCGGAGGGAGAAAGGGGATCGAAACTGAACAATGTTACAGAGGTTCAGACCCCTCATCTCGGGATCAAACATGACACCAAGTTTACAAAGTGTCAGACCATTACCAGAGACAGGGATGGAGTTGGTAACTAGAGAATGGTAGTGGCGATCAAAGATAATCTCTTTATATCTGCCATGATTGATTTGGCGGGGTGGGGTGGGGACCGGGAGGATATCAGTGATGTGAGAGCAGGCATAGAAACAACTGCAAGTGATAATGTGTCTGCCATTTGATGGATAAGAATGAAACCAGAAGAAAGCTGCTGGAACACAGTGATAAGGTATTGTCAGAGGATGGTACCATGTCAGAAACATCCCCAAACAAGAGAGGATCCATAAAGAAGGAGCTGAAAGTCGCCCATGGCAAACGCCTGACTTTGAAATGTGTCTCAAGGGACAGGGCTCCCTTTGGGAGTGCAGCCTTTCATAGTGTCTCCTCTTTGTCTGCCAAAGAAACTACATTCTTGCATCCAATTAACCTGAATGCTCTTGCACAGGGAGTCTGCAATAGCTGCAGGGCAGAGGAAATGACCTGGGAGTTGCAGCGGGAGAGGAACTCCCTGAGATTCTTGTAGAGAGAGGAGGAAAACTTCTTCAAGGCAGGCATCCTTCCAAGAGGATTTGCAGTAGGGTTAAAATCAACTAGGTACAAACAATGACTGTAGATGCTTGAAACCAGAGTCTAGATTAGAGTGGTGGTGGGAGTGGGGTGCTACTTTCTCCCCACCCCCACCCTCCTCTCTTTTATCTCTCCACCCTTCAGGCATTCTGCCTGTATTCCTGATGAAGGGCTTTTGCCCGAAACGTCGATTTTACTGCTCCTCAGATGCTGCTTGAACTGCTATGCTTTTCCAGCACCACTAATCCAGAATCTGGTTTCCAGCATCTGCAGTCATTGTTTTTACCTAGTCTGCAATAGCTACTCATGGAAATCTCCTCTCAGTTCTGGTGTCGCGCTGACCCTGTGTGATTGAGGCCTGGGGTTGGATCTCTCCACTATCTCCTGGACCTTGACGTTGGAATCAATTGGCAGCACACTTAGGACAAATAACTCCGAATTGCTGGATATCAGATACTGTGGAGGCTAGATATCTGAACTGGAAATAGAACACATGGAAACACACTCAGGCAGTGTGCGTGGGGAGAGAGAGAGAGAGAAAAACAAATTAGCATTCTGGTTTAATGACTTTTCAATTTATCATCATCTTCTTCAATTATGTTCCTGTGCAAGTTTGATTGAGATGGCTGATCTTCACCATGGGTAGGCCAGAGTGGAAGAAAAAACTAATAATGCTTGGAAATGAACCCAGTGGAGTTCCATTTTGAGGTATACTAGATAGATTGGACCAGTATTCCAATAGGAGATCATGGCCTAGTGGTATTATCATGGGACTGTCAATCCAGCTAACATGGATCTGGATCAGTTTGAATCTGACCAGTTAGATGGTGGGATTTGCATTCAATAAAAATCTGGAGTTAAGAATCTTACAACATGAAAACAGAAGCTTCAGTCTGTGCTGACCATAATCCTAAACTAGTCCCACTTACCTGCTCCTGATCCATATTACTCCAAACCTTTCCTATTCATGTAATCATCTAAATGTCTTTTAAACATTGTAACTGTACCCGCATCCATCACTTCCTCGGGAAGTTCATTTCAGACACCAACCTCTCTCTGTGTGAAAAAAAGTGCCCCTCATGTCTTTTTAAAATCTTTCTCACCTCACCATAAAAATGCCCCCTAGTTTTGAAATCCCCCACCCTAGAGAAAACACACCCGTCATTCACCTTATCC
Organism: Chiloscyllium plagiosum; assembly: GCF_037043375.1. Lineage (NCBI taxonomy): Eukaryota > Metazoa > Chordata > Chondrichthyes > Orectolobiformes > Hemiscylliidae > Chiloscyllium > Chiloscyllium plagiosum. The sequence continues at coordinate 101,488,429 of NW_028270148.1, forward strand.
ATGCCCCTCATGATTTTATAAACGTCTACCAGGTCACCCCTCAACCTCCTACACTGCAGGAAAAAAAATCCCACCCTATCCAGACTCTCCTTATAACTCCAGCCCTCCATTTCCAGCAACATCCTGGTAAATCTCTTTTGCAGTCTCTCCAGTTTAGTAGCATCCTTCCTATTACAGGGCAAGAACTGGACATAGTACTCCACAGGAGGCCTCACCAACAGCCTCAATATAATACCCCATATTATATTTGAGTATAAAATGTTCATCTAACGATGACCTTGAATCCATGGTGAAATGTTGGAAAAACCCATCTGGTTCACTAATGTCCTTTAGGGAAGGAAACTGCCATCCTTACCCGGTCTGGTCTACATGTGACTCCAGACCCACAGCGATGTGGTTGCCTCTTACCTGCCTGCTGGGCAATTAGGGATGGGCAATAAATGCTGGCCTAGTCAGCGATGGCCTCATCCTGTGAATGAATAAACAAGAAAAGTATTCATTGTTCACAAATTTCGGTCTGGTGGAAGATCAAGGAGACAGGCTGTGAAACTGTACTAGCTGGGCAAGGATTGATCCCTACACTTGGCACCAGCCTGGCACACACTGGGCACCTAGCTAAGTGGTCTCCCCAACCAATAAAGACTTTTACAAGCATGCTGTAGCCTTGGAGCTAGGGATAGAGATGGTGGGGAGTTGACCCAGAAATCTCCTCTGCCCTTACTGCCTGTCATTGAATAAGTTGGAAGGATTAGCAAGCTGATGAACTCTTGCCCCCATAACATGTACACTTTCCTGGAGTGGGGCTTGATCCTCGTATTCCTGGCTCAGAGGCAGAACGCTACGCAGTGTATTGCGATGCCTCCTTCTGCCCATTATAAAGAAATTATAATTGCAACTGTGTGAGAATGTCTCTCTTCCCAATTTCTAACCTGCCAATTTCGAGAAATAAAATGTAAAAATGTGCGAATGCCTTCAGAAACATTGGTAGCTCTAAACTGAACCAGTTGGTTTATGAACAAACTGTATGTAGATTCAGTGTTTTGGGGATAGTGTAGCATATTTTTTGATGTGAAAATCTAAAGCCAACTCATGCGCTAACAAGTAGATACACAGAGTGCAGTCTAATGAGGAACTTATCCTAACTTCTAAGTTGAACGCATGTCCCATCAAGTGATTTATTGGTAAAAATCTAAAATATACGACAATGCTTTTTATGCTGATGTGTTGCGGCATTTCCCATGGTGAATTGGAAAGCTGAGTTATTTCCACAGGGCATGAGGAGGTTCTGTGGACATTTCACCCCCTCTCCTGACAGTTTGAACATGTCACCCATTACTTTTCATTTAGAATCTATCATGTTTTTGCCTATTCAGATGAAATACTGCGTTCACTTCTGGTTTCCCTGCTATAGAGAAGATGTTGTTCAACTTGAAAGGGTTCAGAAAAGATTTACAATGCTGGTGCCAGGTTTGGAGGGTTTAAGCTATAGGGAGAGGCTGAACAGGCTGGGGCTGTTTTCCCTGGAGTGTCGGAGGCTGAGGGGTGACCTCATAGAGGTTTACAAAATCATGAGGGGCGTGGATAGGGCAAATAGGCAAGGTCTTTTCCCTGGGATTGGGGAGTCCAGAACTAGAGGGCATAGGCTTAGGATGAGAGGGGAAAGATATAAAAGGGACCTAAGGGGCAACCTTTTCTTGCAGAGGGTGGTACGTGTATGGAATGAGCTACCAGAGGAAGTGGTGGAGGCTGGTACAATTACAAACATTTAACAGGCATCTGGATGGGTATATGAATAGGAAGGGTTATGAGGGATATGGGCCAAGTGCTGGCAAATGGGACTAGATTAATTTGGGATATTTGGTCAGCATGGACAAGTTGGACAGAAGGGTCTGTTTCTGTGCTGTACAGCAGTACGACTCTATGAAAGGTTTGACTTTCTGGATACATTACATACACTTTTAAATAGAAAAGGGAAGAGATGCATTTATATAGCATTATTTGCAACTACCAGATGTCTCAAAGTGCTGTGTAGCCAATGCTTTTGAAATGTAGTCAGTGTTGTAATACAGGGACTGAGGCAGCCAAATTGCACACAGCAAGACTCTACAAACAAAAAATGTGATAATGACCAGATAATGTGACATTTCTGATGTCAGATATAAAGAAAACAAAATAGTAACGCTTTGTATTATTCAAAAAGTATCAGTGCGTACAGTGAATTACGCAGGCATGTCACACTGATGAGTGAGGTAATGGGTTATAAGCTTGCTTTTGGAATTTTATGGCATTGTGACGGACGTGCACAACAACAACTCTCATTCTGTAGTGCCTTTCAAAAGAGTAAAAGATTCTACTGGGTGGCAATGATTTCACATTGAGCTAGTCAGTATTAGATCAGAGGGCCAAATGTGCTTCTTAAAAGAAATTGGAAAGAGGTTTCGGGACAGAATTCCAGAGCTTAAGCAGCTGAAGGTGCAATCCCTGCTGGGGAACTAAGTGACATCTGAAATTATCACAGAGAATCTTGTGTAGCCATGATGTGGAGGTGCTAGTGTTGGACTGGGGTGGATAAGGTCAGAAGTCACACGACACCAGGTTATAGTCCAACTGGTTCATTTGAAATCACAGGCTTTCTGAAGGCCGCAGGGTCACCTGACAAAGGAGCAGCGCTCCAAAAGCTTGTGATTTCAAATAAATCTGTTGGACTATAACCTGGTGTTGTGTGACTTCTGAGTCTGTTTTTGTGTAAGGTCAGGCAGATGCTGAGGGCAGGCCTTTTATAGAATTTTATCACAATATCAAGAAGGGATACCCAAGTACAGCTTGAGTTGATTCACTTTATTGAGTTACGTCACAAGGTAAATCTCAAGACTGAGCACAGGGGCATCTCAGTGGTTATATCGGACTGTAATCCAGCAGCTACCCCTCCATCAAAGGTCACCAGTCTCATTAATAAAAGCAAGTTCTGAGACAGGGTCAAAGTGCAAAACTTTACAAATGTACCCCTCTCCTAAAGCTGTTTAAAAGAAAGTTAACAGAGCCATCAGCTGAAGGAGGTCCTGGATAATGTTGAGAAAGCAGACTGTGTACAAACCAGTTGCATTTTTGAGGTCAGAAAGGGAACAACCCCCCCAACCCCCCACCCCACCCCCCACTGCCAGTCTACCTGCCTGCCTCAATGGGAAGCCAGTGGGGATTTGCACCTTTCTAAGGCATTCTGGCCCGAGCACAGGCAACTTAAGTCATAATCTGATCTTTGTCAACAAGCTCTGACAAGCCCCAATTTCAAAACGCTGCTGTTTGGTTTGAAAAGCTGCGAGTTGGCTTTGTTGAAAGCCCCTTCAGTAGTGAGAAAGAAAACACGATGAGCTTTAGAATCATTCCATCCAGCATGTATTATCCTGTATGAACTTGCACCCACCTCATACATATATCCAGGTTTATTCAACATCAATCCAAGTTTTCAAGACATTCTATTTTGTTGTTGGGTTGTGAATAGGCTGTTTAGTCTATCGATAAACAACCAAAATTAGTCGCTGCATCATTAGCATCTGCTAATTTACAACAGTGCCTCTCTGTGAAGTTTGGACAGTAAACTTGAAAGTGCAGACTAATTCCTACTCTTCTATCCCCACATTTCATTTCCAAAATCGGTTATAAACTAAATGGTTCTTCTTTTATGTGTCATCCAACCCATGATGATGGAGACGCCGAAACATTCTGTCGGTGAACAGTTTTTGATTTCAATAACTGCAATGGGCAGAGACTTAAAAATATGTTACCATGGTTCAGTCAGTGCCCAATTTGTAACTTAGGAGTGGAGATTCGCCAATTAAAGTGGGTCTACTCAGGTTAAGCTGCTGCTTACAGATCTGCTTGACAAACTATTTTTATTTTACTATAAGATGAATGTAGTCCAAAACTAATCCTTAGTCCATTTTGTCTCGGATCGTCTTGAACAGTCCAAATATGGGCAATTGACCCTGGCTAGCAGTATGGAAAATTTCTGTGGTAGAATCCAGTTCAGTCGCCTGCGTTCTGTCACAGCTTTTTCCATCATTTTTTTTAAAGTCTTTCCTCATTCAGCTGCAGTCTTTTATGGAGAAATGGAAGGACAGATTAACTCCTGTTTGCTGAAATCATCATCTCTCGAAGCAAGAAGCGTCGGTGCTCTAGTTTCTGTGACAGTACCTTACCGCTGCTTTGATTGATGTTGAACACCAACTGGTCAGCAGACCTTGCTTCCTGTTTGCTTCATGTGACCAATTTATTGTCCCCTGGGAATCTTGCAGCAATTTTCCTGCATCTGGTCAGTTGCCTTTGACATTTTTACAGCTCTGTTATCAACACCGTCTCCAGCTTTGCCTTCTCTGAAGCGACTCTTATATCTGTTGCGTTATTTCAGCCATTTGGTTTGTCTCAAGTGCCATCTTATTTTTGATCTTTCGTAATTACCTCTCTGCCTTAATTAATCGGATCGTAGGCCATCCCCTCACTTGCCATTCAGCTGTTGACATTTCACATACACCGCTGAAGGGCTTATGCCCGAAACGTTGACTCTCCTGCTCCTCGGATGCTGCCTGACCTGCTGTGCTTTTCCAGCTCCACACGTTTCGACTTTACTCACACAGAATGACTTTTGATCACTTGCAAAAACTTGCTATTCCACCTCCCGACACTCAACTCACACCATTTGTACGATCTTGTGACACTCTTAATTACTTGGAATTATCTTGCAGTTGTCTGTCCATCTACAAGTTCTGTGCCTGTGCGCTTCCCTCCACTGGAGAGATGGCTGGATGTATCACTACCTGGTGTGGCAACTGTACCATTCAAGGTCGGAGATGGTGACAGAGAGTGGTGGACTCGGCCCGGACAATCACGAAGGCCAACCTCCCATCTATAGAATCCATCTCCCAGGCCCGCTCTCAACGAGAGGCTGCCAGCATTCTCAAAGATCCATCCCACCCTGGGCAATGCTTTTCTACAACCTCTACCATCGAGGAGAAGATACAGAAGTCTGAACACACGCACCAGCCGGTTTTGTGACAGTTTCTACCCTATTGTTGTTAGAATACCGAATGGACTCTCAAACTCTTAACATTTGCCTGTACCTGTGTTTTTGTTTTTGCTGCTGTTTACCTATTATTTACTTCTTTATGCTACTTAACTCTGTGAGTGGCCTGTATTGCTCGCAAGACAAAACTTTTCACTGTGCCTCGGTACACATGACAATAAATTCAATTCAATTCAGTTCATTTCACCTGATGAAGGGGCAGCGCTCTGAAAGCAAGTGCTTCCAAATAAACCTGTTGGACTATCTCCTGGCATCATGTGACTTCTTTCTCTGAAGCAGATGGTCCCATTGTTATCCCCTTGTTTCCTGAAGAAGGGCTTATGCCCGAAACGTCGATTCTCCTGTTCCCTGGATGCTGCCTGACCTGCTGCGCTTTTCCAGCAACACATTTCCAGCTCTGATCTCCAGCATCTGCAGCCCTCACTTTCTCCCCATTGTTATCTATGCTGATTCCATTCTGTCTGTCCTACTTGGCCATTCTCACATGAGCACAGCCCCTCACACAAAAGGCCTTAATAAAATGGATGACTGCGATGTGGAAATTTTGCAGTTGGCCGCTGCTCCAGGAGTAAACTCTACCTCGTCACCTGTGAGTCGCCTCTGTGTAAACTCGAAGAAAAGTAGCCTAAGGCAGACAAACCTCCTAACAAGGAACAAGCGCAGGCCACTCTGTCCATCCAGCTTGCTCGGGCTCGCAGCTGATTAACCTCGATTCTACATTCCTGTAAAGTAGTGTCTTTGACAGTAGGGACAGCAGGCTGTGTTTATCAAGAGATTGGTACTCCCCACAGTTAGTCAGTTGGAAACAGCCCTCTGGTATAACAGGGACATCTATTATCGTAGAAACATAAAAAAATGGAAGCAGCTGTAAGCTATTGGGCCCCTTGAGCCTGATCCTCCATTCGATCTGATTATGGCTGACCGTCCACCTCAGTCCCCTGTTCCTGCTTTCTCCCCATATCTTTTGACCCGAAGAATTGTGTCCAACTCCTTCTTGAGAACATTCAATGTTTTGGCCTCAACTGCTTCTAGCAGCAGAGAATTCCACAGGCTCTGGGTGAAGAATTTTTCTCATTTCAATCCTAAATGGCCTACCCCATGGCCTTAAACTGTAACCCCTCATTCCAGTCTCCCCTATTACTGGAAACATCCTTCCTGCATCTACTCCTGTGTAGCTCTGTTACAATTTTATACGTTTCTACGAGATACACGCTGTCATTCTTCTAAACTCCAGTGATTATAAGCCCTAGCCAATCCAGTGTCTCTTCATACATGGTCCTGCCATCCCAAGAATCAGTCTGTCAATCCCAGGTCATGTGATTCACATACAAAGCATCCTGGACTTTTAGAGAAAATCTATTGATTCATTCCCCAGCAAATATAAATCCAGTTACAGGAGTCATTATGTGCTGTACTTTACTGTGGTGTCATATTTTGGCATTTATGACAGGAATGTTTGGGTTTTTTAATCACCATGTTGCTAATAAATTGAATTAACAATGAGATGTCGAAAAGGCAGAATTTACACTTTTGTGAGATGTAGCTTGGGTGTGATGGACTGTCTGGACACATGCTTACAGCCTGGATAACATCCTGGGTTTAAGGCAATGGAGCATTTCCTTAGGCCCTACCAACCCCAGCCCTTCGACTCGAGGATAATATCACCTTCAGAGTCTTGGGGTTCTGCCTTGAGTCTTCGAGGGGCTTGTGGGAGAGTTTAGGACTAGAGGGCATAATCTCAAAGTAAGTGGTTACACATTTAAGACACAGATAAGGAGGAATTTCCACTGTTAAAGGGGAACAAATCTGTGGAATTCTTCACCACAGGCTGGGTCATTAAATACATTTGAGGCTGAGATACGCAGCTTTTTAATCAGTAAGAAAATCAAAGGTCATGGGGGAAAAGTGGAGTTGAGGATTATCAGATCGGCCACGATCTCATTGAATGGCGGGATGGGCTGAATGGCCTACTTCAGTTCCTCTGCCTTATATCTGGGACTGAACAGGCTAGATTCTCAACCTATGGATCTTTGGGCAGTTGGCGCATGCTACCCGTTGAGCTAGTGGGATCCGGAATGCAGAAGCTTGTTCTGAGAACAAGTGGGCAGTGACTGGATTGACTCCCATTTGAATACGTTCCTCTCCATCATTAAGGTTGATACTGCTGCAAGTCAGGGCGAACTCTCCATGCACTCATCGTATGGATTTGGGAGAATATTGAACCACTGTCTCCAATCTACCATCAGCCCTAACTTCAGCAATCCACACTTGTAACTCTCTTTAAGATGAGACGTGCTTGATGCTTTGGAAACTTTTGAGAAACTTTCCCTTCTATCCACAGCTGGGAAAATCCTGACGTACGTACTCCTGAATCAGTTACTTCCTGTGGCTGAGGAAATTCTCCCAGAGACGCGTTCTGGCTTTGGACCTTCCACAGGAGCACACTGTCTCAGGATCTCGGATTCCAAGAAAGTCTGAGGAAAATGTGTGACAAATAACAGCATTCACTGTATTCATTGACCTCCATCTCCCTATCGCAACCTCAGCTACCTTCCCTCCAGCCTCACCACCCCCTCCCATTTATCTCTCAGCCCTCTTGGCCCACAAGCCTCATTCCTGATGAAGGGCTTATGCCCGAAACGTCGATTCTCCTGCTCCTCAGATGCTGCCTGACCGGCTGTGCTTTTCCAGCACCACACTCCCGATTCATTGACCTGATCAAAACATCCGATTCAGTAAAAGGCTGATGTGGATTGCTCTCCAGAGATTCGAATATCTTAAGCAAACGTCTTCCCAATCCTGCAACTGCCTAATGACAATATCGATGCAACTGTGATGAGTTACCCTTTCCAATAAACACTCAATCGATTTGCTGGAGATTTTTCTTCAATAAAAATACTTGCTCCTCTCCTCAGGAGAAGATGATGTTGAGCTGCCTTCTTGCGGTAGAGTTAGGTTTAGTCTTCAGTCCATGTGTTGTAGACACCCACGCTGCTGTTCCGGGATTTGGACCCAGTGACAGTGGAGGTACTTTGAATAAGGATGGAGCATGTCTTGGAGGGGGACTTGCGAGTGGTGGTGTTCCCATGTGTCTACTGCTCTTGTCCCTCCAGATGGTAGAGGTTGCTGGATTGGAAGTTGCTGTCGAAGGAGCCTTAGTGAGTTGCTGAAGTGCATTGCGTGTTCACACTGATGTCAGCGGTGGAGAGATTGAATGTTTGGAATGGCAATCAAGATTAGAGTGGTGCTGTAAAAGCACAGCAGGTCAGGCAGCATCCGAGGAGCAGGAAAATCGACGTTTCAGGCAGGAGCCCTTCATCATTTTCCTGCCTCTCGGATGCTGCCTGACTTACTGTGCTTTTCCAGCACCACTCTAATCGAGACTCTAATCTCCAGCATCTGCAGTCCTCACTTTCGCCTGTTTGAAATGGCAGTTTGGTGTGCTTTCTCCTTTTTATTCACAGGTGCTCAGTAAGGGATAGTTTCCAGGGAACTCCACAGCAGAAGCAGATGGTCAACCTGCAGAACAAGTCAGATATAGAGGACCCTTCTGAAGCTTACCACCTTCATTATTTTCCACAATTTCCGAGAACGAAACGTGTATTTAGCTTGTCAACAGGGATAGCGTAGGACCTTTATTATTTTCGTATCATGATGGGATTGGGACAAAATAGAGTGACATGCACACTAACTTTATTCTTTCCTGTATCGCACACACAAACTAAACAGGTTGTTAAGTTGGAGTTGGCTTCGTTCTGTGTTCAGCCTGTGTTCTGCAAGATCAGAGAAAAACATGTGAGGCTATCTGCAGAATTGTAATATTCAATGTGGGAAACCCCAGATAATGCTAATGCGGTGACTGAACAATAAAACAGAACTCATAGGAGACATAAGGTACATGCGTGGTGGTGGTGCAAAGCTAATATTTATAGTGTGTTTATCAGGCTTTCATCAAATATTTAAGACTGTGAGAATATTTAATCAGTGCCAAGGAAATACCATTGAGGTGGTGTTTCTGATGTTGAGACCTTAATGAGTGGAACGGGAATATATATATATCACAGGAACAATCCCTAAGATTTCTAAGTTCCCATGTGCTCCAGAGACTCATTAAGAGTTAGAAGTGTTCTTGTTAATCATATAATGCTAGAGATGGAATTGATGTGCAGGCAGGGTTTTGATGTTAACTTTGTTTCATATTCTGTTTTCATTCTCTTTGCAAGACTATTCTGAAATGCATGGGCTAGTTTCTGCTCTACCAGTCTGCGGTATGGGTTTGCAACCTCTATTAAATAAAATTCGGGTTGTACAGGACAATTGACTGTATCTATTCCTGATGAAGGGCTTTTGCCCGAAACATTGATTTTCCTGCTCCCCGGATGCTGCCTGACCTGCTGTGCTTTTCCAGCACCGCTCTAATCTCGACTCTAATCTCTGGCATCTATAGTACCCACCTCCGCCTGACTGTATCCAATGTTGATTTTTGTTGTTTGTGTGTTTGGTATTGGTGACTTGGGTTTATTAAGTCTCTTTATTACCACTGAAATCAATCAAAAAGCAAGTTTCCTTCCTGAGCATTTTTCCAACGCTACCATTTTAAAAAATGTAGCCTGACTCAGATTGTTGGAAAGTACAGTGAGAAAGAGAAGTCCATGTATGGCTCCAAATGGGGGGAATTGTGGGATTGCTTTTGTATTGGATTGTTGCTTTGTCTCTAGAGTCTTCAGAGTTGGAGAATCATTATAACATGGATGGAAGCCATTCGGTCCATGTAAATTAACCCAATCAGTCCATTCCTTTGCTGTGTTCCCCTCATCCATTCCCAGAGCCTGTCAGTCAAAGAATCCCTTCAGTGTGGAAGCAGAGCCATTCAGCCCATTGAGTCCACACCAACCCTCTGAAGAGCATCTCATCCAGTCCCTGTAACCAACCCAATGTGCACATCCCTGGAGACTATAGGAAATTTAGCATGGCCAATCCATCTAACCTGCACATCTTGGGACTGTGGGAGGAAACCGGAGCACCCAGAGGAAACCCAGCAGACACGGAGAGAATGTGCAAACTCCACACAGACAGTCGCCTGAGGGTGGAATTGAACCCAGGCCCCTGGGGCGGTGAGGCAGCAGTGCTAACCACTGAGTCTCCATGCCATCCCTAGTTTGTTTTCCTCAAGTGTCCATCCATCCTTTTGAAATCATCCATCATCTTTGCTTTCCCTGCCTTTCTAGGGAGAAGGGTCCTGTGGTATTGCCACTCGGAGATCCATTCTTCCTGTATTTTACAAGGTCACTCTTAATTTCTGAAGTGCTTCGAAAGCAAGATTCCCTCTGGTTCCTGAAAATTGCATTTGAACTAAACAAAATGCTCCTCTCTCCACAAGAATCTCAGTGAGTCTCTCTCTCACTGCACACCCCCCATGTCATCTCCTTGGCCCTGAAGCTCTTCAACCATGTCCTGAAACAGACTCGCTACCGCAGCCACATACATCTGCTTACTTTTTGCTACCTTCTCCTACCCCCCCCCCACTCCAATTTATCTCTCCACCCTGGAGGCTCCCTGCCCCTATTCCTGATGAAGGGCTTTTGCCTGAAAGGTCGATTTTCCTGCTCCTCGGATGCTGCCTGACCTGCTGTGCTTTTCCAGCACCACTCTGATCTAAACAAAATGCTGTTAAAGGGAATTGGTGAAAAAGTCAAAATAAGTCACCTCAACTGCAGATTTTCAGTTAATTAGAACTCTACAATTCTTGCAACTTTCTGTAAACAGTAACCTCAGCCCAGCTTCTCCTCCTCTTATTGTAGCTGAACACCATCTAATGTAAGTAGTTCTTCTATAACGCGATGGTTGCATTCTTGTGCCATCTCACATTATAGAAAAATTGTGCTTTAGAAACAGAGCTTAAAAACGCTGGCGCTGTAATTGTTACAGCCAACACACATTTTAAAAGTTCCCGCTATAGAAACAGCGCCCCCAGTTTGTCAATCGCGTTACAGCGAATTCACGTTAACGAAACGTGTGTTATAACAGAACAGCCTGTAATTGGTTCCGTATTGTCCTCATATTTTGTGCCTCACGAAATGCTTGTGGTATGATGTGTCTTCGTTGACTGATGTTGCAGGATTTCATAACCGTTTGATGCACCTTCTGTTTATCTGGGAGGTTGGAGATCCTGAGGGAGTCCAGAGCACAGTAAGATTCGAATTGCTATACTGTGTGTGTGTGTATGTGTGTGTATGTGTGTCTGTATGTGTGTGTCTGTGTTAAAATGTGTGTCTGTATGTGTGTGTGTCTGTCTGTGTTTGTGTGAAACTGTGTCTGTGTGAAAGTGTGTGTGTGTGTGTGTCTGTCTGTCTGTGTGTTTGTGTGAAACTGTCTGTGTTTAAAACATGGGCTGCTGTTACTTTCTTAAAGCTGCCCCCACTGACTGTGCACACAGTTGGAGTTAACGGTCACCTCAAGGTCTGTCTTGATCAATGGACAGGATTAGAGGGGATGTATTGGGTATTCAAAGAATGCAGGGCCTTGTGAGAAAATTGCTTTTGCAGGAGTGAATGTTATGACTGTTAAATCATCGCTGTCTGGGGGGAGGTCTCTTTGAAATGAGATGAATAGGAGTGGACGGTCTGTTCTGTGGCTGAGACAGCACTCTGGAGTGTAGCAGCTTTTCACTGAATTGTGAACAGCACAGGAAAAGGCCATTCAGCCTCTCCTGAGGAGCAGCGAGGCCAGGGTCATTCCCTGCCGTAACCCCGCCCGTTCCTCCTTTCCAGACAATAATGCAAGTGCCTCAGTTGAACCAGCCTCCACCACACTCTGAGTCTTGTTCACTCGCTGCACTCACAGGCTCCTCCTCACATCTTCATTTCCATCCACCTCAAATCTGTGCCCAGCTCTCGTTCTCAATCCTTCCCTCGCCAGCAAGACCAGTTTCTCCTTCTCTACCCCATCAGGACCCCATTCTGATTTTGGGCAACTCTCTCTAATCTCCCCCAAAGCAAACTAACCCGAATTCTCCAATCTACCTGGCAAGCTGGAGTTCCTCGCCCCTGGAAAATTGTAAAGCCTTTCACTGCTAGTTGTTGAGGAAGTTCAGTCCTTGAAAAGGCTCCTGTTTCTTGTAAAATGTTGCTGAGTTCACTCACAAGATGCACTGGTTAAAAATCACACAATGCCAGGTTACAGTCCAACAGATCCATTTGGAAGCACTAGCTTTCGGAGCGCTGCTCCTTCATCAGGTGGTTATGGAGCATGACCAGAGGACACAGAATTTATAGCAAAAGGTTACAGTGTCACGCAACTGAAATGATATATTGAACAAACCTAGTTTGCTGTTAAGTCTTTCATCTTTTAGAATGGGCACAAGCTGACTTGGAGCGAGACCATGCCAATGAGCATGCTCCTTCAAGGAACGTTGGAAAACCAGGAGGCCAGGTTTGTGAAGGTTTGTAGCTCACGTTGAGGTTTAGGGTGTAGGTTTGCTCGCTGAGCTGTAGGTTTGATATTCAGACGTTTCATTACCTGGATAGGTAACATCATCAGTGGCGACCTCCAAGTGAAGCGAAGCTGTTGTCTCCTGCTTTCTATTTATATCTTTCTCCTGGATGGGGTTCCTGGGGTTTGTGGTGATGTAATTTCCTGTTCGTTTTCTGAGGGGTTGATAGATGGCATCTAGATCTATGTGTTTGTTTATGGTGTTGTGGTTGGAGTGCCAGGCCTCTAGGAATTCCTCTCTCTCCCTCATAGCCCTACAAACAGATGAAAAAAACCACCATTTCGACTGGGACAACACATCCTGGGACAGGCTAAGCAAAGACATGCCAGAGAATTCCTAGAGGCCTGGCACTCCAACCCCATCCAGGAGAAAGATATAAATAGAAAGCAGGGGATAACATCTTCGCTTCACTTGGAGATCACCACTGATGATGTTACCTAGCCAGGTAATGAAACGTCTGGATATCAAACCCCCAGCTCAGCGAGCAAATCTACACCCTAAACCAGGAGGCCTTTCATGGCTTGAATATTCTAAAAGGCGTTTGTCCAGGGTCCCCCTCTGATTGTTGTGACATGTTTGCATCTTTCCTCTTGATCTTTCACCAATCCCCTGTCTGAATTGTAACAGGTAATGGGATTAATCTCCCCTTAATTTCCTGAGGGAAGTGTTGCGTGGACAAGTCTCCTGAATCTTAATCAACCCTCACGTCTCTGCTTGGCTGTGGCCTGCTCTTCTGGACAAACATCTCCTCACCCCTGGCCTTGGCAGTCTTCTGATAGCGTCCCTGATTCATCAGACTGCGGGGGATTTGTAGCATTTTGTGGTTATCATTTTAGCCAAACAGCGGGGAGGCTATAAATTTCTCTGGTATGTGTCGATATATCTCTCTTCTGTAACAGTGGTGCATGTTACTGCTGTCTGGTAATCTCTGGGAAGTTGTAACTGAGTCAGAAGTTATGTGTTTTCAGTTTGTCTTGCTGTCTGAAACAGAAATGCTGGGAACATCTTATCGAAATGTTGCCACTCCTTGTCTAAGGACAGCAGGAATGAGCATTAAACTCTTGATGGACCAGAGCAGCATCTGCCTTGCTATCCCTCCCCTTGTTTATCCCTGGGAGAGAGCTGCACTCATTTTGAAGCCATTTAGACTTGAGATGTTGGTGTAAAATGAACTGCATCAGATTGTTGAGCCACTACCGTAGATTGCAGTGTATAAGCCAACTTGGTATATAAGAGAACTCAGTGTGTAAGTCGACTCAGTATATAAGTTGGCCCCATTTTTCTGCCATGTTGTATTTTTGCATATGCACGGCGTGCATTTTCAGCCATGACACATTGTTCATAGTCAGCCTCAGCTTTTCACCTCACACACAAATGTCTGTTTGAATTATTTCCACTTTAATAACTGGGGGTAGAGGGGCAAGCAGAATATATGGGCTGTATTACACAGGCACCCAGGGTTTTAACGCAAGTCCACAATGAAAACAGCCCAGGTGGTGAATAACAAAGCTGGCAACTGTCCGTACCCCAAACTGGCAGTTTGTATTTATACTCAGCGGTAAGTCGTATTTGTGGAGAGATTGCTTGGGCATTCACAGCTTGATTGATGCTATCCCTATCTTCCTTCCCACTGACATCACCATGTCAATATTGCCCATTTTACACCATCAGTCAAATTCATGTTTATTCCCCTTGTGTGGTTCATCTCCAACACACACACACGTGTCAGCATTTAATGATGACTGGGAGGCCCAGCTAAAGTGTTGGCATTTGGCAAAACAATTCTGTGCACTTCAGCCTTGCCTTATCTTTGACCTCCAACCCTCTCAAAGTCTTCCCAGCCACATTTCGAGGGATAAGCGGAGGCAGGTTGAACTAGTTTCATTTGGGATTATGGTTGGCATGGACTGGTTGGACCGAAAGGTCTGTTTCTGTGCTGTATGACTCAATGACTCACATGTTGTGCTCCCAGTGGGAGCCACTGCCTATTAATGGGACAGGCTCCATTATCCTTCCTCTACTCCCAGAGTCATTGGGCCCAAATGGTGCCCACCTGAACTCTCACTGGAGCAGACAGTCCCTTACGGAGCTGTGAATTAACACTGATGGGGAAAGTGCAAGAAAGGGACAATGTACGAGGAAAGGAGCTGAATAAATGGCAAGGGGAAATGGGTTGATAGAGGAGGAGTAATGGAGAAGTAGGTGATAGTAAAAGAGGTGTGAGAAGGTAGTGAAAAGGGATCCACTTTGGGGGACAGTAATGATGGCAGCAAAAATGAACCATGGATGGTGATGAAAGTGAATGCGGAATGTGCTAGTGAATGTTTGACGGGCCGAATAGCCTTCTGTCAACAGTGGTTGTGACTGGCATTTAGGGGAGAAATTACAGTTTGCATTTTGAAGTGGGCAGTGGAGATGGAATGGGGTGGGAGAGTGCCCAGCAGGTAAGTTAGCAACTTGAATGGGCAGCGGTCTAAGTGGCATTGGCAAAAGCTTACCATGTCAGTGAGGTGGACTGGAAGGTTTATAGCAGTGCGATAGAAGCCGGGTAGGGTGTAGTCACACTCAGAAATGGTTTGGAGGGGGCAGATAATTTTAGAAGAAGACATTGGGCAGTGGATCCGCTTAGAATCTTAATGGCACTTGAGCTTTTTAATCTTAAAATCTCGCAGTGGGTAGCATGCTGAACCTGACGTTCTGGGTTCAGGATCCCACTGGGAGCCTTGTGGGTCACACAAGCAGCATTCACTAAGAGACCAAGCAGAATGAGGATTCATCTGCTCGTTGCTCCAGTATTGTAGGTGATCAGGGAAATCCCTCACAAAAAGACACACATAGAGTAACCTCCATCAATACACCAACACAAACAAAGAAACATTATACAGAGGATGTTGTTAAAGGTATATTTAGAGTCATACAGTATGTAAACAGGAATTGCTGGAGAAGCTCAGCAGGTCTGGGAGCAACAGTAGAGAGAGAAACCATGCTGACCAGGTTTCCTAAATTGAACTAGTCCCATTGGCCCTGCATTTCACCCATAGTTCTCTAAACCTTTCCTGTTCATGTACCTCGAGCGTGGTGCTGGAAAAACACATCAGGTCAGGCAGCATCCGAGGAGCAGGAGAATTGACGTTTCAGGCATAACCCTTCATCAGGAAGGATATACGCCCGATGAAGGCCCTATGCCCGAAATGTTGATTCTCCTGCTCCTCGGATGCTGTCTGGCCTGATGTGTTTTTCCAGCACCACACTCTCAACTCTGATCTCCAGCATTTGCAGTCCTCACATTCTCCTATCCATGCACCTGTCCAAATGTCTCTTAAATATTGTAACTGTACCCATCTCTACCACTTCCTCTGGAAGCTCATTCCATATACCCACCACCCTCAGGTCCTTTTTGTAAATCTTTCCTGTCTCACCTTAAACATGCCCTCGAAGGTTTGGACTCCGCTACACTAAGGAAAATACTTTTGCCATTCATTTTATGTATGCCCCTCATGATTTTATAAACCTCTTTGAAGTCATCCCTCAGCTCCAAGGGAACAAAAGACTCAGCCTATCCAGCTGCTTCTTATAACTCAAACCCTCCAGTCTCGGTAACATCCTTGTAAATCTTTTCTGCACCCTTTCCAATTTAATAACATCCTTCCTATAGCAGGGCGACCAGAACTGGAGGCAGGACCCCAAAAGTGACCTCACCAATCCCCTGTACAGCTGCAACATGACATCCCAACTCCTACAGTCAGTGCACTGTCTGATGAAGGCAAACGTACCAAATGCCTTCTTCACTAGCCTGCCTACCTGCTACTTCTTATCCTTCCAAAAAGCTGTGGATATCCTTCAAGATGGCCAGGATGAGGGAAAAGGTAGCAGTCTGGAAGATGGGAAGTGGAATTGAGATGCTTCCTGAAGTTTGGCCCAGGTTTTCTTCCTCCATAGATCAAAATATCACAAAGCTCTTCGTGAAGATGTTAATCTTTATTTCTTGGCAGTATCAGCACATTACCATCTGTTAGTCCGTTACTCAGTCATGGTTCTATTCATACCACACTCTGCTCTATGTCAGTCCTCTTTCAGAATCTGAACACCAACATAAAACTGGACTGTCTCTCATACTCAGAGAGAGTTGCACTCTATTAAAAGCACAAAGTCCTGCAGGCAGCAGACAGCTCTAGAGAGAGAAGCAAAATTAAAGTTCCAAAGAAGTGTCCTACCAGACTTGAGATGTTAACTCTGTTTCTCTCCCCACTGTTGCTCCCAGACCTGCTGAGCTTCTCCAACAATTCCTGTTCTTACTTCAGATCTCAGAGTCCGCAACATTTCATTTTAATTTTGAGCATGGCACTGTCACAGGTGCTGATGTTAAATTGAGACCCCATCCCCCAACTCAAGTGGGGGTTGGGGGGTGCGGTAGAAGATTCCGGAAGGCCATTTGGAAGAAAAACAATGGGAGTTATCCCTCATAGAATCATAGAGTCCCTACAGCACGGACGTAGGTCATTTGGCCCATCAAGTCCACACCGACCCTCCAAAGAACAGCCCACCCAGACCCATTCCTCAACCCTATCCCTGTAACCCTGCATTTCCCATGGCTAACCCACCTTAGACTGCACATCCTTGGACACAATGGGGCAATTTAGCATGGCCAATTGACCTAACCTGCGCATCTTTGGACTGTGGGAGGAAATTGAACCCACACAGACACGGGGAGAATATGCAAACTCCACACAGACAGTGGGCCTGAGGGTGGAATCGAACCTGGGTTCCACTGTAAAGCACACAAAAGAAAGAACAGCTTAACTTGTTAATCACTTATTGAGGGGGACCTCCTGTGCAAATGGCTGTAGTTTTGCCTTAAATGCTCCACTTTGAAAGTATCTGATTGACTGTAAAATGCTCCTGAGACATTGGGTGGTCAATGAAGAACACAATATACATACAGATCTTTCCTTTCCCATTTCCGAACCAATTATCAAAGCAAAGTGAGTAAAGCGATGCTTAGCAACAGAGTGCGCAATGATGTCCAGTCTTTGTGCCGTGCTATCAGTAGCTTTGTTTTAGGACTCTGTGACCTGGTTAGATGCCAGCCCAGTATATTGAAGGGTGCACGGATCCCACCACCTCTGCAGAGCTATGAATGGATTTCCACCTTGATTTGGCGCAGGATGGATCTGAACACCAGGACAAGTTTAAAACTTGCTAATTAGACAGGGCTTAGAGGGGGAGCTCCTTGGAATTCACGCACACTTTATAAAAACAAGCGCAGCTCAATGCCTGCTTGCTCTCTCAGTGCATTTACAATGGGACAGAGCTCAGCACACATCATGCCTCCTGAGAAGGCTCTCACAGCGGGTAAGTGCAAAGGTCTTTAATGCTATTAATGTGCACGCCAGTGAATCTGATTAGAATTTGGCTATCTGCTTGGCTCTTCCTTTTTTTGTCGGTATTTTCGAGAACCCTCAGTGTTCATTAATAGCTAATAAATTACGTAAGGTTCATAACTGCATGAGGTTAAAAAGTTACGACCATAAATGACCTCTCTCCTATATCTGATAATAACAGGCCGTTTGTGAAAGGGCATCACGTTGTCAGCGCAAAACTTGAACGTTTACTAGAAGGTCAAGGTTCAATCAATCTTCAGCAGCCTAAACCTTTAATCTGGAGGACCCCCTCAAAATTCTGTGTCTCCTCCTTTAACATCGTCCCCAACACCGATTTCTTAAACCTAATTGTTGGTATTATGTCCTGATATCACCTTCTGTGGCTCAGTCTTTCATTTTCATTGATAGTGCTCTCCATAGATCATAGGATCCCTACAGTGTCCAACAAGTCCACACTGACCCTCCAAAGAGTAACCCCACCCAGACCCATTCCTGTACCCTATTACTCTATATTTTCCCCTAACTAATGCACCCACCTACGCATCCCTGAACACTATGGGCAATTTAGCATGGCCAATTCACTTAACCTGCACAGCTTTGGATTGTGGGAGGAAACCGGTGCACCCAGAGGAAACGTGCTCAGGAATCTGGGTGTCCAGGTGGATCTCCATGGATTATAGTACAGCAACCTGGAAACCATGGATAAAATTTGGATGGTACCCATTTATTTAGAATCCCAACAGTGTGGAAACAGGCCCTTTGGCCCAACAAGTCCACACCGACCCTCCAAAGAGTGTCCTACCAGACTCATAGCCCTGTCACTCTACAGTTACCCCTGACTATTACATCTAGCCCACACATCCGTGAACATTATGGCCAATTTAGCATGGCCAATTCGCCTAACCTGCACATCTTTAGACTGTGGGAGGAAACCCATGCAGACATAGGGAGAATGTGCAAACTCCACACAGACAGTCACCTGAGGCTGGAATCAAACTCTGGGTCCCTGGTGCTGTGAGGCAGCACTTGTGAATCACCACGGCGTGCTTTGCTATGTTACCAACCACTAAATAAATGCAAGTCATTGTTGTTGTAATTAACTCCTTCCATTCCTTACTCAGAGTGTCTGACAAGCCATTTGTGTGTGAATGTGTGTGTGTGTGTATCAGGGATGATTGAAGTTGATACCAGACATAAAAGGGAATAGATTCAGTTGGTTAGACATTTATAGAATAGAAAAGCAAAGCAAGGGGGTTCAAGTTGATGTGACCAGCATTGAAGCTGTAACATTTTGGGCAGCTCGTCATCGAGAAGATTGAAAAGCAACAAAATAGGCGCAAGGTTGATCTTTTAAAATATTTTGCAGGAGGGGAGAGAATTCCAATAGTGAGTGAGAGTGTGGTTTGAATGATCCCAACTTCCGAAATGATTTATGTCGGTTGCAAATACATGTCCTCCCTCACTCAATAGCAGCAGCGGGACGAGATCACCTTGATGGATGACCTTTGACCCTGTGCAGTTTGGAGCAGTTCAGTGACCCGTGACAATCTATAATTCAGCTGTCTGCTTCAAGCCCTGGTGTCAAAATGGTAGTGACCCTACCTCTGACCCAGGCAGCCTGCGTTCAAGTCCCAGCTGCTTCCTGGATGTGTATTAACATCTCTCTGCGATGGGTTGATTAAAAACATAGCATTGAGCCTTTTCCTTTGTTTTTCTTTGCTGTGAATGGGAGGTGATTGAGGGAGTGCAGCCAGAGGATGGACACCATACAAGTGTTCTGAAGTAAATTTTTCGACACATACCCGGGGGAAGGATTTATTTTTCATTCCACCCGCCAAGCTGGCTGGGAATGCAGTGCTGAAGAGTCAGAAAGGTCAAGGAACTCACCACCTTTCTGTCTTGCACCCCAACTTTCTCCCCGAATGATAAAGACAGGGAAGGTTAACAGCTACTCTTCCCCCTCCTATGGTCAACTAACACTATCAAGGGTCCCATCTTCCATACTGGAGTGGGGGCAGTACTGGAGTACTGCGTGCAGTTTTAGTCTCCTTCCTTGAGAAAGGATGGTATGGCACAAGAGGGGGTGCAGAGGAGGTTCACTGGGTTGATTCCGGAGTTGAGGGGGTTGGCTTATGATGATAGACTGAGTAGACTGGGATTATATTCATTGGAATTTAGAGGGATGATGGAGGAACTTATCGAAAATTATGAAGGGAATAGATAAGATAGATGTAGAGAGGATGTTTCCACTGGTGGGTGAAACTAGGACAAGCGAACGTAGCCTCAAAATTATGGGAAGCAGATTTTAGGACTGAATTGAGATTGTGTGTACCATCTGAGACGCCACACACAACGGAAGCTGATGGCCTCTTTAAGAGCTTGTTCAGAGGGATTGTCCTGAATGTGGCCTATAGAGTGCACCCCTCCTTCCCTTCCCCCCACCCTCTCCCCAGTCTTCAACTGGACTTGCTGACTGAGCTGCATTCTGGGACTGGCTGTAATCCCAGTGGTGACCACTGCTCCAAGTGGCGCTGCTGGGTGAGGAAGGGGAGGTGGGGCAGAAAAGCTGGGAGCTCTTTGATTGGCCAGAAGCTCTTGGAGGCAGGACCTTAAGAGCTCCAAAGGCAGGCAGTTAACTGAGACTTCCCAAAGAAAATGGCTGTGGTGGGGTTTCCCCAGCTCTTTGGCCAGTGGAATAGGTCATGGGAAGGGTCACTGGAGTGGCTTTGGTGTGCGCGCACTGCATTGTACCCAGTGATGTGACTAACACAATGTATGTTCATCTTGGGGTGCGCTGAAGGTGGGAGAATTTGTCCTTTGGTATGCTTTTGGGGGAGATTGTAGCATAGTGGTGATGTTAGTCATCATTGGCTTCAGGATATGTCCAGTGTCTTACTGCCTGCGACTGTGGGTTTTGAAATGTGTGTGTTGTAATACAGGAAAGGCAGCAGCCACAGTTGTACACAGAAGACTCCACCAGAAGCAGATAGGAGGAATAAACAGATAATCTGCTTTGGTGGTATCAAATGACTAGGACCCTGGGAACTGCTCCACTGCTGTCCTCTGAAGTTGTGCAATGGGATCTTTACATCCAGTTGAGACAAGAGACGGCTTTAATGCCTGTTCTGAGCAGAGGTACCTCTGTCAGTGCAGCATTTCCTCAGTGCAGCCTCGGCTTAAATTTTGCACAGGGTCAGACTTAAACCCACCAACGCCTGATTCTGAAGAAGAGAGTATGAAAGAGCAAGGGAGAGACAAAGACCCATTCAATTATCTGAGTACTGGTGAGTTCCAGCATCCACAACATACCGTGACAAATAAAAACACAGATAACCGATGTGTAGTGCAAGCATTGGTTGAAAAGCTGGTTTTACTTTGTTAATTGTTCAATTAGCAGAAAAATAAGATCTGAACGGAGAATGCTGATACTTGAATCAAGAGCATTGTGTGATATCTGAGAGTGACCTCAGAGGATTTGCTCACTAGATCTAAAGTAGTTTTGAGTCAACCTGTTGGGACATGTTATTCAGGGCAAGGTGGGGCCTAGAGGGAGGGACACTACTGCTGTACCCAAAAAAAGTCATCTTGACTGTCTCAAATTGCTATCCAGAGATTTGGAGCCCAGGCAGTAGCTTCCTTACGGGAGATGTCCATCTTAGACAATCATGAAACAAGGAGGGAGAGACAAGGACTTGAATGGTAAAAAGTTGCAGCATGCTGCTATGCAGAGAGACCTGGGTGTCCTCGTGCATGAGTTACAGAAGGTTGGTCTATAAGTACAACAGGTAATTAGGAAGGCAAATGGAAATTTGTCCTTCATTGCTAAAGGGATTGAGTTTAAAAGCAGGGAGGTTATGTTGCATCTGTACAGGACACTGGTGAGGCCACACCTGGATTACTGCGTGCAGTTTTAGTCTCCTTCCTTGAGAAAGGATGGACTGGCACAAGGGGGGGTGCAGAGGAGGTTCACTGGGTTGATCCTGGAGTTGAGGGGGTTGGTTTATGAGGAGAGACCGATAGACTGGAATTATATACATTGGAATTCAGAAGAATGAGGGGGGATCTTATAGAAACATATTATGAGGGGAATAGATAAGATAGATGCAGAGAGGATGTTTCCACTGGTGGGTGAAACTAAGACAAGAGAACATAGCCTCAAAATTAGGGGGAGCAGATTTAGGACTGAATTGAGAAGGAACTCCTTCACCCAGAGGGTTGTGAATCTGTGGAATTCCCTGCCCGGTGAAGTGGTTGACACTACTTCAGTAAACGTGTTCAAAGCTAAGGTAGATATTTTTTGAACAATAAAGGAATTAAGGGTCATGGTGAGCGAGTGGATAAAGTGGAGCTGAGGCCATGAAAAGATCAGCCATGATCTTATTGAATGGTGGACCAGGTTCAAAGGGCCGAATGGCCTACTCCTGCTCCTCATTCTTATGTTCTTATGTTGTGTTACTGAAATTCCAGGGGGAAGGAATGTGAAACAAGCTAATAAAGCTCTTCCAAGATTGAAAGCAGAGATCACCATCGAAGGGAGAGTGACGATACAATATTAATTTTGGGAATTACAGAAGAACAAAGTTACTTAATATCCAAAGAAAGGTTCATGAGAGATCAAATGTAAGAAAAATAAGGATGACGTCTGGTCTTCCAGCATCAGAAATATTTTTGCTGTGTAGGAGTCAAATGTTACTTCACTCAGTCAAGGTTTTGAACGAATAGCTTGAGAGCTGGGCCCTGCCTTCCCATTAAGTGGCCAAGGATAAGGGACTTAAGCTGAAGGCTATAAGCCATGACCAAAGACGCATGTGGAAAATTCTCACTGGTGATGGTCGAAGAATCTAGAACTTTGAGGAGCCATGACTGTTTTCAAGAGACGGATCCTTTTGGAAGAGGAATTTTCCTCAAGCCCACCTGAGGAAGACAATGGCAAACCACTCCATGTATTTCTTTCCCCAGGCACATGGCTCATTCGCATTTACAATTGTGATGGGCAGGATCCTCCACACAACTGAACCAGAAAGTGCTAGACTGTGAGGTGTAGAGACATGTGCAGCGGACTTGTCCTGAGACACGTTCTGAGACTGTTTAAAAATATATCAATGTTCTGTCTCTAAGCACAATGAGTTACTGTGGAGTAAGGTGACTATGAGGAAAATAGGAACAAGAGGAGGCCATTCAGCCCCTTGAGCTCAATGGCTGTCCTATAGCCTTACTCTGAATACCAGTCATTTATACACAATAAGGTGAGTAATCAAAAGGGAGAGGAGTGGGAAACCAGGGAGTAGGCTGGTTACTAGGCCATTCTCTACTGATGGAGATCGGTCAGCACTTTATTTGAACGTGATCTCATCCTCAGAGAGGATGGCCTTGAGCTGGATTTGCCGTTGGGGTTGCCATCTTTCTTAATTGGACAACAGATCCAGATGAGACCCTATGTATTGGCTGCCTCCAGGAAAGCTCCTTGACAGCGAGAGGATTCTGAACCCACACGATTGTGTAGGGCCTTGGTGCGGCCTCTCAGCAAGCAGTGGTAGCGTCCTTACCTTTGGGGCTTGGAGAGCTGTATTTCACTCTTACCTGCTCCAGGTAAGAGTGCTTACATCTCTGAACGGGTTTTAATGAGAAAATTTCTCACCCACTGGACGGTCAATGGAAATACCTCTGCCAGTTTTATGATGAAGTCAGAGCTGTGACCTTCGGATGCGGCGAGGTGATGGCTGCCAGTAGACTCCCAGATATTTGGCGGCAAATTCAAGGCAGTGCATTCGTTCCAAATCCCAAAGGCCCGCTGACATTCACACGCCCTTTTGGCATTTTGCTTTCACCGTTGATGTTTCCGGAACCATCCCGTCAGATTGCTTTGTGGGGAGCTGCCAGCAATCAATCATTAGTGCCGACTGTGGAGAGAGGATTATGCGGACATCCGACTTGGACAGCTGCTGTTTCCAAATCTGCCTTCAAGCCTTTTGAGGAATGTTTCCTCCACCCTGCACCTCCCTGCCCAACCTCTGACTTTGTATCTTTTCCTAGTCAACTGGTTCAGGAGAGTTAATGTAATCCTCTGAAGCGGGTAGGGCATGAACCGGTTCTCCTGGGTCAGAGGTGGGGACACTACCACTGTGCTATGAGAACCCCATGCAGGCCTGTGACTTTATGTGCTTGCTGGTTCCTCATTTCACCTTTTCAGCAGCCCTCGCTGTGGAAAGGACAGTGAATTGCTTTCTGACAGCTTCAGGCCAAGGTGCCGAAATGGAGTCTTCACTCTCGTTGTTTTGAAGCCAGCGAGGGAGCGTACTTTCCAGGGAAACATTGGTCATCCTGCTGATTGCTACCTGGTGATGCGCAACCCACCGCCATCAGGTTATCGGCTGCATCGGGAATTCTGTCCGTCTCCCCAGCTGTAACCTGGAGCTGAAGGTTTACTGGCCATGCACACACAAGCCAAATGACACTGCCCACCTCACCTCTTAATGCTTCCCAGGATGAACCTGCTCTTTCCCACCTGGACTGTGGACTGGCCCGATCAGTCCATCAGCTTCATTAGAAGGTGATGCCAGGACGAGAGGTAGAGTTTCATGCACTGTTCATAGCATCCGAGAATCCCCACAGTGTGAGAACAGGCCATTCGGCCCAACTGGTCCACACTGACCCTCTGAAGTGCATCCCACCCAGACCCATCCCCCTACCCTATATTTCCCATGGCTAACTCACATAGCCTGCACATCCCTGGCCATGATGGGCAACTTTGCATGGCCAATCCACCTCAGCTGCACGTCTTTGTATTCAGTCCCTTAATGTCATCAATTCATACAGCACAGAAACAGACCTGTGAGTCCAACCAGTTCATAATCCCAAACTAAACTAGTCCCACCTGCCTGCACTTAGTCCATATCCCTCCAAACATTTCCAATTCATGTGCTTATCTAAATTTTTTTTTAAACTTTGTAACTATACCCGCATCCACCACTTCCTTTGGGAGTTCATTCCACACTGGAACATATGCTGTTGGTTCATTCCACATTCCATAGAATGCTGTGTAAAAGAGTTGCCCGTCGTGTCTGTTTTCCATCTTTCCCCTCACACCTTAAAAATGTGCCCCTAGTCTTGAAACCCCCCCCCCCTCACCCTAGGGAAAGGACACCTGCCACTCACCTTATCGCTGCTCTTTTTACAAACCTCTACAGCCACATCTCTTCTGAATCCCCTCCAATTTAACAATATCCTTCCTATACCGGGGCAGCCAGAACTGCACACAGCACTCTAGACGAGGCCTCGCCAACGTCTTTGCGCAACCTCAACCTGTGTCCATTATTCCTCTCTGGGAGCGAATCCATTAGATTGGCCGCAGGGGGGCCTGGGTTAGTTCTGTTGGCCTAACAAGCTTTCCATTTTTGCTTTCTGAGGTGGGAGCAGTAAAGTTTGAGAAAGGCCCCTGTTTGTATCCGAGAGTAACACTTCCAGACGCTTTTGCATCATCTGTGGCCACGGAGAGTATCTGTGGAGCAAGTACAACTAACCTTTCAGAACTGTTCTGTCTCTGGCGATCCTCCCACATGGTTGGTCGCAGCTGCCTTAAGGCGGTGGTTGTATGGCCTAAAAGAGTGCTGTCTGTGTGAAATTCCCTGGCATCAGAAACTCGGTAGGGAGCGAGGTCAGTGTGGCAGCCCAGTTCGTGAACTTTTCATTCTGTTACGAGAAAGAATTCGCAGGGTTTACAGTGTCGTGACGTGACTCTGGGTTGTAGGCCTATTGGTGTATAGGTGCAGTCACCAATTTAGTTTGTTTACACACCCACCGGTGAGATTGCTTTTTCGTTCCTTTGTGGTAATCAGGTATAGGGTCTATATCGGTGGCTAGACGGAAGTGTGAGGAATGATGGGAATACAACTCGGTTCCAGACAAAATAAAACCTGCAGATGCTGGAATCCAAGGTAGACAAGCAGGAGGCTGGGAGAACACAGCAAGCCAGGCAGCATCAAGAGGTGGAGAAGTCAACGTTTCGGGTGTAATCCTTCCTCAGGACCTGGGGTGGGTATAAGGGGGAGCTGCGGAATATAACTTGAGGCAGGTGATCAACCTGGTTTCCCCAGCACAGAGACAATAGCTCACTGTAGCTGTTCCTACAAACCCTTTTATGCATTAGTTTCTCGTTCCAATGGCAGCAGTGTTTCCTGACTTTTACTTCTCGTACAAGAAAGGCACATGTCTTGACAGGATTTAAGTTGGTGGTGACAGCGGGAACGCGTTGGAATGGGAAACAGATGTTTGCCTGTGGGTGCCTGCAAATACATTTTAGATGACGTTAATATGTGGGTGATAGCTTCCATGTTGCATTCTCTGTAAACTTAAGGTCATCTAAAACTCTGCTGCCTGTGTCCTTAGTTACGCCAGATCCCAGTCAACGCATTGACTAATGGTTAGGGCAATGTGCCAATTTCAAGATTTCCACCCTTAATTTCATGTCCCTCTGAGCCCTGTTCCCAGCCTATCTCTGCAATGTCCTCATCCAGGCTTCTACATTCATAGAAGCTTTCATAGAATCCCTACAGTGTGGAAACAGGCCATTTGGCCCAATAAGTCCACACCAACCCTCCGAAGAGTATCCCACCCATACCCATTCCCTAATTACTCTACATTTACTGCTGACTAATGCACCTAACCTACACATCCCTGAATACTCTGGGAAATTTAACGTGGCCAATTCTCCTGACCTGCACATCTGTGGACTGTGGGAGGAAACCCAAGCAGACACAGGGAGAATGTGCAAACTCCACGCAGACAGTCGCCAGGGGCTGGAATTGAACCCGGGTGTCTCTGAGGTTGTGTCCCTCCCTATCTCCAATGTCTTGTCTGCTTGCAATCTTCCCCCCCCCGCCGTCCCCAATGCTCGACCACTTCTGGCCTCATGAGGAGAGGCTTGTCGGAGAGAGCTTATTCTCAGAGTAGGGAGTCTCCCAGTTAAGACGGAGATGAGGAACAACCTCTTCTCTCAGAGGGTCGTGATTCCATGGAGTTCTTTGCCGCAGAGGGCTGTCGGGTTGTGTTCAAGGCTGAGCTAGCCACATTTCTAATCATTAAGAAAATCAAGGCTTAGGGGGAAAAGGCAGGCAAGTGGATTTGATGGTATCAGATCAGCCATGATCTCATTGGATGGTGGTGCAGACTTGATGGGCTGAATGGCCTACCTGTGCTCCTATCCATCATTGGTTCTGCGCTTGATTTGAGTCACTATGCTTTTGGAGGATGTGCCTTCACTTGCTCAGGCCCCGAAGCTCTGGAATTCCCTCCCTGCACCTCGCCACCTTACTGTAAAATGCTATCTCATTGACTGACTGCTCATGTGCCCTGCTACCTCCCCTCACGGTGCGGTGTCAAACTTGGCTCGCTGCCTTTCCAGTTAAGTGCCTTGGCCGTTTCACGGTGTTCAAAGGCGATGGATAAATGCACCTTTGTGGCCAAGCCTTCCCCAAAGTGTAAAGCTGTATGTGCCACGTTCAGGTCATGCTATACATACGTGCAATATTTGAGCTTGCTGTTCCCCCTAGTGGGCAGTAAATGTTTCTGTGCAGAAGGTGTGCAGTTGGCTTTCACAGAGTGAATTGAAAGCTGTAAAAGTGGGTTTGACCATGGGGCAAGGTGGTGCCCGCCTTCGGGTCAAGGGAGACCTGACAAGTGGTAGAGATGGTAGCTATCATCTACCTTTCCCATCTCCTAAGCCTCTGTTGCACTTGAACGCTGGCAGAGCCCGCAGGAGAAGTGCAGTTATGCAGAGAGAGCGGGAATATGTTATCAGTTGAAGTCATGGTGGGATCTGCATTGGACACCGTAAGGCAGCGGGCTGGGGGTGTTCCTCCTTGGGTGGTCATCCATTTAACCCCAGCCCCTGAGACAAGGTTTTCAGCATGCCTTAGCGCAGCCTCTCCTGTAGGCTGTCATCATGCCTTCCATCACATATCCACCGGCTGGCTGTTTTAAGGGTGGTGGTAGGGTGAAGGGGGGTTGCTCTGGTGCTAATGGTCACCGTCCCCATCATCCAGAGGCCCCCATATGAGTTCAAGTCCCACCATGACAATTGCTGAATTTGAATTCAATTAACAAATGGGGAATCGAAAGCCAGTCTGTCATGAGTCTAGCTGATCATTATGAAGAAACAAATCCCACATGATTCAAAGAAAGCAATCTTGCCTAGTCTGGTTTACACGTGACTCCAGGCCAGCAGCATTTCCAACTGCCCTCTGAAATGCCCTCCATTGACAGGAAATTTGGGGACAGGTGACAAATGCGGGTGGAAACCAACGATGCCCACATTCACTTGGGGGGATGTAAAGTGAATGTGTACTGATGAAGGCGGATTTTTTTTTAGTAAGCTCCCGGCCTGCACCTTGGTTAACAGGCAGCATGCAGTCACGGTTCCCACATGCATTTACCGCCCATTGAACCGGAACTGCTCCTGATTCTCCGTCCAGGAGAGGAAGATCGTGTTCAGGTTTGATTGACAGACTTAATTCACTTGCATTACCATGGGACATGCATCTGGACATCTGTTGTCACGGTGCGCTATTTTTGGTTAATTAGTTTCATGATTTCCTGGCTAGAACAGAAATTCGCATGGGGTAACTCAATTGCACTTTATGGAGTTGATTTCTTTACTCTTTGTTCTCTCTAAGCTGCTCCTGAGGGAGAAAATGTGAGGTGATTTACCTCAACGTGCTTAGAAACCCTGAGGAGTTGGCTTCCCGGTGTCACTGCCCTGGCTGCTTTCACCTTTGAACTCTTGCCTGCCAGCGCAGAATTAGAGAGGTGGTTGTTGACCATAAATGGTCGCGGGGCCTCACTGAGTGAATCTTCCAGTCCAGTGCTTGCAAAAAGCGGTTTCCGTGTTGTGACCCCCATTTGAAAATGGTTACGCCATGTCAGTGAGAGAGGGGGATGGGGGTGGAAGGCACCACTGAGAGCAGGGGAGGGGAAAGCATTGGGCACGGCTGTTTTGGAGCTCGTGAATCCCATTTCATGTCCTGAACCCAATTCGGGATGCCCTGTTCTCATCTCCAGTCCAGCGCAATCACGTGGTGCCATCATGGTCCATTTTAGAGCCTAAATCCAGGAGTAGGTCATTTGGCCACTCGAGCCTGTACAACAGGATTGTGGCTGATTGGACACTCCTCATGTCCACTTCCCTGCCCCTCTCCCTTGATTCCCCAACTGCCTTTTTCTCTTCCTGACAGAGTGCGTGGATGAGATTGGGAAGTGCCCCATCCACTCCCTGTCAGTGAGGACAGCCTGTAATTATCTCCCTTCTCCAGAGGGAATGTTGGGAGACAGGTGAGATTTTTGAAACCCATTTGATTGTATTTTTTAATTGCTGGGTGAGGTAATTAGGGATATGGAGCAAAGGTCGGTGAAGGGAATAGAGCTACAGCTAAACCCTACCCTGTTCAGCCTCTCCCTACAGCTCAAACCCTCCAACCCTGGCAACATCCTTGTAACTCTTTTCTGAACCCTTTCAAGTTTCACATCTTTCCTACAGCAGGGTGACCAGAATTGCACACAGTATTCCAAAAGTGACCTAATCATTGCCTAGTACAGCTGCAACATGACCTCCCAACTCCTATACTCAATACTCTGACCAATACTAAATGCCTCCTTCACTATCCTGTCTACTTGAAAGATTAAAGACCTGGCTGTATTCCATTGCTTCATTATTAAGAATGCCATTTACACAAACTTGAAGCCCGTTGATCCTGCTCTGTCAGAAATATCAATGATTTCAGCAGATCAAGCCTGGTTTATCTTGAGCTGCCTGTGTAAATGGGGCTGGAATAGGGATGTGATGCTCACATATTGGCCTTGAAACATTAACTCGGTTTCTCTCTCCACAGCTGCAGCCAGACCTGCAGAGTTTCTCCAGCACTTTCTGCTTTCCTTTTGGATCTTCAGCCTCCACAGCATTTTTGCTTTTATTCGGCTGCAGAATTCTGCCAACGTTGGGAGCGCAGGATCTCAATGTCTATCCTCTCGCTTCAAACTGCAGCCCCCAACCCCCACGCACTCTTATGTGTTTATGGGTGAGTCGATTCTGTCTGTTAGGTTCAAGGGATCTAGAAATAAACGAGTTTTGGATTTTTTTTTTATTAGATTACTTACAGCATGGGAACAGGCCCTTCGGCCCAACAATTCCACACCGACGCGCGACCCACCCAGACCCATTCCACAACATTTTACCCCTGCCTCTTACACTACAGGCAATTTAGCATGGCCAATTCACCTAACCTGCACATTTTTGGACTGTGGGAGGAAACCGGAGCACCCGGAGGAAACCCACGCAGACACGGGGAGAATGTGCAAACTCCACACAGCCAGTCGCCTGAGGCAGGAATTGAACCCAGGTCTCTGGCGCTGTGAGGCAGTAGTGCTAACCACTGTGCCACCGTGCCGCCCATTATCCCGGCGCAGTTCTGCTTGCGTACAGAAATATTTGCGATGTGTCTGCAGTTAGCACCAAATTACCACATGGTTTCATAGAATCATAGAATCCCTACAGTGTGGAAACAGGCCATTCGGCCCAACAAGTCCACACCAACCCTCCGAAGAGTATCCCTCCAGATCTATTCCCCTACCCTATTACTCTATATTTCCCGTGACTAATCCACCTAACCTTCTCTCAGATATTCACCATGGTGGGGGTGGCGATGTTAAATTGTGTATCTCTGAAGGAGGGATTCTGTTCAGATTGTCTAAGGGTCATGCAGCATGACTAAGCTCTTCAGTCACACTCATCCACGCTGGCCAGATATCCTAACCTAATCTAGTCCCATCTGCCAGCATTTGGCCCATACCCCTGTAAACCCTTCCTACTCATATACCCATCCAGATGCCTTTTCAATGTTGTAATTATACCAGCCTCCACCAACTCCTCTGGCAGCTCCACACACTCTGCGTGAAATGGCTACCACTCAGGTCCCTTTCAAATCTTTTCCCCCTCTCACCTTAAACCTACGCCCTCTAGTTTTGGACTCGCCCACCCTAGGAAAAAAGCTTTGGCTATTTACCTTATCCATGCCTCTCATGATCTTATAAACTTCCATAAAGATCAGCCCTCAGCCCCTGACAGTCCTGTTCATTCACGAGTGATCGCCAATGTGCTGGGTGCACTGCTTTTCTTCATTTATATAAATGATTTGGATGTCAATATAAGGAGGTATGGCTAGTAAGTTTGCAGATGACACTAAAATAGGTAATGTAGTGGAGATGACTATCTCAAGAGTACAACGGGACTTTGATCAGATGGGCCAATGGGCTGAGAAGTGGCAGATGGAGTTTAATTCAGATAAATGTGAAGCTTTGAATTTTGGAAAGACAAACCAGGTCAAGACTAACAATTAATGATAGGACCCTGAATAGTGTTGCCGAATAGAGACCAAAGGATGCAGTTGCATAGTTCGTTGGCGTGGGTAGTCAGGGTGGTGAAGAAGGAATTTGGCACACTTGCCTTTAATGGCCATAACATTGGACATAGGAGTTGGGACGTCATGATGCGACTGTACAGCCCATCAATGGGGCCACGTTTAGAATACTGTGTTCAATTCCTGTCACCCTTCTCTTGGAAAGTTATTGTTAAACTTGGGAGGATGCAGAAAAGATTTACAAGGGTGTTACTAAGGTTTGGAGTGTTTGAGCTATGGAGAGAGGCTGAATAGGGCTGGGGCTGTTTTAACCATCATACAATCATATCCAAATCGATTACATAAATGAAGAAAAGCAGTGTGTCCAGCACATTGGCAATGAATTGGTGACGAGCAGGATTGTCCACTCAGGATGTGTGTGTCGCCGATCATGAGTTCTGTGAGGCTGATGATCCGGATCTGAGAGCCACATCTCTGACCTCAGATTGGTCAGGTGTTTCCGGGAGGCGGGCCTTGAGATCATTGGAATTCCTTTCTCCGTACTTTTCCATACCTCCTTTTGCCGCTGGGTGTTCTCGAAGAATTGTGTCCCTTCATACAGGAGGGTCCCCCGTGCAAGTTTAAGCTGAGCAAGAGTCTCCCACATGTTGACATCTATGCTGCATTTCTTCGGGGGAATCTTTCAAACACTTCCCTTTGACCTCCTCATGTTCTTCCTTGAGCTGGACAAAGAAGAACAGCTTTGATAGTTGGAAATCTGACATCCTAAGAGCGTTGTCAGTCCAGCGGAGTTGGTTTCAGAAGATCATGGCATCATTGCTGGTGATATTGGCTGCTTCAGGACATGCTTGACCTCCTGGCCAGTGCAGAGAATCCATCTTAGTGTCATAGAGTCATAGAGATGTCCAGTATGGAAACAGACCCTTCGGTTCAACCCGTCCACATATTCCAACCCAATCTAGTCCCACCTGCCTGCACTCGGCCTATATCCCTCCAAACCATTCTTATTCATATACTATCCAAATGCCTCTTAAATGTTGTAATTGTGCCAGCCTCCACCACTCCCTCTGGCAGCTCATTCCATACACGCACCACCCTCTGAGTGATTTTTCCTAGATGCACTTCGATGTCCAGAGATACATGAACTCAAACAGTGAAGGCAGTAACTGTGTAGATTTGTTGCTGTGTCAGTTAGCACGGTAAGTTTCTTTCTCTCTCTCCCTCACTGACCATGTGTTCTAGAGTCATATAGCATGGAAACAGACCCTTCGGCCCAACCAGTCCATGCTGAACGTAATCCCAACCTAAACTAGTCCCACTCACCTGCACCTGGCCCGTATCCCTCCAAACCTTTCCTATTCATGTACTTATCCAAATGTCTTTTATACATTGTAATTGTTTGAGAGAAAGTGAGGGCTGCAGATGCTGGAGATCAGAGCTGAAAATGTGTTGCTGGAAAAGCGCAGCAGGTCAGGCAGCATCCAAGGAACAGGAGAATCGACGTTTCGGGCATAAGCCCTTCTTTGGATGGGCTTATGTTCCTGTTCCTTGGATGCTACCTGACCTGCTGCACTTTTCCAGCAACACATTTTCAGCTACATTGTAATTGTGCCCAGATCCACCACATCCTCTGGCAGCTCATTCCATACACGTACCACCCTCTGTGTGAAAAAGTTGCCCCTTAGGTCTCTTTTATATCTTTCCCCTCTCACCCTAAACCTATGCCCTCTAGTTCTGGACTCCCCGACCCCCAGGGACTAGACTTTGCCTATTTATCCTATCCATGCTCCTCATAATTTTGTAAACCTCTATAAGGTCACCCCTCAGCCTCCAATGCTTCTTGAGTAACTTGAGGTGTCATCCAGGTTTGGGAGGGAATATAGAAGGGTTGTTAGGGATGCTGCATTATAAACAAGGATCTTGGTATCAACACACATACAGTGGACATCAAGGACTCTCATCCTTAGGTGTCTCTTATTCCTGCTATACCTGAAGCAGGAGAAAGACTCAATGCCACACGTTTCATCCTGCAGTCCCAACACCTCTGTTCTTGCTGAGCATGGAGTAGGGGAACAGTGAGGGTTTCAGTGGAGAATGTAAGGACAGTGCCAGAAGCATGGAGGGGACAGAGTTAAATAGATCTTCACTCATAGCGCACAAAAGCAAGAACAATTCCCACCAACACAGAGGCATGTAACTGGGGCACTGCACTGATGTAGCTGCCTGTACAGGGGTTAGGCTCTTCAGGATCACTGCCAAGCGTTGCTATGAGAACTCATTTATAATGTGCAGCCAGAGTTGAATTGATGAGAGGATTGAAGTGATTGGAAATCCCATTTGGCAAAGATCAAATTGCTGAGACTAGGAAAAATGCTGAAACCCTAAGCTCGGGAAAGTTGGCATCAGTACATGGTGCACTGACTTTGTCCCTTGACCATTTTAAAGTGAAGCAGAGCAAATATGCAGAGGAGGAGATTTAAAAATAACAAGCAAGATCCCTTTAGTACTGTGAATTCTGAGGTCATGACTCAATCTAGTTAAGGGGCTGCACGAAATATGCCTTCACTAGCTAATTAGCTCAGTTGGTCAGACAGCTGGTTTGTCATGCAGTGTGATGCCATCAGTGCGGGTTCAATTCTGGTATTCGCTCAGGTCACTGTAAAAGTCATGTCTCAGGTGAGATTAACCCTCGGGTTTCAATTTAACACCAGCTACTGAGAGAACAGTCTTCTAGGACTATTGTGACTTTTACCTTAAATGTCAACTCCTGGTGCCCAGCATTGTGACATACTTGTGCCAATGGAAGGGCTACATCTAGTGGTCCTCAGTGAACCTCCCAGATCATAGAACCCCTACAGTGTGGAAACAGGCCATTTGGCCCAACGTCCACTCTGACCCTCTGAAAAGTATTCCACCCAGACCCACTCCCCCACACTATTACTCTACATTTTCCCTGGCTAATGCACCTAAGCTACACATCCCTGGATACTATGGGCAATTTAGCATGGCCAATCCACCCTAAGCTGCACTCTTTGACTCTAGGAGGAAACCAGCGCAGGCAAGGGGAGAATGTGCAAACTCCACACAGACAGTCACCCAAGGCCTGGCGCTGTGAGGCAGCAATACTAACCACTGAGCCACCTTGCCACCCTAGAATGTTCGGGAAAGATCCTGTGAATTTTTCTTGATGGTTTTCTCTGCGTGATTTCAGCACATGACTCTTCAGGGGCAATTTCTCCACACCCTCCTGTCCCCTGACTTCATGATGCTGCCCTCTTGTGGCGTTGCTGTGTAATGAAAGACATTTGCCCATTGATCCACATTCTTGTGCATTGGGTGGGAGGTGAAGTGACTGGGAAACAACACTGTGGCACAGGCAGGAGCTAAGCTTCTGCTACAACTACAAGAGATCAATGCTGAAAGGTTTGTGACAGATGGTCAAAGTGACACCCCTCTGCAGGCAAGATCAACCCCCTGAAACCACCCGCCACCCCCTCACCCCCACTAATAGTAGGAGGCAGAATGGCCTCAATGGATGAGAGGACATTTTAGACTGATCCGACCTCAATTCACCATCGAAATAACATAGTCTCCCTGTTACTGGGCTCCATTATAAACACCGTCTGAAACATTGGAAAACAAATCACTTTTCAGCCATTAAAAACTAAAATGCAACCTTGCAGCATTTATCTGCAGGTGTTGCTCAAAATAAGAAGCATTTTGATTGAAGAAAGGCTGCCTTCTTTTAAAAAAGACATAAAGATTATAATTGTGGGCCAAGTCAATATTGAGGGATGCCATTGAGCCCCACTATTGTTGACATAGCTTGGCTGATGGAAACTGCATTGGTCGCAGAGCAGTGTCCAGGGAAAGAGTCCGATGCGGAATCTGTTTTAAAAATCTCCTCAACGGCACATTTGTTCTGCTTCACTTTTAAAAGGTCAGGGCAGCCTCTACTGATGCCAATGTTCCCAAGCACATGGACGAGGTGGGATTTCAGTTTGTGCCGTTTTTCTTGCCTCAGCAAGTTGACCTTTGCCAAATGGGATTTCCAATCCCTTCGGTCCTCTCATCAATCCAACCCTGGCATCGTATTAGATGCAAGTTCCCATAGCAACACTTGGCCCAAAAAACCCAGCTCCTGGTTATGGGTTGAACTTATCCCCCATTTATTATTTTAGTTGGATCCTTAGCGAAGTGTAACACTGACTAAAATGTCACAGAGTTCTCGGAGCTCAGCTTTCAAATTAAGACGAAAGAGAAACAGTGCAGATTTATTTGCTTCATTCATAGATTAGAATCCCTACAGTGTGGAAACAGGCCCTTCGGCCCAATAAGTCCACACCGACCCTCCGAAGAGTAACCCACCCAGACCCATTCCCCTACATTTACCCCTAACTGACACATCGCTGAAAACTATGGGCAATTTAGCTTGGCCAATTCACCTAACCTGCACATCTTTGGATTGTGGGAGGAAACCCACACAGACACAGGGTGAATATGCAAACTCCACACAGTCACCCGAGGCTGGAATCGAACCCAGGTCCCTGACGCTGTGAGGCAGCAGTGCTAACCACTGAGCCACCGTGCTGCGCTTAACTAGTTTCTAATCAACCTGTGCAGAAAATTTACTACCAACCTCTGGAGCAGATGGGACTTGAACCCTGGTCTTCTGGTTGGTAGGTAAGGAAACTACCACCCCACCACAAGAGCCACCTACTTGTCCAACGCCTAGTGAAGTAGTTGAGGCTTCCTCATTGAATGCTTTTAAAACTAAGATAGTTTTTTTTGAACAGTAAAGGAATTAAGGGTTACAGTGAGAGGGCGGGTAAGTGGAGCTGAGTCCATGAAAAGATCAGCCATGATCTCGTTGAACAGTGGAGGAGGCTTAAAGGGCCAGATGGCCCACTCATGTTCAATCTCAGTAACATCTTTTCCCAAATTCACAGGAATTGGATAACAACAAGGTTCCTTGCAAGCATTCACTGATCCTGAATTAAAGGACAGAATGGTGTGGGTTTGTAGATGGTTAGTGGGGCCCATCAGTTTCTGTGAATGTCCTTCCCATCTGCCCCTTACCAGCCCTTGATTTGTCTTGGGACCAGGGAGTCAATAGACACATTGTTTCCCAAGATGCTTCAGGCTTTGCCTCCCAACTGGGTACCAGAGGGACTGACACCGACACGGAATAATGTTTTATAAGTTCCCTTTGGGCTTTAATTTAATTTGGAGTTCATTGTTTGGGGCCTTCTGAAAGGGCACATTTTCCTGCTTTTGATTGATGACCATGTCAACCAAATTGGCAGCAAAACAATGTAGAATCTCATTTAAATATTGCCCGGGTAATGTGGAGACAAGAAAGCCAGGCTGGGAACATTACAATCTGTCTGACGTTCATGTCACTGAATGTAAGTAAAGGGCGATCAGCAAACTGGGTTCTCCTCTGTATTTTGCTCTGACAGGACTTAAAACCCAGTCAGCGCAATGAAAGCCTTGCTCATTGTCATCCTGGGGAGCTTGTAGACTTTGATTCTCACTTTATTTTTCTTTGATGAACGAAAGCTGAGAGTGCACACGCTGGTGTAGCAGGAAGTGAAAAAGGCAAAACTGAGAGGATTTGAGTACAGGGCCAAGGATGTCTTGCCGCAGATGTACAGGGCCTGAGTGAGACCTCACCTGAAGTGCTGGGTGCAGTTTTGGACTCCTCATCTGAGGCAGGAAGTTCTGGTGATGTGCAGCAAAGATTTGCCAGCCTGATTCCTGGGATGGCAGGATTGATGCGCGAGGAGAGACTGCTTGGATCAGGACAGTATTCGCTGGAGTTGAGGAGCGTGAGGGAGGAGTCTCACAGAAATCGCGGCATTCTCACAGGACCAGACTAGGTCAATACAAGAAGGATGTTCCCAATGACCAGGGAGTCTAGAATCAGGGGTCACCATCTGAAGATACAGGGTAGCTCACTTATGACTGAAATGAAGAGACATATCTTCCCTCAGAGACTGGTGAGGAATTCTCTGGTGCAGGAAGTGTTTGAGGCCAAAATATTGAATGTTTCCTAGAAGGCATTGCATACAGCTCCTAGGGATAAAGGTTATGGGGAGAGAGCAGCAACAGATTGCTAAGTTGGATGATCAGCCACGATCTGAGTGAATTTGGGAGCCGTTTCGAAGGGCCAAAAGGATTACTTTAGCTCCCTGTGTTTCTATGTATGTGGGATCATCACCGTGGGATTTTAGAAGGGGAGGAATTTAGAGTTGGGTAAAGTCAGGGAGTACAGAGGAAGCTCAGTTATCCGAATGGCACAGACAGGGAGTATTTTGTTTGGATAATCGAATGTTCGGATAAGCGAATGCCAGATAACACAGTTTAGCCAAGCATTGGGACCTTGCGATCTTGTCCGGGCGATCCAAAATTCAGATAACTGGAGTTTGGATAAAAAAAGGTTCCTCTGCATTGCTGGGATAAAGGACTGAATTGAATAGAACCGCGTTTGTTGAGAAGGATATGATTGTTTTAAAGAAGATTTTACAGTCCCTCCACGGAATGTGTGACAGACTAATCACTTTAAATTCAGTAAATGAGAGAACAATCTCTTGGCTTCAGGGAATTGCCTTCACTAAATAATAATGCAACAGGGAAAAGACTTGCATTTCTACAGCACCTTGTATGATCCCCAGACCTCAAAGTGTTTTAGCATCAATGAAACATTTGAGGAGTCAGTTGTACTGTAGGAAATGTAACAACCAATTTACACACAAAAAGCTCCTGTAAGCAGCAATGTTTCTGTTGATATGGGATACCCATTAGCAGGGACACTTCTTTGAAATAGTAACCCGAGAGATTTAGTATCCACCTCAGCAGTGTTCATCTTAATCATAGAATCCCTGTAGTGTGAAATCAGGCCACGGAGTCCACATCAACCCTCCAAAGAGCATCCCACTCACCTCCTCATCCCCTATATCCCTACATTTCCTATGGCTAATCCACATAGCCTACCTACACATCCTTGGACACTATGGGCAATTTCGCATGGCCAATCCACCCTAACCTGCGCATCTTTGGATTGTGGGAGGAAACCGGAGCACCAGGAGTGCATCCATGCAGACTTGGGGGAGAATGTGCAAACCCCACACAGTCACCCAAAGGTGGAATCGAACCCAGGACTCCCGCACTGTGAGGCAGCAGTGCTAACCACTCAAGCGTTCAGTCACATACGAAAGATGACAGCGACCTACAGTGCAACCTACACCCTGGTCTAATCTTTTGAGTTCAATTTCTGGAGTGAGATTCAGACTCCGAACCTTGTGACTCAAGAAGCCAGAGCAGTGCATTGCAAAATAACCTCGTGAGCAAGCGAATTGTGACTCCTTCTCGCAGTGTGCTCGGTCTGGCGATGATTTCTATCGAGTGATTTGCTTTCACACTGTGTGCTGATCGTTTCATTTTCCAACCACTGAAGTGGATTCAATCAGCCACAATTGTTCACTGAGCAATTAGCTGCTGCTTTCCAGTTCTCTTTGCTTTCCATCGGCAAGCTTTTCGAATCGTTTTGTTTACCCTGGCTACACTCGAGGTGTGACGTTCACTTTATTGCCGGAATGATGTGAGAGAGATCGAGTCGGACTGGACTGAGGGAAAGCAGGACGGAGCTGCACCGTGTCGTGATGTTCGACATCACTGAGGTGTAAAGTTGCCAAAAATCGTTAAAATCACTTGGGCCAGAGCCATGGCTCCCGGTGCTCCTGATAATATCTCCGCCGTCACGGTTGTCATAGCAACAGCTGTCAGATGGCGATGGCCCCCAGCTTTCCATGATTACGTGAGTGTGTGTAAGTCCAGCCTGGGCTGCAGTCCAGTCAAGGTTTTAATATAATCTGCAGTGAGGGGATCAGCCACCCTTTTTCCTACATTTTGGACCTGCCAGAGTTCAATTGATGCTAATGGCTTGGCGCAAATCTGTGCGTTCAGGTGTGCGCCCCACTGTGCACATGACACAACGATGTGAGGTCCATGTGAAAACACAGGCCGGATTTGATCCTGTTTGGCACCCTTCAAGACGTCTCGAAACAACCACGCGAGCAATTTGCTGTCTGTTTTTGACAGTTTGTTTCCTGTGGTGACGTGGGGGAAAGTGTCTCCACGGAATGATGATGGAGCCTCCACGTCTCCTCACATCTTCGGGAGGCGAAGGGGAGGGGGAGGGTGGGAAGATAATTGAGCAGCTGGGAGCCACCAATGCACAGAAGGCACAGACTAGCTGGGCTCCGAGTGAATGGGATTTGTGTTGCTGGTCGTGTTGGACTCCGGGACCTTGAATCACAAATGGACAGGGAGGAATTACATGATCAAGAACCTCAGCAATAAAAGAGCAGGAGCAGACCATTTAGTGCCTTGAGTCAGCTCCACTGTTCAATAAAGTCAACATTTGGCCGCCACCCCATTTCTCTGCCAGTTCTCCAATCCACCCTCTACTCCCCTATAACACAAACACCTGTCAAAGCCCATCTTGAATATATTAAATGGCCTCCAGTGATGACTTTGAAAGGGAATTCCAAGAATTAATGACCTCCCTGAGGAAAGAAATTCCTCCTTGGTTCCATCTTGAATGAGGCTGCTCTTATTCCCAGGCTGTACCCCTGGTGCGAGATTCACCCATAAAAGAAAAGCAGCTTCTCAGCATCTCACTTGCACTCTTAGAATCTTGCATGTTTCGTCCCTCATTCTTCTAAACTGAGCGTTAACCCAACCTGCACAGCCATCCCTCATAAGGCAACCCCTTTATCTCTGGAATGAAGCTAGTGAACCTTCTCTGATCCTCCTCTGATCCAAATAATTCCTTGTTTAACTAAAAAGCTCAAAATTGACCACAATTCACTGGCTAGTCTTCCCATGCCTATCTTCCTATTTATCTAACCCTCCTCTCTGTCTCTCAGCTTTCTCTTGTCTAATTCTCATTATTTATTTGCCTTGACTTCCCTCCTGTTCATTTCCTCCACACTTTCTCGTGTTGCCTTTTGCCCGCACTAGCATATTTTCATTTGAACTGGTTGCTTGTCTCTCTGGCTCAGGATCACAAAGATGAGTGATACAGTGTAAGTTGGTGTAACTCATCCGCCAAGTGGAACTGGCTGGATTGTTCCATAACCAAGCTGGCATCAATTCCACGGGCCGACTGGCCACTTTCTATTCTGCAATGACTTGATGACTCACCTCGCCTCATATTTCACATGTTTACTTGTGTCAGAAATGACTTGGGTTTATCACACATGGAAGATCATGCCGAGTGTATGTGTGTCTGTGTATGTCTGTGTCAGTGTGCATCTGTATATGTCTGTGTGCGTGTATGTGCATAAGTCATTGTGTGTGGATGTCTGGGTGTCTGTGTCTGTGTGTGCGTGTATATGTCTGTGTGCGTGTATGTGTGTGTATATCTGGGTGTGTGGTTGTGGTTGTGTGGATGTCTGGGTGTCTGTGTCTGTATGTGTGCGTGTGTGTGTATGTGTATATCTGGATGTGTGTTTGTGGTTGTTTGGATGTCTGGGTGGGTGTGTGGATATCTGGGTGTCTGTATCTGCATGTGGACGTCTGGGTGTCTGTGCCTGTGTGTGTGCCTGTGCCTGTGTGTGTCTGTGTATGTGTGTGCCTACGTGTGCCTGTGTGTGTGTGTATATATGTCTGTGTGTGTGTGTGCCTGTGTGTGTGTCTGTGTGTGTGCACGCCTGTGTGTGTGTGCATGTGTGTATGTGCATGTCTGTGCCTGTTTGTGTGTGCGGGTGTGTATATGTGTGCGTGTGTGCCTGTTTGTGTGTGTGTGTGTGTGTAAATGTGTGTATGTGTGTGTATGTGTGCCTGTGTGCGTGCGTGTGTATGTATGCCTCTGTGTGGGTGTGTATATGTGTGTGTCAGTTTGTATTTGCCTATGTGTGTGCGCCTCTGTGTGTGTATGTGTATGTGTGCGTGCGTATATGTGTGTGTGTGTGCCTGCCTGTGTGTGGTGTATGTGTGTGTGTGCGCCTGTATATGTGTGTGTATATGTGTGTGTGTGTATGTGTGGGTGTGCCTGCGTGTACGCGTGTGTGTGTGTGTGTATGTCTGGCTGTGTGTGTGTGTACCTGTATCTGTGTGTATGTGTGCCTGTGTGTGTGTGCCTATGTGTGTGTCTCTGTGCGTGTATGTGTGTGTGTCTCTGTATGTGTATGTGTGTTTGCCTGTGTGTGTGCCTATGTCTGTGTGTATGTGTGTGTGCCTGTGTGTGTGTGTGTGTGTATGTGTGCATGCCTCTGTGTCTGTATGTGTGTATGTGTGCGTGCGTGTGTCTGTGTATATGTGCCTGTGTGTGTGTGTATGTGTGTGTGTGCGCATGTCTCTGTATGTGTATGTTCCTGTGTGTGTGTGTGTCTGTGTGTGTGTGTGTGTGTGTGTGTGTGTGTGTCTGTGTGTGTGTGCCTCTGTGTGTGTGTGCACGTGTGCAAACCAGATTAATCTGAGAGTAGCTCTGCAGTAACCTTTTCTGAGTGGTCTTCCATTTTACTGTCACATTCCAGATTACGTTTTTACTGTGACGCTCACTGTCTTATATCCAAGATCATTGCAGTAAGGTGCCTCCTATCCAGGTTCAAAAGCTGGAACTGTCTCCAGCCTCACCTTCCAGCTCCAAGCCTCCAGTACAGGCCATTAATCTCATGAGTCTTTTCATTATTTCCAGTGCTGAGCGTTTCTGTCGTCCCTTGGCAACCACAGCTAGACATTGCTCTGAAGGTGTGATTGAATCAGTTCTCTGTTCAGTACAATCACAACTTTCTCTCCTCTTTTCATCATGTAATCTGACAGTTGACTCTGTTGACTGTCACTCTGCATTGCTCAGTTCTCTCAACACTCCTGACTTGTGACTGTTCATATACCTTTCTGGATTCTCTCTCTCTTTATTGCGCTCCTCCGCCAATGTACTCTCATTCTCTCTCTCTCTGAACTTCTCATTCTCTCTCTCACTTGCACTCTATCTACCCCTTTTCCTCCTCTTTCCTCACCTCTTTCCTCCCTCCCTTTCCCTTTTCTCTCTACCCCCTCTATTTCCATTGCCTCTCTCTGTTCTCCCCATCTCTCCTCCCTCTCTCCTGTCTCTTTATCCCCCTCCTCTGGCCCTCTCTTTTCTCTCCCTCATTCTCCATGCCCCTCACCCCTTCCCCACTTCACCCCTCACTCTCTCATCCTCCTCTCTCTCTCTCTCTCTCTGTCTCATCCCCTCACTCCTCCCTCTCTCTTTCTCTCTCTCTATCCTTCCTCCTGTCTCTCTCTCTCTTTCACATCTCACACCATCTTACAGCAGAGGAGGTCATTTTGGTCCACCATGTCTGTGCTGACTCGTTGAAAAACCTGATGAATGGCTTTTCCCTTGAATCTGCAG
Organism: Chiloscyllium plagiosum; assembly: GCF_037043375.1. Taxonomy (NCBI): domain Eukaryota; kingdom Metazoa; phylum Chordata; class Chondrichthyes; order Orectolobiformes; family Hemiscylliidae; genus Chiloscyllium; species Chiloscyllium plagiosum. The sequence continues at coordinate 101,531,189 of NW_028270148.1, forward strand.
CATACTCCACTTTAATGATATAGGGGAACCTCGATTATCCAAACATCAATAATTCAAATTTCAGATTATCTGAACAAGATCTCAAGGTCCCGTAAAAATGCCATTAGGCAACTCAGCATTCAGTTATCAGTTAAACGGCATTATAGCATTCTGGAGGTAAGGTGCTCGCTGAGCTGGAAGGTTTGTTTTCAACCGTTTCATCACCGTACAAGGTAACATCATCAGTGAGCCTTTGGTGAAGCACTGGTAGTATGGCCTGCTTTTTATTTATGTGTTTAGGTTTCCTTGGGCTGATGATGTCATTTCCTGTGGTGATGTCATTTTTTTTAACAGAGTCATAGAGATGTACAGCATGGATACAGACCCTTCGGTCCAACCCGTCCATGCCGACCAGATATCCCAACCCAAATTAATCCCACCTGCCAGCATCCAGCCCATATCCCTCCAAAACCTTCCTATTCATATACCCATCCAAATTCCTCTTAAATGTTGCAATTTTACCAGCCTCCACCACTTCCTCTGGCAGCTCATTCCATACATGTATCACCCTCTGTGTGAATAAGTTGCCCCTTAGGTCTCTTTTATATCTTTCCCCTCTCACCCTACACCTATGCCCTCTAGTTCTGGACTCCCTGACCCCAGGGAAAAGACTTTGACTATTTAGCCTATCCATGCCTCTCATAATTTTGTAAACCTCTTTAAAGTCACCCGTCAGTCTCGGATGCTCCAGGGAAAACAGCCCAGCCTTAGATTACTTAGAGTGTGGAAACAGGCCCTTCGGCCCAGCAAGTCCACACCGACCCGCCGAAGTGCAACCCACCCAAACCCATTCCCCTACATTTACCCTGCCCCTAACACGACAGACAATTTAGCATGGTCAATTTACCTAATCTGCACATTTTTGGACTGTGGGAGGAAACCCACGCAGACACGGGGAGAATGTGCAAACTCCACACAGTCAGTCGCCTGAGGCGGGAATTGAACCCGGGTCTCTGGTGCTGTGAGGCAGCAGTGCTAACCACTGTCTCACCGTGCCTGTTCAGCCTCTCCCTATATCTTAAATCCTCCAACCCTGGCAACATCTTTGTAAATCTTTTCTGAACCCTTTCAAGTTTCACAACATCTTTCCGATAGGAAAGAGACCAGAAATGCACGCAATATTCCAACTGCAGCCTAACCAATGTCCTGTACAGCCGCAACATGATCTCCCAACTCCTGAAGTCAATACTCTGACCAATAAAGGAAAGCATACCAAACGCCTTCTTCACTATCCTATCTACCTGTGACTCCACTTTCAAGGAGCTATGAACCTGCACTCCAAGGTCTCTTTGTTCAGCAACACTCCCTAGGACCTTACCATTAAGTGTATAAGTCCTGCAAAGATTTGCTTTCCCAAAATGCAGCACCTCACAATTATCTGAACCAAATTCCATCTGCCACTTCTCAGCCCATTGGTCCATCTGGTTGTAATCTGAGGTAACCCTTTTCGTTGTCCACTACACCTCCAGTTTTGGTGTCATCTGCAAACTTACTAACTGTACCCCTTATGCTCGCATCCAAATCATTTATGTAAATGACAAAAAGTAGAGGACCCAGCACCGATCCTTGTGGCACGTCCGGTGGTGATGTCATTTCCTGTTCTTTTCCTCAGGGGGTGGTAAATGGGATCCAAGTCAATGTGTTTGTTGAGGGAGTTCCAGTTGGAATGCCACGCTTCTAGGAATTCTCGTGCATGTGTTGCCGGGTAACCGAGGCATGTTTGCTAACCGGCACTCAAATTACAAATTACAGTTTACAACCAGATTAGTTATCCGAACAAAATACTCCCCGCCCATCTCATTCGGATAATCAAGGTTGTCCTGTATATTTAAATGTCACTTGAAGGCTCACCTTGCATCAACCCAGTTCCAATGCCTCTTAAGAGAGTTATCTGTCGACAAGGTATAAATTTCCCAGCGACCAGCAGGGAAAGAAAAACCATGGGCATCACCTTCCCTTCCAGAGAAACCCTCCCGAATCTTGTGGCGCGAGGTGTTGTCAGTGGTGGAGTTCGCCGCACTCTTGCCCCAAAATCACAAGCTTTGAGCTAAATTTCTAGTTAAATCCAAGAGAGAGACTTGCGACGGGAGTGCTGCTCTGTCTGCGGTGCTTGGATACCAAACTGAGGCCGCTGCTGTCTGCTCATGTTTGGGTGTAAAAGATCCCTTGGCTTCGTTCAAAGAAGAGTAGACACGTTCTCCCTGGATTCTTGGCCAATATTTATCCGATGACCCGATCACTACCACGTTGCTAGTGTGTGCAATTTGGTCTCTGCATTTCCTACACACGGCAATCACCACGCTGCAGAGGTCTGTCATTGAGTCTGAAATTCACCTTGAGACGCATGCAGTCATCTTGAAAATTGCAATATAAATACTCCTTTGTTCTTTATTTCTGTTGCCTTTTATAGCAAGGTGAGATTTTGCCTGGTTTCATGAGATCCATCTCAAATGGAATCCAATGATTCAAGAAGGCAGCTCATCACCTCCCCCTCTCAAAGGCAATGAATGCTGGCCGAGCGATGTCCATGTGCCCAGAATGGATTTAGAAGGTCCACAATGCCTTTCTCCTCAATTAAATTAGCTCCATTACATTCGTCACGAGCCACACTGGGCTTTGTTTCCTGATGAAGGGCTTATGCCCGAAATGTCAATTCTCCTGCTCCTCGGATGCTACCTGACCTGCTGTGCTTTTTCAGCACCACACTCTCGACTCTGATCTCCAGCATCTGCAGCCCTCACTTTCTCCTGCGCTTTGTTTTTTTTCCATATGCATTTCTTTTAGCCTTTTGAGGCTTACTTCTTGTCTCATTCTTTTTGAGAGTGGAGTTTTAAACCAACCTATTTGTACACCAGCTACTGTGGAGGAGGCTAGATCAAGGCAGCACAGTTTAAGAATTAAAGGTCTCCCCTTTCGAACTGAGATGGGGAGAATATTTTGTTTCTCGGAGAAGGTTATTTTGTTTGTTAAATTGTCTTCTCCAGAAAGCAGTGAAGGCTCACTCCTTGAAATTAGTCCAGGTTTGAGTTAGATTATTGATTCACAAGGATATCTTGGGTGTGAGATGGGGAGGCCAAAGGCAGATCAGGTACGACCTTCGTGAATGGTGGAGCAGACTAGAAGGGTTGAATGGCCTATTGCCTATCCAGTCAATTTTTGGCAGAGTTGGCTTGTTGTCTTTGTAACTTGCAGCCTTCTTAAAAAAGCTCAAACCAACAATGGATTGGCTTTGAATTAACCAATACGGGTGAAGCTGATGAAAGATAATGTCCAAAAGAAAGTTTGGAATCATCACTTGCCTTCTACTGAAAAGCAGAGCCGAACTCAGCAAACCAGGCCGTAATGGGGCTGCACCGAGAGGAGCAGTTTAAACACCGTGGGAGCACAGGACAGGATTGTTCAGTGCAGCATACTCACTTGTATTGCTGTCTCGATGAGACCAGTCCCTACCGTAAGCAAAGCGATTGTGGAAGTGTCAGCTCAGTTTCACATAGGCCACGGAACCCAGGATAAACAAACCTTAGCACTGAGGCATTAGGAAACTAAGGCGTGAATGAGGGAACACAAATATTGACAGCGTTCAAAAGAAATGTCAGCAACAAGATTAGATTAGATTAGATTACTTACAGTGTGGAAACAGGCCCTTCGGCCCAACAAGTCCACACCGACCCGCCGAAGCGCAACCCACCCATACCCCTACATCTACCCCTTACCTAACACTACGGGCAATTTAGCCTGGCCAATTCACCTGACCTGCACATCTTTGGACTGTGGGAGGAAACCGGAGCACCCGGAGGAAACCCACGCAGACACGGGGAGAATGTGCAAACTCCACACAGTTAGTTGCCTGAGGCGGGAATTGAACCCGGGTCTCTGGCGCTGCGAGGCAGCAGTGCTAACCACAGTGCCACCGTGCCACCCACAAAGATGCAAAACCACTAAGCAACTAAATCAGTACAAAAGGAGTATATTCATTCCACAGGCATGGTCGAAGCATTGATGCAGTTGCATTCAAAACCCAACCTAGAGGTTGTGCTCTTGTGGTGCAATGGTAGTGTCCTTACTTTTGGGTTAGAAAGCCCAGTTTCAATCCCACCTGCTCCAGAGCTGTGTCGTTTTCTGTCCGTGCTGGTTGATCCACAATATTTATACTTGAGAGGCGGAAGCAGTTGGGAACAGCAATAAACACAATGGTTGCTCACAGCTTTCTTGAGAATTGACTGACTTGTCTCAACATGGTCTTCCTAGAAAGTGGATGAGTGCGTGATAATGAGAACCAGAAGTGATGTGCTCACCCAATTCACTGAGCTTTCACTCACTTCAAAAGCTTCTTAATAAGATGTGTTCCTCAGAGTTTCCTGCGGGGTATCCGATTAATTTTGTCACCTTCGCTCTGTGGAACGGTAGCAGACTGTATTGAATCTGCCGCTGTATAACGGCAGGAGTATAGGCCCAAATCACTCTCAGTATTTTACTTCCAAGATGGACACTTGCTTTAGATATGCTGCAGGAGGTGGTGGTGCCATGTACTACTACTGGACTGGTAATCTAGCAATCCCCCCCAGCTTAGTATTCCGGGAACATGGTTTCAAATCTGAAATAACTGCACAGAGGCTGGTATCCCACCACCAAGTCACCCTTTATTTACTGTGCACTGTAGCCAGCCAACCCGGAGTCAGTCCCCTGAACTGAGGAGATTCTGAATCCCCTGTTCACAAGGTGCTTCCCTGTACTTTTTGTCTTATTAATTTAACCTGTTTTTCTAATGAACCTGTTCAGAGATGTTATTCAATGGTATCTGGAGCACATGGGACTCGAACCCAGGTCTCCCAGCTCAGGAGTAGGGACACTACCACTGCACCACAGGAAGGGCATAAAAAACTCTGTTTTTTTCTGATCTAAAGTACCAACCAAAATCACAGCCCTTTTTTTTGGATTGGAATCCCTACAGTGTAGAAACAGGCCCTTCAGCCCAACAAGTCCACACCCTCGAAGAGTAACCAACCCATTACCCTACACTATTATCCTGTATTTATCCCTGACTAATGCACTTAGCCTACACATCCCTGATCACTACGGGCAATGTGGCATGGCCAATTCACCTGACCTGCACATCTTTGGATTGTGGGAGGAAACCAGAGCACCCGGAGGAAACCCAGACAGACACTGGAGGACTGTGCAAACTCCACACAGTCAGTCCCCCAAGGCTGGAATCAAACCCAGGTCCCTAATGTTGTGAGGCAGCAGTGCTAACCACTGGAGCCACTGTGCTGCCAATCAACAGGATTCGAACCTGCGCAGGGAAAGTCCAAAGAATTCTGAGTCCATCGTCTTAACGACACGGCCGCCACACCAGAATCATCTCCTGATTTTTATTTATGTGGACAATAAGAATTATTGCCTGTGATCAAGCAACAATCTTGAGCAATAGTAATTTATTATTACAAGTATTTATGAAAATCCAGTAAAATGTGTGTAAGTTGCTATAAGCCGTTGCCAGTATAATTATATATTTTATGCAATGAAATAAATCATACAACGTTCGGACAAAATTCATTTTTTTGTTCCATACACTGCAGCTTAATTTATCTCCTGGTGAGAACGGTCAGTCAGGTCTTTCCCGATTGGCCAAGGTCAACAGTCCCAAACAAGGATCTCTCAGTCCATAAGATCCAACAGGTTCCCAGTCACCGTGGTGAACAGACATCTTTGAATCCAATAAAATCTGGGCTTCAAAGGTGGTCTAATGCTGACCACCATGTAACCACTGCAGATTGTCACTTTAAAAAAAAACCAGTCTCATCTGGTTCACTAATGTCCTTTTAAGGAAGGAAATTTGCATATCTTGCTCAGCAGGTCTGCCAGCATCTGTGGAGAGAAATCAGAGTTAATGTTTCTGGTCGAGTGACCCTTCCTCAGAACTGATGGTAGCACCGACCATTTTCCTAGCTACCAACAGTTCTGAGGAAGGGTCAGTCGACCAGAAACATTAACTCTGAGTTCTCTCCCTGCCAGACCTGCTGAGCTTTCCAAGTAATTTTGACTTTTATTCCAGCATCTGCAGTCCTTTCAGTTTTTAGTCTACTGATCTTACTTGGTCTGGTCTGCATGTGACCCCAGACCCACAACCATGCAGTTGATTCTTAACTGCCCTCTGGGCAATTAGGGATGGACAATAAATTGCTATGATGCCCAGATCCCACAATCAGAATTTTAAACAGCTTAAATTGGCACTTCCTAGTGCCAATTAATATCTGTTAGTGAGGAAGTTTGTAGATTGGCAGCTGCATGTACCTTTCCGCCTCCAGGTCAGAAGGCGTCAACGAGAATTTAATGTCTTTATTTCGGTTCTACATCTGCACATGCGACGGTGTGACAGACACTTAAGCTTGCCACAACAACAGCTTGCATTTACGCAGCTCCTTTATCATAAGAGATCAGCCAAGACTCTCGATAGCAACCAATAGTAAGTTGGGGCACGAGGCTGGGAGAGTCAAATGTCTCCACTTGGGGGATTTGGAAAGACGTTGAGAAGAGTTGAGAGAGTCAGGCAAGTTTCAATTCGTTCCTGGAAAGTCACTAGCTATCTCACTACCTTCTGCAGCTTATGAACTGCAAGTGTTCCCGCTGCCCTATAGTTAAACCTCAAATGGAATCAATCTTTCGTGTCTGCCTGTTCGGGGGGTGTCTGTGAAGAAAGAAATATTTAAAATTGAGAAAAGTAATGAAATAATTTGCATCTCCCCGTCATTGCTGAGGAAGGGTCGCTTGACCTGAAACGTTAATTTTGATTTCTCTCCCTGCCAGATCAGCTGAGCTTTTTCAGTAATTTTTATTTTTGTTACAGTGATCCCCCCTCCCCCCCGTCGGTCCTACTTGCCACTGCATTATCAAATCTCTCTGGAACAGGAAAGGGCAACCTTGCACTTTATATGTTACTTTCATGACCCTGAGGATATCCCAAAATACTAAGGAACCACAGGAGGCCATTCAGGCCCTCCAGCTGTTCTGTTGCTCAGCATTCAAATCCCATGTTCGATGGTACCATTCACCTAACGTAAAATAATTGTCACTCTCAGTTCTTAGATATTCACGTTGTACCTTCAAGACTTGAAAGTGGATATAATTTAGTCTGAAAACAAAAACAAACCAAACTAGCCCAGTTATATAAGGTCAGGAAGCTACCAATCTGAAGGGAGTGATTAGATTAGGTTAGATTAGATTAGATTCCTACAGTGTGGAAACAGGCCCTTCGGCACAACAAAACCACACCGACCCTCTGAAGAGTAACCCACCCAGACCCAACTCCCTCTGACTAATGCACCTAACACTACGGGCAATTTCCCATGGCCAATCCACCTGACCTGCACATCTTTGGATTGTGGGAGGAAATCAGAGCACCCGGAGAAAACCCACGCAGACACGGGGAGAATGTGCAAACTCTACACACAGTTGCCTGAGGCCGGGATTGAACCCGGGTCCCTGGCACTGTGAATTTACCGATCAGAATGAAGTTATTGCATTATCACATTGACAGCAGAAACTGAGAGTCAACGAGCAACTCTGCCACTTATACAAGGCTCCTCGTCTATCACAAGATTTGGAACCGCAAAGGTGAAAGGTTGGAATCAATCTTATATTGACATGGCTGCAAACTGAGGTCTTCCAGTTTAGGAGAAAATAATCCAGCGACTGGCACTCAAGGGAGCAGTTGGTGAAGTGGGAGGTTGAGAGCAGGATAAGGTGAGCTTGAACATTTGCAGCAATCAGCTCAGCTTTCCGGGTTCTGAGGAAGGGACACGCCACCCGAAACATGAACTCTTGATTTCTCCCCACCGATGTTGCCTGACCTGCTGAGATTTTGCATCAATTTCTGTTTTGGTTTCAATTGCTAGGGAATGGGTTTAAATGTGCAGCTTGCTATCACGTTCAGCTTCCCGCACTTTCAGGCGGAGCCACTTCATGACGCACCAGGACCCTGGCATTAAGCAGCAACATCCGAAAGGCCTACGTTGAACTGGATTGTTACTTGTTGGTCTCCATGGTGATGAGATGACTCTTTTCCTTTTAGTGAAAGAAAATCTATTGGCGAGAACTGCGTATTCAGAAAATCTGAAAATGTTTTGAAGTTAAATGGTCACCTCATTATAGGAAGGATGTAGATGCTTTAGAGAGGGCGTGGAGGAGATTTACCAGGATGCTGCCTGGGTTGAAAGGCTTGTCTTATGAAGAGGGGTTGAGTGAGCTGAGGTTTTTCGCACGGGAGAGGAGAAGGAAGAGAGGTGATAGAGGTGTATGAGGTAATGAGAGGCATAGATAGAGTAGATAGACAGAGACCTTTTCCCCAGGGCACAAATGGCTGTCACGAGGGGTCATAATTTTGAAGTGATTGGAGGAAGGTATAGGGGAGATGTCAGAGGTAGGTTCTTTACTCAGAGAGTGGTGGGTGAGTGGAATGCACTGCCAGCGGTGGTAGTAGAGTCAGAGACATTAGGGACATTTAAGCGACTCTGGACAAACACATGGATGGCAGTAAATTGAGGGTGTGTAGGTTAGGTTGATCTTAGATTAAGATAAATGCTGAGTGTAACATCGTGGGCTGAGGGGCTTGTACTATGCTGTACTGTTCTATGTTCTAAATACCATCATCACTCACTGTCAGGTTTGGCTTTTACCTGAAGGAAGGATTTAGCTCGACTGAGTTCAATACATATCGTGAATTTGCCCCACACTACCATCATACTTGCCTCACCGCCATGTTACTTGCTCCTTTTGTTTTATTCGCTTGTGGCACATGGACATTGCTGTCTGGGCCAGCATTTACTGCCTGTCCCTAGCTGTCCTTGAGAAGGTGGGGATGAGTTACCTTCTTGAACCGCTGTAGCCCTTGAAGTGTAGCACCCTCAATGCTGTTAGGGAGGGAGTTCCAGGATTTTGACTCAGCGACAGTGAAGGATTGGCGATCTATTTTCAAGTCAGGATGGTAGGTGGCTTGAAGGGGAACTTGCAGGTGGTGGTGTTCCCATATACCTGTTGCCCTTGTCCCTCTAGATGGAAGTGGTTATGGGTTTGGAAGGCGCTGTCTAGGGATCTTTGGTGAAGTTCTGCAGTGCATCTTGTAGATGGTATACACTGGCTTTTGGAGGGCTTTTAAATGTAATTGTACCAGCCTTCACCACTTCCTCTGGCAACTCATTCCATACATACATCCCCTTCTGCTTATGTTTCAGTTAATCTTTCTTCAACTCTTCAATTCCATTATGCATTTTAAAAGTCTGACAACTCATTTTATAAATGTCTTAGGAGATGGTTTTCCAAGTCATGCGTTTTTATATTTATATACAATCAATCTTACAAAAAACTGCAATACCTCAAGAGTCAATTTTATGCTTTACAATGCACGGGACATCAACAGTGAGGAATGAAACACTCCTACATCTGTCAATGACAACATCAAATAATCTTTATCAACAAAAATCCCTTATTTGATCCAAATAAAGCACATTCTCAGAAGCATAAACCAGTATGAACCAAGTCTGACTTTCTCATTTCAAAGCTAAAAATCTCACAACAACAGGTTACAGTCCAACAGGTTTATTTGGAAGCACTAGCTTTCAGAGCGCTGCTCCTTCATCAGTCGGTTGTGGGGTATACTCCATATACTCATATGCTCCATTTCAGGAGAATGTCCATTTAGGATCGAAGGACCAACTGATAAAGTCTATGCCTTTTAAGTCCAGCAGGAAGGGCATGATACTTTGAGCTTTGCCTGGATTGAACTGCATGTTCTGGATTTGAAAAAAACTGCTGAATATTAATAGGCTGAGAGTTGGTTAACTGCTTCTCTTAACTGATGTTGCACAGTGGAGATTCAAGCCAATTTATATTTGAATGAACAATCTAGATGTACACTACATTGTGCTCATAGCACGAAAAAAGTGAATTCTCAACTTTCACTGGAGCAAATGAATGTTTTTTTTCTTCATTCATGGGATGTGGGCATCGCTGGCTTGCCAGCATTTACTGCCCATCCCACACTCTCCTTGGTGGTGAGCTGCCTTCTTGACCTACTGCAATCCACATGCTCTGGGTTCACCCCCAATGCTGTTAGGGAGGGATTTCCAAGATTTTGACGCAGTGACAGTGAAGGAACAGCAATATATATTCTAAGTCAGGATGGTGAGCAGTCTGGGGCAGAACTTGCAGGTAGTGGTGTTCAGTTGCTCACCTTAGAGCTGGTTCAGACATGATGGAACGAATGGCCTCCATCTGCACTGTAACAATTCTATAATAGTAAATGTCATCTCTCCTCCTAATCCATCTCCGGTAAGATCATGGTGAATCGACAATGCACCCATTTCAAGGCCATTATATACTTGCTATGCTTTTGTGCATTGACCTGTATGCAGTGGTCCAGATGTGATCTAGCTGAGCTTCCGATAACCGTTACAAACCTTCCTTGCCTTTCTGCTCTTGTCTTCTGTTTACAAATGCTTTTGGATTTTTTTTTGTATCTGATCCCTACAATTTAGACCAATTAACTTGAATCTGTAAGATATCAATCACTATAAAGAGGAAATTCATGTCTTTAGCACCCTAGCAACCAAAACTCTGCCTAAATGGCGAATATTGCCCTCAACTAAACTCTGGTTATCCTTTCGTCTCGCTGAAGGTCAAGGGAAGTCCATATGTTTGGCTGTGTATAAAATGGAATACTTGTAAACACATCTCATGCACCGTCTACAATCACCTGAAATGTAAAGTGTTTCTGTCACATAACAAAAGCAAAATATACTGATGCTGGAGATCACAGATATGGAGAAAACAGAAGCGCTGGAGAAACTCAGCAGGTCTGGCAGCCTCTGTGTGAGAGAGAGAGAGAAAACAGGTGGAACGATTCTTTGTGGAACTGAACTGACATCAGTTCTGAAGGAAAACATTGATTGACTCAATGCTCGGAGTTGTTGAATGTAAAACTCAAACAGATTATCCATGTAGAGCAGGCTCGAGGGGCTGAATGGCTGATATCTGCTCCGACTTTGTATGTTAGCTGTGCTGCTTTCTGCTGCTGGAACTGCGGTGTTTTTGCAGCATTCCCGTTACTGTGTTATCTCTGTGTGACTGGACTTGCCCTCTTGCGCACCGTGGATCTGAGGCTGTGCAGAGATAGATTTGGAGGTAGGACTGGGAGCAACCTTTGAGATTTAGGGGTTATAATCTACCCCGCATCCACCACGCGCACCAAATGCTCTTGCTCTGTAGCTGCCGTAGGAAGGTCGGGCCAAGACCATAGTGGCTACAGAGTTTGTGCTGGTCACTGGGATCCTTCCATCGAGGTCAAAAGCCTGAGGGTCAACATCTTGTTGAATATTCCTCCCCATAAAGAAACATGCTCACTCCTCATCCGGGCGACTCCTGCCAATCTTTTTTTTTCGCGCCAGTCTAGACCCAGGGGCGGCCCAGGTGGCTCAGTGGTTAGCACCGCTGCCTCACAGTGCCAGGGACCCAGGTTTGATTCCACCCTCAGGTGACTGTCTGTGTGTGTGGAGGTTGCACATTCTCCCTGTGTCTGCGTGGGTTTGCTCCGGTTTCCTCCCACACTCCAAAGACGTGCAGGTTAGGTGGATTGGCCCGTAGGAAATTACTGCAGAGCGTCCAGGGATGTTCAGACCAGGTGGGTTCGCCGTGGGCAGTACAGGGTTGCAGCAATTGGTAGGAAAACGCTCTTCGAAGATCGGTGTGGACTCGATGGGCTGAATGGCCTGTTTCCACTCTGCAAGGATTCTGTATGTGTAAGAAGGATTACATGTACGGTGTGTTGGGTTAAATCAGCCATACGTGCTACTTAATGTAAAAAGGACTTTCGAGGAGTAAGCTATGAGAAAGAACCTCTCCCTCCAAAACAAATAATATCGCATCCCATTCCCATTGGTGCTCAACTAGGAAACTATGGCAACGGTATAATTGCCTATGTGGTTAAATGTTGCCATGAGGGTCATTCAGTGTATTCACCTGGTAAATGCCAGCTAATGAGTGTAACAGAGGAGGGCTGTTTCTGTACAGTTACACGCTGGGAGAACATTAGGGGCTCTGCTTGCTGCAGGACATGTTTCGGAAAGGGAGATTACTTCTGAGTGGGAGGCTCATTGCTAGCTGCCTTCTGAGAAAACTTACCGGGAGGCGTATTAATTGTGAGGCCTCTCGCAAGACCTCCCTGCGAGTGACATTTTCGCACATCCTCCTGGGGACCTCGCACCATTGGTGCACTCTTTCTCTCTGTGTGAGAACTCTGGCATAAACGAAAGCTGAGGGGGGGGGGGAGGGGGGGGTTTGCAGTCTGGAGCGAGGAACTTGGTTGTTTCTCTGCACATTTGCCTGGCACTTCTGTGCTGATCCTGACTGTACACCTTCCCAAGTTTGCAGGAACAGAGAGGTCTCACTGAGGTCAGTGCACCAGGCCACCAGAGAGTGGAAAAGTTCCCAACGTCACCTTCAGCTCGCTTTGTTCCTGTTCACACATCTGCTGCACAGCTGCACAGCGACCAACACACTGTACCCCTACTTTGGGTACAAAGTCTTAAACTTTACTATCAGATGTACAAGAGGTTAACAAATGGACGAGAGCAGAGGGGCCCCTCTAAATGATGTCCGAGAACACAATGCCGAAACATTAATTAAAGCTAATCCCAACACTGGCACAACTGGACCCAGCCATTTAAGCAGTGCACTTCCATTGCCCAATCTCAACATCACTTCTATTAAAGAGACTCCCAATGTGGAGCGGTCACTCTGAAATTGAATGGAACAAAAAAATGGGAACTGCAGATGCTGGAAATTAGAGTCATGATTAGAGTGGTGCTGGAAAAGCACAGCAGGTCAGGCGGCATCATTCTTGATGACAGGCTTTTGCCCGAAATGTTGATGTTCCTCCTCCTCAGATGCTGCCTGACCTGCTGTGCTAATACAGATTGCTATGTCAAACTAACATCACAGAGTATCACAGCATTATTGAGTTTAGCAAGAATTACAATAAAAGGTTACTTTAGTGAGACCAGTAGGATTTTGGTTCTCCACAATCTTTGCTCAAATAAGTCATATTAAATGGTTCTGAGATGAGAGGCAGGCAATATAGTTGTAATGACTCTAGACTAGTAATCCAGAACACCAGGCGTATGTCCCGGGGTTGAGGGTTCAGATACCACCATGACAGATTGCAGGAATTTGACTTCAACAGAAAACAGAGCTGAAAATGTGTTGCTTGAAAAGCGCAGCAGGTCAGGCAGCATCCAAGGAGCAGGAGAATCGACGTTTCGGGCATGAGCCCCTCTTCAGGAATGCTGAAGAAGCTCATGCCCGAAACGTCGATTCTCCTGCTCCTTGGATGCTGCCTGACCTGCTGCACGTTTCCAGCAACACATTTTCAGCTCTGATCTCCAGCATCTGCAGCCCTCACTTTCTCCTTCAACAGAAAATAGTCTGGCATAAAAGCTAGTCTAATGGCAACCACCTAACAATGTTATAAAAGTCCATCTGGTTCCCTAATGACCCCTGAGGGAAGGAAAGCTGCTGCCCTTACCTGGTGTAGCCCACAAAACAGCATGGTTGACTCTTAATTGCCCCCTGAAATGGCCCTAGCCACTCATGTGGCAATTAGGGATAAGCAATAAAGACTGACCCAGCTCACATCCCATGACCAAGTTAAAAATTACGCTGATAAGCCAAACAGCCTTTATTCCTGCTCTTAAATATCCTTCCTCCCTTCCATCGAGGACACCATACCATACGAGAATAAGAGACAAAAAAACCTGCAGATGCTGGAATCCAAAATAGACTGCAGGTGAAGAACACAGCAAGCCAGGCAGCATCGAGAGGTGGAGAAGTCAATGTTTCAGGTATAACCCTTCAGCTCCTGATTTAGATTAGATTAGATTCCCTACATTGTGGAAACAGGCCCCTCAGCCCAACAAGTCCACACTGACCCTCCGAAGAGTAACCCACCCAGACCCTCTGACTAATGCACCTAACACTATGGGCAATTTACCATGGCCAATTCACCTGATCTGCACATCTTCGGAGCACCTGGAAGAAACCCACACAGACATCGGGAGAACATGCAAACTCCACACAGACAGTCACCAGGGGTGGAATTGAACCTGGGACCCTGGTGCTGTGAGGCAACAGTGCTAACCACTGAGCCATCGTGCCACCCTCTCTACCGCCTACTGCTGCCTGATTTGCTGTGATCTTCAAGCCTCCTCCGTGTCTACATGAGAATGAGATACAAAAAGGAAGGCAGTTTGTTTTCATCTGTCTGACTTCAAGATGCTTTGGGAAGATTCGATGGTTGTAGTACAGATGCTAGGATTGAGCAATTACTGGCCTACGGTTTGAGCTGAAGCCCTCAAAGGCTGTTGAACCCTTGCAGTTCGACTCTTGCAGGTTGTCCAGAGGCTCACCTTCCGCTGAGCTGCCTGGCAGAGGCTGAACAACACAAATACTTAGCAGAACTCTTCATTACTCTGAAGGTGAAAGCTTGCCTCAGATGCTGTAACTCACTCCAATTCACGCCAGCCCTCGTGCTCACAATCTGGTGATGAAGCAACAGTTTGATCTACTTCATAATATGTTCTTTTGGGAGGCAGGGTGAAATGATCAGACAGCACACAGGCATGTAATTTCTTACATATTTATAACACAGGAACAGTAAAGCAGAGTCTGAACAGGGCAAGAAAATTTTTTTTTTAAAATTCAACCATGTTATTAATTATTTCGCTATCATAACGCAGTCTGACCTGAGGAACCTGGAAGCGTCGTTAATTAATTTGAAAATTAGCAGAACTTTTCATTTAAAAACAACTAACAAAACAAGGTGATTTGGGGGATTTTGCAAAAGCACATTGATTGAGAGGTCAGTTGTAGAGCTACAGTAGTTGGCAGAAAAGTTATTAAGGGAAGTTTATATCTTGGCTGCTTGCTCAATAGGTTTTATTGGGTGAAAGTTAATTTACAACTGATCAAAACAATCAAGGAAATAGCAGATGGCTAATTTATGAATGATTTTGTTCTAGTTTCTCACCTATATGGTAGCAAGAAGAGGTGTCCCCCTTCAAATTTAGTTCTGTGGATTACATTGTTGAGAGATTAACTTTACTGCTGAAATGTTTTAATACTTATGTTCATTGAGCTGTTGTGTAATTTTGCTGCATTGGGGAGACCACATCTGGAGCACAGTTATGGTCTCCTTGTTTATGAAAGAATTTAGTTACATTAAAAACAGTCACAGAAAGTTCATGTGACTGATTCCTGGTATGAGGGGATTATCCTGTGAGGATAGCTTCCTTAGAATGGGCCTGTATACTGTGGAGTTCAGAAGAATGAGTGGCAACCTTATTGAAAGGCATGGATCCTGAAGGAGATTCGACAGGACGTAGGCTGAGAGGAATCATAGCATTCCTACATTGTGGAAACAAGGCCATTTGGCCCATTGAGTCCACACCAACCCCCTGAAGAGCATCCCACCCATTTCTAATCCACCTAACCTCCACATCCCTGGACAATTTAGCATGGCTAATCCACCTAATCTGCACATCTTTGGACTGTGGGAGGAAACCAGAGGAAACTCACACAGACATGGGGAACTTGTGCAAATTCCACACAGACTGTCATCCTAGGCTGGATTGAACCCAGGTCCCTGGTACTATGAGGCAACACTGCTCACCAGTGTGCCAGAGACTAAAGCTAATGGGGGTCTAATGTAACTTAAAGGTGTCTCCCGTTTAAGATTGACAAAGAAGCATTTGTTTTTCCCTTGAGAGACATCAAGATACAAAAGTTTGAAAGCACCTACCAACAGATTTAAGAACAGCTTCCTCCTGGCTGTTTAGACTTATGAACGGAGTTAATCTTTCTCTGCACCTTCTCTGTAGCTGTAACACATATATTCGCATTCTGTTCTATTAGTCTGATGTACTTATATAAGGTATGATTTGTCCGGATAGACACAAACTAAAACTTTTTACTGTATCTCGCTACATGTGGCAATAATAAATCAAATCAAATCAAAACGAGCAGGATCATTAAATATTTTTAAAACCGAGGTAGGTAATATTTTTAACCAACGAAGGAGTCAAAGGGTAGGCAGGGAAACGGTGTTGAGGTCTAAAGGAGTTCAGTCACAATCTTATTGAATAGCAGGGCAGGCTTGAACGGCCTGGTCCTCACGCATTTGTTTGTCTCGTTTTACACATTGCTTTCTTGAAATTGGTGGGGCCACTTGTTGCTGTGCATAATGTCAACCGCTAATGTGAATCTCTGTAATGGCACTGTGTCTAGAGATGGCAGTAACATGAGGCAGCCCTACTTTGGGCACACATACATCTGACCACATCCTCTCAGTTGGCAGTATATTGAGTTTGACAGTTTTCATTTGAAAACTAATGATCATATCTCCTGTGCACTGGCCCCTTGACATTTCTGACTCTGGCAGGAATAATCCCTATGGGATTGCTGGGGATTTGGGGTACATGATGCATTTGGTTCTGTGATAAGAGAGTTCCTCCTTTTCCAAAGCACACTTGTGTTCTTCCAGAAAGGAATTTTCCATGGATTGTGAAAAGTCTCTCTCCTTTCCTTGACTTAAAATAAATGCTTGTGAGTACAAAGCCATATTTCATAGTATGTTTTCTTCGATAACTTGTATAATGAAGACATTCTAAAAACATACATATCTTCACTTCACCAACACTCCAAAGTACACACATCAGCAAGTACTAAAAAGCAAAAGCAAAAGATTTGCAATTTATATTTACACTGTAAATCTCAAAATTCTTTATAGGTTTTGAATTTAGTCATTGCTGTGCATAGAAAAGACAGGAACCAATTTGCAGTTAGCAAGCTCCCTCGAATGGGCTTTTTTTTAACAGGATGTGGATGTCGCTGGCTGGGCCCAGCATTTATTGCCCATCCCTAGTTGCCCTTGAGAAGGTGGTGGTGAGCTACCTTTTTGAATTGTAGAATGTAATAATGACCAGGTAATTTGTTTCTTGTGATGTTGATTGAGGGATTGATGTTGAGTAGGATATTGAGGATAACTCTCTTATGTTTCTTTGAAATGGACTCCCCCCGCCTTTTACACCTGGAGCCGTGATTTAACATCTCATCTGAAAGATAGCAAGAATTTTTCAAGAATACAGCACTCCCTCTGTACTGTCCTGGAATATTGGCTGTAGTGTTTGGTGTTGAGAGAGTGTTGCTGGAAAAGTACAGCAGGTCAGGCAGCATGCGAGGAACAGGAAAATCGACGTTTTGTGATGAAGGGCTCCGACCCGAAACATCGATTCTCCTGCTCCTCGGATGCTGCCTGACCTGCTGTGCGTTTCCAGCAACACACTCTCAACTCTGATCTCCAGCATCTGCAGACCTCACCGCCTCCTGTAGTGTTTGGTGATCAGATCCCAAAGTGGGACTTGAACTCAGCTTCTCTGAGGCACAGGTCCTGAGGTGTGGAATTCGAACAAGACTAGACAGGGCAAACCTAGGAAGGATATCCCTGATGAACTGGAGAGTTCACAGTCTAAGGATGTAGGAAAGAATATTTTAGGACTGAGGGAAGGAGACATGTCTTCACCCAGTGAGCCACCCACTCCTGTAGTGCTAAATTGCCCCCTGGTGTCTAGGAATGTGTTGGCTAGGTGAATTAGTCATGGTAAATATGGGGTTAGGATAGGGGACTGGGTGTAGGTTTGCTCGCTGAGCTGGAAGCTGATCTTCCTGCTGAGCAAACCTTCATTCAGAACCTCAACCTGAGCTACAAATCTCCTCAAAAATAGGAGACTGGGTTTGTGTGGGATGTCCTTCGGGGGATTGGTGCAGAATTGATGGGCCAAATGGCCTGTTTATGGACTGTAGGGATTCTATCACAAGAGCCTTATGGTTGATAATATCCAGCAAATCAGCCACTACCTGAGAAAGCAGGGAATAGGCATTTAGTGACATGTCCAGTCTGCATCTTCATCCCTCCATTACAGCCCGGGTCACGTTTTGAAAATATGGCTCCCGGGGGCTTTGGATGCGCTGAGTTCACGATCAGCTTTTGATAAACACAGCTTCTCTCTAAATTTCACCCCTTCCATCTCCATCAGACAGCTAGATTTCCAATGCTCCCAGCTTTCCCATTGTCTCACAACATACTAGAGTTGATGCCAAATGGCAGGGGAAAATACGCTTGGGTGCAAACGGCTTCCTTTTGTGTAGCGTACGTGTTTAAAATCGAGTGGGTGGAAGCTGTCCATTCATTTATGGGCAAAGAGTGCTGTTGCAAAACTCTAAGCCCCTCGTATCCCTGAATCCTGGATGAATGAAGTCTCTAAGCTGCAGTCCCTGTCACTGTGAGCACTCGCAGCACCTCGAGGGTCGGTTTGCTCTCAACACAGGTTACTTTTGGTCACCTGTGACCCAATCACAGATCGCTGATCTTGTCCAGATACTCCTGGAGCTCTCTGCTGCTGTCAATTGAAACAAGAGTGACCTCATTCCGAGAACAATCGTAGCAAAAATATTTTTTTTCTCTCGCTCACTCGCGACTCAGCAAGAGCTATGTGAATCAGGACCTTTGTTGTGATGAAAAATAAATAAATAAGTCGTTCCGTGAAATTTGTCTGGCTGACATTTTCCATCTCAAAATAATGCCCTTTCTCTGAGTCTAATCTGAGACGAGGGTTGCAGCTATGAGATCTGGAGACCTTGGCACAAAGGCCTCTCTGTGTGTGTTTCAACTTCCAGGGTCTTTTTTTTCCATCTGAAGTTTCCATTGTACTGTGCCAGGCTAATGTGTGCTGAATGGTTTCTCACCAAGCCCTGTAATCCATGGAAAACAAAATTCCAGCAGGATACAGCAGAGTGATTTTTAAAAATGAAAACATTTTGCACGGGCGTCCTGTGTAATTGTTGCAGTTGTTATTTTCAAAATCAGGGCAGACACTGTTGCGGTTCCAGGGACCTGCCTTTCTAGGTGTGCTGCCTTGTGCCCACTTGCACCATCAGGCCTGAGGAGGCTAAAGAAATTCGGCACATCCACCAACTTTTACAGATGCATCATAGAAAGCATTCTATCTGGATGCATCATGGCCTGGTACGGCATTGCTCTGCCCAGGATCATAGGGGAACCTCAGAGATATGTGAACACAGCCCAGACCATCGCACAAACTAACCTTCCATCCATTGATCCCATCTACATTTCTCATTGCCACGGAAATATCATCAAAGACCCCCTCGTACCCTAGTTATAATCTCTTCCAGTCAGGGAGAAGATACAAAAGCTTAATCATACACAGATTCAAAAACAGCTTCTTCCCCGCTGTTATTAGACTTTGCAAATTTCAAATGTCATGTTGATCTTGTTTTTTGTACACCTTCTTGGCAGCTGTAACTCTGTGTTCCTCGCTCAGTTCTATCACCCTGTGATCTTTTGAGTCTTTGTGTGTTATGATCTGCTGTACACAAAACAAAACTCTTCACTTAGGTATGTGTGACAATAATGAATCAAATCAAATCGAATCAGTCATTGGTAGTAGAGGTGATCAATGATTTTGGATGGGCACTTGAAAAAAATAAACTTGTGGGCCTACTGGGAGAGAGCAGGGGAATAGCACTCATTCTAGGGACAGCCAGCACGGACTCTATGAGCTCATCCTGTGCTATAGTGACCCTAAGGGTCAGCATTTTCAAACACCTGTGATCGTGTGTGTGAGTGGACATTGTAACTCACGCAATCAGTTGGTGTGTCAGTCTTTCAATAGCTTTTTTAAAAAGGGTAATGGTGGGGAATGGGGAGGGTGGAGGGCCAGAAACAGGGAAAATGGTCCAACTAACTCGACCTTAAGGAAGATGAGCTCGTGTCAGGGACTGGGAGAGTGGCAGAATCAAATTTTCAATGTCCACACATGCTGGGGCACGTTAGTGTTTAGCAGTTGAGAGATCCATTGCCCATTGATGTGGAATCAGGTATTGAAAAGGAAGAGCAAAACTGTGAGGTGCTCATGCAGTGGTGGGTAAGTTTCCATCACTTAAGTTGATTGGCCGTGAGCACAAGACTTCTTTCCATACCTTCATAAGCTCAGTGTGACATTCCCAGGACAATATTGTTTGCATCTCTAACTGTCCTTGAACTGAGCCGAGTTGAGTTAGCAACTGTATCAACAGAATCAGTTCGAATTTAATAAAGAAACTGTTCTTAAAATCTATCTTTCCAGATGGTGTATCTATGAATTCTTGGCTGAGTTCCAAGAATGAGAAACGTCCTTAGCTTACAGCAGGCACTGTTGACTCAGCGGGAGTCAGGCTTTGTTTGATTGATGTTTTTATTGCCATGTAGTAAGTTATTCTTCCCTTGGAAGCGGTTTTTCAATGCAGGTGTAGTTACTCGCACAAGATTAAGAGGTGTGAAGTGAACACGTTTAGTGGTTGATTGACATTTCATGAGCTGAGCTGTTTTTCTGTTTATTGTTTCGGGCTTGCCAATGGCTCGTCCGCTCTGACGGTGATGAATACTGGGAGAGGGCAGTGTGGCGAATGCATGGGCATCGGTGGGTGAATGGGTGTGTCAGAGTGAGGTTGAGGGACTGACATTCAACTGGTCAATGTCCCAAAGTAATGTTTCTCCCCTCTGTTGCCACCTAACGCACCCCCTGCCAGGCCAAAATGGGAATTGCAGAGAGGGGCCTCTTCAGCAGAGATGGATTTGCAGGAACATTTCTGACTCCTACTTTCTGTCACTCTCACAGAAATCTTACCTTAATATGCCTGCACATATAAATGTACTTCACTCCCTAATGAGAGCATTTATTTCCCCTTCTTTTCCAGCCCTACAGGTGTATTATCTACAGGCGTAAATTCACCTTCAATAGCAGTGCTTACAAAGCCCAACATTGCCTCCCAACTACCTCACATAAAACCCCCTCCCATTCCCAATCCGCACTTTCAATCCAAACTGTCAATCTCCCTCTCACTGCACTTTGGAAAGGCCTCAATGATCATTTTGTATCTCATGATAGGCTCCTCTATATTCAAACTCCCTTGTCCCCATGACCACAGGCTTACTCAGGCCACTGAAGTCCTTACCAACCCCAAATCAAACTTCAAACATCACGTTGAATTAACCAAATTGCTTGCTTCCATCTCTGCTCCATTGCCCACTTGTCCAAGAATGACCACACTTAGGAAAGTGGCTGCAGAGTGCTTTGAGATGTCCTGTGACCATTAAGAACATTTTCCTTGGTGTTCTGTCACCACACGGAAACCTTTCCCAATTCAATCCTTCAGTACTCCTCCAGGGATTTTGTGTCTAAATCCATGGGACCCACAGCCTTCTGATTCAGAGACCTGAGCATTACCATTGAAGCAAGACTCACAATTTCCACATTCTTCTATCCCTTTGTAAAGCCAAATGTGGTCAACAAACTGGAATCTTCCCTGTCATGGTATCTCATAAACCCGATTAATGGAGGAGTAAGCCTTTCTGATCATGCACATGTATGTACTAATGGTGTCAATGTACTTTTATGGTTCTGAATCAGTTGAATACCACGACGGCTTCTCACATTAAATTGGAGCCTTCACATTGAATTTCCATTTGTTAAAAGAAGTTCAATAGTACATCGCGAAAACTCAGTCCCAGGCACAGAATTATACCGAGTTGTCATCCTAAATTATGCTATCTTCTGCTTAATTGGGTCTATGCTTCAAATAAGACCTGACTCATTATTTACTGACTGTTTAATGTCGCATTATGTACACTGACTGTCAGTACCCAGCTGTAAACTGAGGATTACAGCTCAATAAATCTGTGGTCATAACAACATTAATCTTCTTGTGTAAATCAAGGTCGTGGTGTACAGTGAAAATCTGCATCTTCATCTTAACAGAGAAAGAGACACGCCTTCCCAATCCAGATCGAGTTGAAACCATGCCATCCAACACTGACAGCTACAGAGGAACCTCGATTAGTTGAAGGACACAGGCGGGGAATTGAATTCCGGATAACCGAATGCCGGATAACATAGTTTAGCCGAGTACTGGGACCTTGCGATCTTGCCGGATAATCTGATATTCGGATAATCGAATGCTGGATATTCAAAGTTCCTCTGTATCACTCATGTACAGATGAGTCAAGGTCCAGTGAGCAGATAAATGTGAGGTTACCCACTTTGATGGCATAAACAGGAAAGCAGATTATTATCCGAATGGTGGCAGTCGAGGAAAAGGCGAGGTGAAACAAGACCTGGGTGTCATGGTGGAACAGTCGCTGAAGGTTAGCATGTCGGTGCTAATGGCATGCTGGCCTTCATAGTGAGAGGATATAAGTATCAGAGTGGGGGTGGCTTGCTGCAGTTATATCGGGCCATGGTGAGGCCACACCTTGTGTATTGTGTACAGTTTTGAACTCCTAGTCTGAGGAAGGTCACTTTTGTTATTGAGGGAGTCCAGCGAAGGTTTAACAGCCTGATTCCCGGGATGGCAGGACTGACATATGAGGAAAGACTGGATTGACTGGGCTTGTACTCACTGGAATTGAGAAGAATGAGGGGGATTTCATAGAAACAAATAAAATCCTGATGGAACTGGACGGGCTAGATACAGGAAGAATGTTCCCGATGTTGGGGAAGTCCAGAACTCGGGGTAACTGTCTAAGAATAAGGAGTAAGCTATTCAGGACTGAGATGAGGAACAATTTCTTCATTCAGAGAGTTGTGAACCTGTGGAATTCTGGCCCACAGAAAGCTGTTGGGGCCAGTTTGTTAAATATATTCAGGAGGGAGCTGGTCATGGCCTTTGCAGCTAAAGGGGTCAAGGGGTATGGGGAGAAAGCGGGAGGGGATACTGAGATTGCATAATCAGCCATGATCATATTGAATGGTGGGGCAGTCTTGAAGGGCCGAATGGCCTGCTCCTGCACCTATTCTGTATGCTCCTATGAATGCTGATGGGGGGACAGCACTGGGATCTGTACAAGGATTGGGTGGAAGGCTTGGCTTGAATGTGATGCCCTCACGATCAAAGAGCCTGTGAAAATTTGCCATCTTGCATTAAATAGCTTACCCTCTGAGTAAAGTGGGGTGATGATTTGGATCGAGGAAGGATAATGGATATGTTAGGGACAACTTGTGCCCATTTGACCCCAACAGCAAGACCTATTCCCTCCTAGCGAAACCCTAATCAATATCACGTGTGAGGTAGGTACTGCCATGCACTGCTGCAGGAAATCAGATTCTTGAGTATTGCTGGAAAGACACATTTTATTGAAGCTTTTTGACCTCCTCTCATAACAGCAAATTCACACGAAATACCAATGTACAGGGAAAACAACAATTTATACAATAATAGGAAAGGAGAGTACTGATTGATTTGCAGTCAGACTGTATTCTTCAAAGAACAAGGCCCTGTCTATTAATGTATGTAGCTTCCAGCACACACTTATCTTTGTAGACAGAACACTTGTCTCCACCTGTTTCAACTCAACATAACAGGTGGCAGCCATTTCCTAATTCATTTCTCAGGGCACTTCCATGAATAACTGGGAGTCAGCCTGCCCTGTTTTAAAATTCAAACAAAGCTCGGCAGTGAACTGTCACTTGCCATCAACTGGCACATTCTCCGTGGCAGTGCCTGAATCAATCCGAGTCCATTCGCCAACCAGTCAGTACTCTCCTCTCATTCAGAATGAATGTTGTTTTCCGTTTCCTTCGGTATCGAGACTTGTCCTGATGATATTCAAAGAGTGTTTGTGGATTTTATTAATACCATGACCGATGCTGTCTTGTCAGGGGTATAGATAGTCAATAGATGGCAGGCTTGCAGGAAGCCTGGGTAGGGGAGAGATGTGGACAACCTGGGGTGTGTAGTAGGACAGTGTGTGATCAGAATTTATGTCATTAATACAATCGCTATTTGGAATGATGGCGGTTGAGGAGGTGAAGGGGTTGGGGGGAGTGGCAGGGTGTTGCTGATCAAACAGTAATGTACTGGACTTCATCTGAGAGATTACAAAGGTACATATCTTCTGAGGCCCGATGTGTCTCAACTGGTGGGGGAGATGTGCAAGGAAACAGTGAGTTCCACTCCCAGTATTCTGATGTTTGCTGGAACAGGTTTCCATATCCTGCTCACTGCGCTACAGAAAAAGAAGCATCTCTCTCTATCTCTCTCTCTATCTCTCTCTACATGACATGCCTCTCACTGTGGAGAAAGTGAGGACTGCAGATGCTGGAGATCAGAGCTTAAAAATGTGTTGCTAGAAAAGTGCAGCAGGTCCGGCAGCATCAAAGGAACAGGAGAATTGACATTTCGGGCATAAGCCCTTCTTCCGGAAATGCCCTGAAGAAGGGCTTCTGCCCGAAACATCGATTCTCCTGCTCCTTTGATGCTGCCTGACCTGCTGCGCTTTTTCAGCAACACATTTTTAAGCTCATGCCTCTCACTGTATCACACATTTGCATATTTCTGAAAACAATGTCATTGCACAAACAACAAGGCATTGAACGAGGTCTCTTCAGGGTAGTGTGGTCGCCTCTCTGCATAGCGGTTGGTATGGGTGACAGCTGCAGTTCAAGATGTTACCTGTGCTGTTTTACCAAATTAGACCAATCATCAATGACACAGGAAGGAATAGAGCAGCAATTCCCAAAGGCGTGCTTGTTTTCCGTACAGATTCCAGCATCTGCAGTCATTTGTTCCCAAGGACACGCATTGTGCATTGGCATTAAAGCTGCACGGGAGATTCGGTCAGTCATCCGTGGTGAGCGAGTCATCCAGCTCCCTCAGTGGCCTGTGAAATGTGAGGCTACTGCTGTTGTTGAATGCTCTTGTGGTTTTAACACTCACTGCACTCGCCCGGATGTGCCGCATAGCCAAGACTTGGGGCGATGTCAGCACAGCACGGGGCAAGTCAACAGTTTTAGGGCAATTGCAGAAGCGTCTTGTTATTCATGGAGAATCTCATTCTGAGTTCTGATGAGGTGATCTTTATTAAACATGAGCTCCCACAGAGATTAGTCAGGCTTCTCCAATCTGTCGGTGATCTCAGCACAGAGCCCTGCGTTAACTGTGAGGCTCTTATAGTGTCCGAATCTTGTGTAGGAGTTAGTCGCGTGCACTCCCTCCTACTCTCTTTTCCAGCCTTTCCCATTTAACATGGGGTCACCCACAGGGAAGGTGATCACCCTGCAAACCTAGCAGCATTTTTGAATTTGGTGGGTGATTTTCTAGCCACATGCCCTTTCTATCCCTGAACCCTCTTCAGCAACCCTGCTATTAGATTGAAATCCTATTCAGGAGAAAGTGAGGTCTGCAGATGCTGGAGATCAGAGCTGGAAATGTGTTGCTGGAAAAGCGCAGCAGGTCAGGCAGCATCCAGGGAACAGGAGAATCGACGTTTCGGGCATAAGCCCTTCTTCAGGAAATCCTATTCAGCTTTGCTATTAGATCTAAGCCCTTCATTAGTCTTGCTGGAAGATCTAGACCCTTGGGTGGCCTTGCTGATAGGTCTAAGCCCTTGGTCGGCCTTGCTGATTGGTCTAAGCCGTACATTGGGCTCGCTGATAGGTCTAAACCCTTGGTAGTCCTGCTGATCGATCTAAGCCCTTGGTCGGCCTTGCTGATAGGTCTAAGCCCTTGATCGGCCTTGCTGATAGGTCTAAGCCCTTGGTTGGTCTTGCTGATAGGTCTAAGCCCTTGGTTGGACTTGCTGATAGGTCTAAGCCCTTGGTTGGTCTTGCTGATAGGTCTAAGCCCTTGGTTGGACTTGCTGATAGGTCTAGCCCTTGGTTGGACTTGCTGATAGGTCTAAGCCCTTGGTTGGACTTGCTGATAGGTCTAAGCCCTTCATCAATGCCTTTACTGCCATCCTTACATGGTCTGGCCTACATGTGACTCCAGACCCACAGCAGTGAATTTGTCTCTTAAACTGCTCTTTGGGCAATTCATAGCATCACGGAGTCATAGAATCCTACAGCGTGGAGACAGGCCCTTCGGCCCAAACTAGTCCATGCCGACCAAAATGTCCATCCATGCTAATCCCATTTCCTTGCACTTGGCCCATATTCTTCTAAACTTTTCCTATCTATATATTTGTCCAAATGCCTTTTAAATGCCTGTTAATGTACCTGCCTCAATCACTTCCACTGGCAGCTCATTCCATACCACCCTTGGTTTAAAAATGTTGCCCCTCAGGTTCCCTTTTCTTCTTTCCCCTCTAACATTAAACTGATGCCCTCTTGTCCTTGATTCCCCAACACTGGGAAAAAGATTGAGTGCATTCACCCTATCCATACCTCTCATGGTCTTATGCACTTCTATATGGTCCCCTCTCAGTCTCCTACACTTTGAAGAAAAATGTCTTGGGTCCAGGCAACATCCTTGTAAATTTCTTCTGCACTCTATGACTCTATGGTCAAGCTAATGGCTGGCTTGACTCAATAGATGGAAGTCCAGACTTAACTGCTCACAGGCCTAATAGTAAAAAAAAGAATTCCATTGCCAAACAGCATCATAACGGTAACCAATGAAAGACTGGATCAGTAAAGGAGTTAACTTATGCACAATAACCCATTGAACCAACAAAGCTATTGTTCTCAAAAAGAATTGAATCCTTCCAAATTTACCAATGAACGAGATGCATCCAAAACAGTATGGATGTAAAAACCAATCCATAGGTTATCGAGATAGATTTTTCTGCTTATGAGGGAGTCCATTTCATGCTCTGCTACAAAAATAACCAATGAAAGGATAATCAGGCAGCTTCAACACCAATTATTGACCAGCAGATATAGACAAAACCCCCCCTGGAATGTGTGCAAAGATGTGACTCTCGGACTCTTGTCAGGGATTAGTGAGACAGCGTGTGTTTTGCCTAAAATCTCATTTGCCTTAAAATCCTCCTGCATTCGTTGGGAGGGAGGCGTCGGTAGAAATGAAGATGTTACTCAGATTTTAGAGCTATGGGGTGAGCTTAAGTATAAGACCAGACATGGGAGGCCATTAAGCCCATCTGAGTCATGCTGGAATACTAGCCTATGATTCTTCGTATTCCCTCCCCACACACCCCCCACACACCCCGAGTCTGTGTTCTGCTCCAGACCCACAACCAGAGGGGATGTCTGCACCACTCTAATTCTGGACCCTTGTCTTGTCAGGGATTACCGTGCTGTCTTGCATGTTTTGCACTTTCTTGTGCACTTTATGCTGTCCTGTGTCTGACTGTACTCTCATGTAGTCTGTGTGTTCATGTAGCACCTTGGTCCTGGAGGAACGCTGTCTCATTTTTATTGTACCAGCTGTATATGGCAGAAACGACAAATAGTTACTGTACTCTACTTGAGCAACTGTAATTATAATCGCTATATCATTGGTCAGCTTCCGAGGCCCCATGCTCTGGGACTTGTTGCCTCTGTCTTATTACCTCTCTACCCGACTTTTCACCTTTAAAACTGACCACACCTTTGGTCTTCGGGCCTAACAATCCCTGTGCGTCCCATTTTTATCACACTCCTGAGAAAAGCCCTGGGATCCATGCGAGTAGCAAGCTGTTGTTGGATCATTTCTGGGAATCTCGGGGCTAGATTTGTCCACAAGTGTGGGAGCCCGAGGGTCAGGTGCCCACTCTAGGTGGGTTTTGCAGAGGGTGGCCAATTAATGGGTTGCCTTGGTGTTCGCCAGCCAACAATGGCGGTGCCCACCAGCAGGAGGCCCAAGCAGCAGAAGGGTCAGGGTGGAGAAGGTGAGAGCATGATAAGAGGAATAGTCCCCTACCATTTCTATGTAACTCCCCTCGACCTTTCCCTGCCTTCTGTGTGGACTCCTTGCACTTAGTCAGTGAACAATTCTGTCATTCCGACAGATCGAAGTGCTTTTCTGACAGCAGTGCGGAAATGTGCTTCTCTTTTGCATGTGACGTGGAGTTCTTCTGCTGACATCAACGCTTTACGTCACTGTCCCCTTATATCCAATCTCCCTGTCAGGAAAGGTGGTCTGAAATTGAGATATGGAGCGATGAGTCCAACTTAATGTGTCATTGAGTTTGAGAATGGGCTGTCACCTTTTGTAGCAAAGATTGGAGCCAGTTCAGAGGCATTTCTGGACTGAGTCCAGTTTCCACAAGAGGTTGCCTGATGCATAAAGATGAGTTGGTAAAAGGGAGTAACTGAGAACTGGGTCAAACCCAGGACTAAAACAGAATCTACTTGGTGGAGTAATTGGACAGAGTTGACTTTCCTTTTCCCTCAATCATTATTAACCCCTTCCTTACTTTCCATACTTCCAAACTGTTAGAAAGCAGTTACTTGTTTTTGTTGTTTAGTCTATGCTTGTTTGTGTCATCAAATTATGGAAAATAGGAGCAGGAATATACCATTCAGCCCTTCAAGCCTGGCCCACCAGTCAATGTGACCCTGGCTGACCATCCAACTCAGTCCCCTCTTCCCACTTTCTCCCATATTCCTTTATCCCTTTAGTCTTTTGGAACTGTATCTAATGTGCCATTGAAACCACCATGGTAGCCCTCAAAGATTTAAAGTGATTTCTGCGAATAAAATCCAACAACACAGATGTTTTTTTCTCACAATGATTCACCCACTAACAAAGTTGACTTCTCAGACACCACACAGTGCGATGGCTTTGTGACGTTACTATTGAGGAGAAAGGCTGGGATATTTCCACTTTTGGGTCATGGAGGTTTTGGACCCGAGGAGGATCTGTAACTGATTCACATCAGCTGAAGTGTGCCAACTCTTCAGTTTGGAACGTTGCATTCCTCGACATAAAGGGAAGGAGAGTCCAGTCACAGGTTTAGGGTCCAGTCAGCTGAAAGCTTAACCAACAACCATAGAACAGTTTAACACTGAATGCCAGGAGGAGCAACATGATTTTGAGATGAGGCTAAGGATTGGAAAATGAGGGCAAGAATTTTCCAATTGAAGCGTTACCAGTTTTTGAGCTAGTGCTGTTTGGCAGACACACAGATAGTGAGTCATAGAGTCATATAGCACAGAAACAGACCCTTCGGTCCAACTGGCCCATGCTGACCATTATCCCAAACTAAACTAGCCTCACCTGTCTGCTCCTGGCCCGTATCCCTCCAAACCTTTCCTAGTTATGTACTTATCAAAATGTATTTTATACATTGTAATTGTGCCCAGATCTACCACTTCCTCAGGAAGTTCATTCCACACATGGACCACCCTCTGTGTAAAATATTTGCCTCTTATATCTTTTTAAAATCTTTCTCCTCTCACTGTACCCCCCCCTAGTCTTGAAACTCCCCATCCTAGGGAAAAGATAACTACCATTAACTCTATCTACACCTTTCATTATTTTATGAACTTCTATCAGATCGCCTCTCAACCTCTTAAGCTCCAGTGAAAAAAGTCCCAGCCCATCCAGCCTTTCTTTATAACTCAAACCTTCCATACCCGGCAACATCCTGATAAATGTCTTCTGAACCCTCCCAAGCTTAATAATACCCTTCCTAAAACAGGGCATCCGGAATTGGAAACAGTAATCCAGAAGAGGCCTCACCAATGTCCTGTACAACCTCAACATGACTTACCAACTCCTATACTCAAAGGACTGAACAATACCCAAGGCCCTACCATTAACTGTATAAGCCCTACCCTTGTTTGCTGTATCAAAATAGAATACCTCACATTTATCCAGATTGAACTTCATCTGCCATTTTTCAGCCCATTGATCCATTTGATCAAGTTCCTTTTGTCACCTTAGAAAACCTTATTCGCTGTCTACAATGGCACCAATTTTGGTGTTGTCCGCATGCCTTCTATATTCTCATCCGAATCATTTACATAAATGGCAAACAAAAGAGGACCCAGAACTGATCCCTGTGGATGACCGCTGGTCACAGGCCTCCAGTCTGAAAAGCAACCTTCCACTATTACTCTCTGTCTCCTGCCATAAAGCCAATCATGTATCCAATTAGCAAGCCCACCCAGAATCCCATCTGACCTAACTTTACTAATTAGTCTACCATGTGGAACCTTGTCAAAGGCTTTACTAAAATCCAATAAACAATGTTTACCACTCTACCATCATCAACCTTTTTGGTAACTTCCTCAAAATAACTCAACCAAGTTTGTGAGACGCGATTTTCCTTAATCAATTTTTGCCTCTCTAAATGTCCATAAACCCTATCTTGTATAACCACCTCCAACAATTTACCCACAACCAAAGTCAGATTCACAGGTCTGTAGTTTCCTGGTTTCTCCTTGCAACCTTTCTTAAACAAAGGCACAACATTAGGAGAAAGTGAGGTCTGCAGATGCTGGAGATTAGAGTCGAGAGTGTGGTGCTGGAAAAGCACAGCAGGTCAGGCAGCATCCAAGGAGCAGAAAAATCGATATTTCAGGCATAAGCCCTTTATCAGGAAGGAGTTATGCCCAAAAGTCCTGATGAAGGCCTAATGCCCGAAACATAAATTCTCCTGCTCCTCGGATGCTGCCTGACCTGCTATGCTTTTCCAGCACCACACTCTCGAAAGGTACAACATGAGCCAGCCTCCAGTCATCAGGTACCTCACCCGTAGTTAGAGATGATGGACATATCTCTGTAAGTGAATGGGACTTGGTGCAAGCTAGGATATAGAGTTTAGATATATATGGTATATGATATGAGCCTGCCCTGAAATCATTTGAATAGCTGAGTCTGGAGGCAACTAAAGCATGGTTGATGATCTCAGCACCGAATACAAGAGACTAAAATCAATTTGCAAGTGGGCAAAGTCAAGTCTATGTAACTTCTCTCAGGCATTCCACTTTAAACTGTTTCATTGTCACTGGCTTGACCTTCAGCTGCCCAGACCCTATACCTTTAGCTGAGGTTTCCTTCCCTCTGTGCACAGTAGTGCACTGTTCAAAACTGAGAGTTACTTCTCCCAATTCAATGCCCAATTATACAATGGAATAGAATCCCTATAATGTGGAAACAGGTCCTTCAGCCCACACCAATCCTCCAAGGAATAACCCACCCAGACCCATTCCCCTACATTTGGCCCAGACTAATGCACCTAGCCTTGACATCCCTGAACACTATGGGCAATTTAGCATGGCCAATTCACCTAACCTGCACATCTTTGGACTGTGGGAGGAAACCCACACAGACTGAATGTACAAACTCCACACAGACAGTCGCCTGAGGCTGGAGTCGAACCCTGGGTCCCTGGTGCTAACCACTGAGCCACCGTGTTGCCTTTCCTTGAAATTTCTCGAGATAGCACAGCAACAAAGTAGGAATTTGTTGGCATGGGAGATGGCTTTCCTTTTTCAATCTGAAGATTCAAATGCTCCTGAACGATTATCACAAATGCTTCGGGAGTTAGAGGAGGCAGCTAAAGTGAATAGTGTCGGGTTTGGGTTTGATGAAACTCATTTCCCATCAAAGGAATTGGCTGGTGCAGCATTTTATACCATTGTGAAGTGCACAGGCTGTGTGCTATGTTGGAAATTGGTGCCTTAGAGTCAGCAGACCCTTCAATGCCTTATTCTCACATTTCAAAATTATTTGAAGTGATAACCCTTATTGGTAATAATGCCATCGAGTTAAATCTTCATATTTGCTAATGCCTGAGCTGTAAACTTGGAATTTCACCATTTGGGCTGACATTTTAAGAATGTTCAGATGGAGCGCAAAGCCGGTCGGGAAGGTAAGTGATTACTATATAAAGAGCTTACCTCGACGCCAACGGTCTTTTCGCAGCAGAGAGCGGCGGGAGCTGGGCAGAAGTTCAGACGGAGCGCAAAGCCGGTCGGGAAGGTAAGTGATTGCTATTAGAGTGGGTGAGTTCTAAACCCCAGGTCCTACAAAGTAGGGTCGCCCTCCCTCCTCTAACCTTAATTAAGAGTCCACAGACGTGCCACAAAAAGAGGGTCTAAGGAAGTTTAGTTCGAAGAGTGAGGCTTCAGCTCAGGAATCTTTGACAAGGAGGTTGAGTGAAATAATTACACCACAGTTGAAGAAGGTGAAGACATGACTGCCCAGCTGGTTCAGTGCGCTACGTGCTTGATGTGGGAGGTCAACGACTCTGGTGTGTCTGGCTCGTATATCTGTGGAAAGTGTGTGCACATTCAGCAATTGACCGAGCATATTGCAGCGCTGACGAAAGAACTCGAAGACCTTAGGCTCATCCGAGAGAACGAGATCTTTCTGGACAAGACCTTCAGCGATGTTATTACACCAATCATGCCAGAAGAGAGCAGAAGAGAGCAAATGATGAGGAAGGCAGAGAGGAGACAGGTGCAAGAGACCCCGGGAGAAGTACCTGTCAGGAACAAGTTGAAGCTTTTGGAAGCAGAGACTGATGACATTGCTAGTTCGCAAGGCGGCCAAGTTTGTCAATCAAAAGTTGCCGCAGAGGCAGAGCGGAAGAGTCGGACATCGCACAGAGCCGTGGTAATAGGGGACTCCATCGTGAGAGGAACTGACCGGGGTTTTTGTGGCAGCAGACGGGATTTAAGGATGGTGTGTTGCTTTCCTGGTGCTAGAGTGAAAGACATCGCGGACAGAGTGCAGGAAATCCTCAAGGAAGGGGGTGAAGAGCCAGAGGTGGTGGTACATGTCGGCACAAATGATGTCGGTAAGAAGAGGAGGAACATACTACAGCGAGACTTCGGAGAACTAGGAAGAAGGCTGAAAAGCAGGACGTCCAAGGTGGTTATCTCCGGTTTGCTTCCAGTTCCTCGGGCTAGTGTGGCCAGAAACAGGGAGATAATGGACTTGAACGTGTGGTTGGGGAACTGGTGCAGGAAGCAAGGATTCAAGTTCTTGGATCACTCGGGTATATTTTGTGGTAAACATAAATTCTACAAGAGAGACGGCTTGCACCTTAATAGGTTAGGGACCAGTATTCTGGCAGGCAGGTTTTCTACTGCAACACCGCTACATTTAAACTAAGTAGCGGGGGGGAGGGGACAAGCTGGATGTTTGAAAGGGAAATTGAAGGGAAAGTTAGAACAAGAGAAGTCAAGAAAGACAACTGTATTAATGAGGCAGAAAACTCGGAAAGGCATCATGCTGTAAGGTTGAGTGAAATAAGGGGGGTTGATGGGAAGGGTGAGAGCAGTAACAAATTAAAAATACTATACATGAATGCACGAAGCATTAGACATAAGATGGATGAGCTTGAGGCTCTTTTGGAAATTGGCAGATACGATATTGTGGGGATAACTGAGACGTGGCTTCAAGTGGACAGGGCCTGGGAAATGAATATTCAAGGATACACATGCTATCGTAAGGACAGACTGACGGGCAGAGGGGGTGGGGTGGCCTTGTTGGTAAGGGACAATATTCAGTCCCTTGCGCGGGGGGATCTAGAGTCAGGAGATGTAGAGTCAGTGTGGATAGAGCTTCGAAATACCAAGGGTAAAAAGACCCTCTGGGGAGTCATCTACAGGCCCCCAAACAGTAGTCTGGATGTCGGATGTAAGTTAAATCAGGAGCTGAAATTGGCCTGTCGCAAAGATGTCACTACAGTTGTTATGGGGGATTTTAACATGCAGGTAGACTGGGAGAATCAGGATGGTATTGGGCCACAAGAAAGAGACTTTGTGGAGTGCCTCAGAGATGGATTCTTAGAGCAGCTGGTGCTGGAGCCGACCAGGGAGAAGGCAATTCTGGATCTGGTATTGTGTAACGAACCAGAATTGGTCAGAGACCTCGAAGTGAAGGAGCCATTGGGAAGTAGTGACCATAATATAATAAGCTTCAATCTGCAATTTGAGAGGGAGAGGGTACAGTCGGAAGCGACAGTACTTCTGTTGAATAAAGGGAATTATGGAGCTATGAGGGAGGAGCTGGCCAAAGTTCAATGGTGCAATACCTTAGCAGGGATGACCGTGGAGGAACAATGGCGGATATTTCTGTCTATAATGCAGAAGTTGCAGGATTAGTTCATTCCTAAAAGGAATAAAGATCCCAGGAGGAGGCATGGGCAGCCGTGGCTGACGAGGGAAGTAAAGAAACATATAAAGTTAAAAGAGAAAAAGTATAACATAGCTAAGATAAGTGGGAAAACTGAGGACTGGGAAGCTTTTAAAGAGCAACAGAGGATTACTAAGAAGGAAATACGCAGAGGAAAAATGAGGTACGAAGGTAAACTGGCCAAGAATACTAAGGAGGATAGTAAAAGCTTTTTTAGGTATGTGCAAGGCAAAAAAATGGTTAGGACAAAAATTGGGCCCTTGAAGACAGAAACAGGGGAATATATTACTAGGAACAAAGATATGGCAGAGGAATTAAATGGGTACTTCAGATCTGTGTTCACTGGGGAAGACACAAGCAATCTCCCTGAGGTAACAGTGGCTGAAGGACCTGAACTTAAGGGAATTTATATTTGCCAGGATTTGGTGTTGGAGAAGCTGTTAGGTCTGAAGGTTGATAAGTCTTCGGGGCCTGATGGTCTGCATCCCAGGGTACTGAAGGAGGTGGCTCGGGAAATCGTGGATGCGTTGGTGATTATTTTCCAGAGTTCTATAGATTCGGGGTCGGTTCCTGAGGATTGGAGGGTGGCTAATGTTATACCACTTTTTAAGAAAGATGGGCGAGAGAAAGCAGGTAATTATAGACCAGTTAGTCTGACCTCAGTGGTGGGAAAGTTGCTGGAGTCTATTATAAAGGATGAAATTACGGCACATCTGGATAGTAGTAACAGGATAGGACAGAGTCAGCATGGATTTATGAAGGGGAAATCATGCTTGACTAATCTTCTTGAATTTTTTGAGGATGTAACTATGAAGTTGGATGAGGGAAATCCAGTAGATGTAGTGTACCTGAACTTTCAGAAAGCTTTTGATAAAGTCCCACACAGGATGTTAGTGAGTAAAATTAGGGTGCATGGTATTGGGGGCAAAGTACTAGATTGGATTGAAAATTGGTTGGCTAATAGGAAACAAAGGGTAGTGATAAACGGCTCCATTTCGGAATGGCAGGCAGTGACCAGTGGGGTACCGCAGGGATCCGTGCTGGGACCACAGCTTTTTACAATATATGTTAATGATATAGAAGATGGTATCAGCAATAACATTAGCAAATTTGCTGATGATACAAAGCTGGGTGGCAGGGTGAAAAGTGATGAGGATGTTAGGAGATTACAGGGTGACCTGGACAAGTTAGGTGAGTGGGCAGATGCATGGCAGATGCAGTTTAATGTGGATAAATGTATGGTTATCCACTTTGGTGGCAAGAACAGGAAGGCAGACTACTACCTCAATGGAATCAATTTATGTAAAGGGGCAGTACAGAGAGATCTGGGTGTTCTTGTACACCAGTCAATGAAGGCCAGCATGCAGGTACAGCAGGTAGTGAAGAAGGCTAATAGCATGCTGGCCTTCATAACAAGAAGAATTGAGTATAGAAGCAAAGAGGTGCTTCTGCAGCTGTACAGGGCCCTGGTGAGACCACACCTGGAGTACTGTGTGCAGTTCTGGTCTCCAAATTTGAGAAAAGACATTCTGGCTATTGAGGGAGTGCAGCGTAGGTTCACAAGGTCAATTCCTGGAATGGCAGGATTACCTTACACTGAAAGACTGAAGCGACTGGGCTTGTATACCCTTGAGTTTCGAAGATTGAGAGGGGATCTGATTGAGACGTATAAGATTATGAAAGGATTGGACACTCTGGCAGTAGGAAACATATTTCCACTGATGGGTGAGTGCCGAACCAGAGGACACAGCTTAAAAATACGGGGTAGACCATTTAGGACAGAGATGAGGAGAAACTTCTTCACCCAGAGAGTGGTGGCTGTGTGGAATGCTCTGCCCCAGAGGGCTGCGGAGGCCCACTCTCTGGATTCATTTAAGAAAGAGTTGGATAGAGCTCTCAAAGATAGTTGAATCAAGGGTTATGGAGATAAGGCAGGAACAGGATACTGATTAGGAGTGATCAGCCATGATTATATTGAATGGCGGTGCAGACTCGAAGGGCTGAATGGCCTACTCCTGCACCTATTGTCTATTGTCTATTGTCAATTCAAAGAATCCCGCACATTTTTTCTGTTTTTGACAATTTCCACTGGACAAGGCAGTCTGCAGCCATGACGTGGGTAACTCCATTGTGAATCAAAGTGTGGCACTGGAAAAGCACAGCCAGTCAGGCAGCATCCAAGGAGCAGGAGAGTCGATGTTTCGTGCATAAGCTCGGTAGATGCAAGTGGTGGGGGGTGATGGTGATAGGTCAAAGCTACCTAACCCCCCCCCATCTAATTTACCTATCACCTTCCCAGCTACCTCACCCCCACCCCACCCTATCTCTCAGCCCCCTTCCCCTCTCCTTCCTCACCCCTACCCCTCACCTCCAACAATCCTGATGAAGGACTTATGCCCGAAACGTTGATCCTCCTGCTTCTCGGATGCTGTGCTTTTCCAGCACCACACCTTTCGACTCTGATTCTCCATCATCAGCAGTCCTCACTTTCTCCTTGCTCCATGGTGAGAGCAGACTTGTCGTATCCCCTCTCCCCGCAGTTTTCATGGTGTCAGATCAGCTCCTTGAGGGTTCTGGTTCACTGGGGATGGGGCTACAAGGCTTTAATGAGCCATTTGATGGATTCAGGAACCTCTAACCAATGCTGTATCGTGCCTCCAGTTCCATCTCTCTGTCCGTTCACTATGTGTGGAACCAATCAGCCAAACAATAACCATGACAAATGTCGAAATGCTCGTGAAAGAAAGCAGTCTGCTTTGAAAAGGAAAGGTGGCTCTTATGACCTTATAAAAGAGTCCATCAGACAGTGCTTTTTAAGTACAGAAACTTTACTCCACCTCAGATCACTGAATCACATCCAAATAAATGTGCGGATATTGGAATAAGATCAAAGAAAGAGTGCACTCATAAAGATGTCACTCAGTCAAATCTAAGTCACCACGTGTCACCACATGAATTGGATCTGTTATTCGAATTCTGGAGACCAGGCCAACATTTGTAATGAGGCCATCTGGCAAAACAGATGTCGGGCCATCTCTTTCTGTTAGCACAGCAGTTAGTTCAGGGCTCCCTTTCAGCGTTCATACATTTCTATGACCACATCCAAACTGCTTCTGGAGTAATTGGGCCCAGTTTGATCTTGCTATGCCTCTGCAGGATGAAAGTAGGACCATGTGTGATCTTTTTGAGTCCCAGATGGAATCACGTCAAATCCATGCAACATGTATTACCTCCACAGTCTGCGCACAGAGAAGATATTTTTTGATCAGTAAGACTGCCACAAACTTCATAGTGTGCTTACTTTAAAATCTACATCGGATATATTCTAGGTTACTATATTAAAATTGTTTCAAATCACCCAATTGAGGGGAACACCGTATACAAACCTGCAGAAAAGTACAAAATGATTGGATAGGCTGAGTAGACAGGTTGATAGGGGTGTGAATGACATTGATAGAAAATAGTTGAGACTAAGGATGGAAAATAAACAATAAAAATATGAACCGAATGCATGAAAGCTACAGGCCACTGGATGAATCTGACAGCATTGCTAGGTAAATCAGTCAAATATAAATGCAGTATCCGGTGGGTTTAAGGTAGGCCAACCAGATTTTAGTGATTTGCTTTGTCCTTCAAGCATCAGGAGGTGTGGACACGTTTGTAATGCTATCACCTCACTTTGAGTACTATTTGCAATTTTCACCAGTAAACTTGCATGAATATCCGGACATTTAAAGAAAAGAACAGACAAATTGATGCCCAATTTAAGACAGGGAACTTGATGAGCTTAGGTCTGCTTATTTTGGCAAAGAAAATTCTCAGGGGAGACATAACTTTGGTATTCAAGACCCTTGGGGGGATGAGTAAATTGGGCTCTGGTTCTATAATAAACAACCAGGGGATGCAAGCTGCTGTTTAAAAATAGGAAGGGGAACAGTTTAAAGTTAACGCATTTACGTGGACGCATGGAAATATCCGTAAGGTCAAAGCCAGGCCATTTTGCAGAGAAGTTAAAAAACATGTCTTTGGGGTTAGAGAAATGTGGAACTCCTGCCCTCCAAAGCTGAATTTTTTTTAAAATCTGAGATCGATATACTTTTGCTAACCAGAACTAATTAAGGACATGAGAGTCAAGGTCGGAGCATGGAGTTAGGTTAAGAGAGGATAGTCCTACCAGACCATCGGGCTGCTCTCTCACTGGAGAGAAAGATACTGTTGGTGGTTTAGCCAGGCGAGGGGAGAGGTTTATAGGAAAAGTCCTTCATGGTAACCTCAGCTGGCGTAGGAATTGAACCCATGCTGTTAACATCACTCTGTATTGCAAACTAACCAGTTATCCAGCCAATTGAGCTAACCAACTCCACTGGAATTAAAATACAGGTTAAGAGTTCCCTTGCAGAGGTGAATGTGTGGAAAACCCTGTCGAGAGAAATATGCAAAAATTAAAGAGAACAGCACAGTGAAAGGAATGGGCAATTGAAAGGTTAAACACTTTTGAGTCTGGTTAATGGACAGTATAGTCTTTCCTGTGGCTCTATGGCATTTGGGAAGCAACGGAAATCAGTTCATATCTTGAAGAGAATCGGTAATTTTTTTTTTGTTGAATCTATCAGAAGTGTTGGATTGCAAATATATACGTAGACTTAGGCTAATGCCAGTTTGCATGTCTCAAGTGATCATTCCCTTGTGGTAGAATTAGAAAAGAAACTATTACAGCCTCCCAAGCGCCTTTCCCATCCGTGACTGCATGTTGAGCTTGGAAACGATCCCTTAGTGAGAGGGAGTTTTTATTTATTAACTTGAGTTTCCTATGCTATTCTTAAAAGCCTTATTAAATTGTGTGTGACCTTGATGGATTTGTACACCCTTTGAGTACACCTAGATAAACAAATAAATGAATGAGCCTTTCTTAAAGGGGCAGGGAAACAAAAGCAAACTTTGACCAAAACCTACTAAATTGAACTAAGACAGCATTACCGGAGCTGGCAGTGAGCTCCTGTGGTGTCCGCCAGTCGCAAAAAGCCTTGAGCACGTTGGCACTCAACTGGTTGTGGTGAGCATGACCATGGAGGAGAAGAAGACAATGGCGATGAATGTCTGCTTCAGCTGCCTGGACCCATTCATTGCCAACTTGGTCAGGCCCAAGAACTGGGTACTGAGGAGGTCATCCAATCTGCTTGGAGGGTGAGGGGGTGGTGACCGTCTCCCCATGGCACGGTCTGAAGCCATTGCTGTGTGCCCTCCAATCCTCTGTTGGACCCAGGGCTGGGCGTGGCTGATGGTTAAACAGCCACTGCCCAAGCCTCTCCAACACCTCTCCTCCACTCCGGCCTAATGTTGGAGCTTGCGATGGCGATCAGGAAAATCCCAGTGGCATCACCAACTTAACTCTAAGTGGGCATTAACTGGTTACCTGCCACGGGCGAGGTGGGTAACTGGCGCCAGTGCGAGGTGGCATCTGGTGCGATGACTCAGAGTTGGGAACACACTGGGTGGATGGCAACTGTGTGACTGCCAGGACTTCCTCACTCTCTGTGTCTTCAGCCAGACTCCAACTGGGCTAATTGAATTGTACCCTTGGTATCACAGCCATTGGAGCAAGGCGCCAAGGGGAAGGTCTGCAATCGTAGCCCGCAATTTCCCCTCTCTCCAACACTCATTCATTCTGTTGTGGCCCTTGTGCCAAGCCAGCAGCGATTGGGTACCCTGCTCAGCTTACCCTTGTGAAACCTGGTGCAGTTGGGTGTACAATGTTCCTGACCTGCTAGCTGCTCCTCTGGGTCGACCAGACCTCCCAGTCACCGCCCATTTCAATTCTCCTTCCCACATGGCCATTCTTGGCCTCTTCCATTGTCACAGTGAATCAGATCGCAGAGGGGAGGAACAACAACTCATCTTCCGCCTACAGCCCGGACTTCATCAACATTACGTTCTCCAATTTCAAGTAGCCTCCCTTCCCATCCCCGACTCCCTTCCCAGTCCCTCCCCCGCCCTTTCATTCCTCTAACTGACCCTTCCTTCCAGCTACCAACCGGATTCATTCCTCCCACTGACCAACCAGGCCATACCCTCTACGTGTCTTCACCTATCCCCACTTCACCACCCTGCCCCCACCACCGATTTGATCCACAGCTCCCCTTACACCCACCCCCTGCACCCCCCCCCAACCAGTCTTGAAGAAGGGGTTACACTCGGCATTGACTTCTCCACCTCCTGATGCTGCCTGGCGTGCTGTGTTCTTCCAGCCTCCTGCTTGTTTGCATCTGATGGGGACCGAGTGGTTCTCTGTCTCTGCGCTCAGTTCTACATTAGAATGGTACAAAGAAAGCTAGAGTAAGCCTTTAGTCTGAACTGTGCACTGTGGACAAGCCAGCATTTGAACATTTGTTCTGTTTCGTGCGGTGGCTACATTTGTACGGCCAGCCTGCCAGGCTGACTTTGCGATATATTCACAGCAAGCCACACCTCCCGTGTCCTCCAACCAGTGTTCTTGTTGCAGTGAGAGGGTTAAACTTGATTGTAAATGGCCCGCCACGGCTAATCGTCAAGGAGATAACAGAATCAGCAATAAATGCCAACTGTGCCAACAACATCTGCATCCCGGGCATGTCTAAGAATAGAAGGTGCCCTATCCTAGTGATTATCAATGCATGAGTCAGGTGTCTGAGACTGTTCAGGGCCCTGGGTCACTCACAGCGCACGATGTTTTATGGTGCTCACCAGGGTGCTGCAGTAATTGGAATGGAAAGGCCTGTCATCCGAGCGATGGCCTGTCACTTCAAGCCCGTCCTTCACAAACTGCAGGATTTTGCTGTCAACACTGACTGAGGTATTCAGTGAGTCATCATCTGTCAGCAATGCCTAATGAACAGCATGTGAAAAGGAAACTTTCAGCAGACACGTGTATGCCGACCCCATGATAGCTCGGCTGGATAAGAAGTAGTACAGTAGGACCGGAACGTTCCGCAAATGATCTTTCATTATCTTCCCTTG
Source organism: Chiloscyllium plagiosum (assembly GCF_037043375.1). Lineage (NCBI taxonomy): Eukaryota > Metazoa > Chordata > Chondrichthyes > Orectolobiformes > Hemiscylliidae > Chiloscyllium > Chiloscyllium plagiosum. The sequence continues at coordinate 101,572,196 of NW_028270148.1, forward strand.
ACCGTTGTCTCAGTGGGGCCCTCTGCCATAGGAATGAGGGCCCCATCGCCCCAGAGTCACCAGGAAGTCACTGTATGTCCCTGAGTGGCCTCCCGATGCACATGAGAGTCTCCCAACATAGAACATCAGTGCAGTACAGGCCCTTCGGCCCTCGATGTTGTGCCGACCTGTGAAACCAACGTGAAGCCCATCTAACCTACACTATTCCATTACCATCCATATATTTATCCGATGACCATTTAAATGCCCCTAACATTGGCGAGTCTACTACTGTTGGATTCTTGGTGGGTGATACCTATCAGTGCCAAATTTCCTGCTGCTGGTATGGCAACAAGAAGTCTTTGGGCATGGCAACAAATGCCTTGCCATTTTTACCAGGCTTTTTGCCAGCAGTCCTCCCCTCCCCCATTACACATTTAGTAAAATCAAGCCTTTTATTCTGACCTAACCCTACCATCTATGAATCTGCAGTCCTGCGTTTCAATGCAGCAACCTTTCTAAACTCAGTCACTGGACTTGGACAACTATCAAACACTATTTGTAAATGCTGTGTTCGGGTGGGGTGCGTCAGTGTAAAACTGGGCAGGCGCTGCGATGGGTGCAGATGGGCTCCCCAGTTGATTAAAGTATGGTGTGGAATGATGCCAGTGTTGTGAATCCAATCTCTGTGCCAGTTATGGGAGCTTGTGGAAGTCTATCTGCTCCCATGGATGTGGAGTGGTGCCCCTGACCAAGTGGGCAACACAACATCAGAATAATTTGCAGGCCACTTTGGCCTGAGTGATTCTTTGGAATTCTGTACATCAGAAGTTTGAACCCTGAGGAGATTCAAGATGGTGATTGAAAGGTTTCTAGATATGAAAGATTGTGCAGGAAAATGGTAGGTCAGGCAGGATCTAGTTGGATGGTGGAGCGGGCTGAATGGACTGTACTTGCTCCTTATTCCCTCAAGCAATGTAACCATCTCTCTCTCTCTCTCCCTTCTCTCTCCCTCACTCTCCCTTATTGCTGTCCCTCTCTCCTTTTCTGCCTCCCTCTCCCCCTCCCTCTCTCTCTCACTCCCCCTCTCTCTTTCTGTCTCCCTTTCTTTCTCTTTCTGTCCCTCTTCCTTCCTTCCTCTCTCTCTCTCCCTTTCTCTTTCTCTCTCTTTCTCCCCTTGTTGTCTCTCTCTGTCTCCCTCTTTCTCTCCCAAACAGGGAGAATGATCCATTGTGGACTATGGCTCCCAGAATATGAGGAACAGCATATGAGAGAGACTGTAGTTATAAGGAATTGTTGGCTGTCCAGGCCAGATCAAAACCAATTGATATGAAACTATGTCAGATGCACAAACTGAGGCAGGTGTATTGAGATGGCCAATTCTTCTCAAAATCCCATTGCATTGGATACTAGAACTCTCCCAAATTCTTGCTGAAGTATAGTTGGCTTTTTGTAAGTTGTCTGCTAAACTGCGGTACAATTCCTCAGTCCAGTTAGAGCAGTGATAAATTTCTCACAAACTGCTCCTAAGAGTTCGCAAACAATAAAACCAGGACCCTGGTCAGTCTAACGTCTCAGCAAGATTCAATGGACGTAGACTCATTTCAAACCAACATGTGCTGAGACTGGTCAAACTGAACTTTGAATGAGAACAGTTAGAGCCTGATGAGTACTTGTCATGTTTCCATAGAAACATTCTGCACATTCCAGATATTTTAACTCAACCTCCAGTCAGAAATGTTCCGTCTGGAGTAGATGAGACCTGAACCTTTGTCTTCTAGCTCAGAGATCATGCACAGTTCAAACTATCCACTTGTTAACAGGGCAATACTGCAGTCGCCAGCAGTAAAACAGTACTAGTAAATGGATTTCCAAAAAGACATTCAATAAGACATGGGGAAGTTTAGCTCAGTTGGCTGGTTTGCAGTGACAACAGTGTGGGTTCAATTACTGCACCAGCTGAGTTTACCGTGAAGAAATCTCCATCTCAACCTCTCGCCTCACCTGAGGTGTCGTGACCCTCAGGTTAAAGCAGCAACTCAGAGAGTGAGAGAGTAGCCTCATGGTCTGGCGTGACTACAGGGACTTCACCTTTATACAAAGTAACAGGCAAGATAAATGGGTTCTTTTTAGCTTGGCAGACAGCAATTACACAGTACTACGGGGATCAGTGCTGTTTACAATCTTATGTCAATGGCTTGCATGAAGGAACAGACTGTGTCCGAACCAACTTTGCTGACTTTAAATTCTTTTTTTATGGAGTGTTGGTGTCTCGAGTGAAACTCCCCTGAAGTTCAAGTGACATCCTCACAGTGGTGATGGTGCTAAAGGCAGTCTGAACCCTTTCAGACCCTTACCCCAGCAATAACACAGGAAGATGTATTAGTGGGTGGACACTTGTTTCATATTATTAGCTTGTCAGCTCTCGCTCAGTTGTTGGCACCATAGCCTCGGAATCACAGGGTTCAATGCTTAAGTCCCACTCTGGAGGGAAAGGCTGACATACCCAGTGCAGTGGCAAGAGGGAAAATGTTGAAAGGGGGCACCTGAGGGAGGTTTTTTACACAGAGGGTGGTGAGTGTCTGGAATGCGCTGAGAGGGAGTTGGTAGAAGCAGATACGTTGAAGAGGCATTCAGATAGACACAATTACGGACAGGGAATAGAGGGATATGGTCCATGTGCAGGCAGATGGGATTAGCTTAGAATGGCATCGTGGTCAGCACAGACATGCTGGGCCGAAGGGCCTGCTCCTGTGCTGTCCTCTGTTTTTAGAGAGAATGTCGCACCTTAGGTGGGGCTGTCTTTCAAGTGAGACATTCAACTGAGGCTCCATCTGACTGCTCAGATCTACATTCAAGTTCTTGGGATGTTAGTTCAAAGAAGGGCTGGGTTGGGGACTGCTCCCCCCCCCCACCTTCCCCGGTGAACTGGTCAATATTGACCCCACCATCAACATCACAGAGACCAATATTCTCTGGTCAGGGTCACGTTGCACTTTGTGCTAATTAGCTGTCACGATTCCTTTCATTATAACAATGAGTACACAATAACCGTTTTTCCTTGGCTGTAAAAGTGCTTTTGAGTTGGTTGATGTCCTTGAAAGCCACACCTTAAAAGAAAGTCTTTCTCTGCTTTCTTGACTGTCAGGTATGGTGTTCATTATTGCAGGTGGAGTAGTTTGTGAACGTCATATCCAGTCATGTCTGATTCTGTTCTTACCCCAATCTCTCCAACTGTGGTTGGTCAGATACCCCCAACTCAGACCATCCTCTGTCCGGAGATTGGGAGTTTACAATAGTTTAAGTGGTTCAATTTATCATGGAGTCAGAGAGATCTGCAAGATCCTTTACGCAAAGGGTGGCTCATTTGTGGAATAAGAAAGTGGTGGATCTGGGCACAATTACAATGTATAGAAGACATTTGGATAAGTACATGAATAGGAAAGGTTTGGAGGGATACGGGCCAGGAGCAGGTGGTTGGGACTAGTTTAGGTTGGGATTATGTTCAGCATTGACTGGTTGGGCTGAAGGGTCTGTTTCCGTGCTATATGACTCTAGAACCACACAGTCAGTGAGGGAGAGAGAGAAAGAAACTTACCGTGCTAACTGACACAGCAGCAAATCTACACAGTTACTGCCTTCACTGTTTGAGCTCATGTATCTCTGAACATCGGAATGCATCTAGGAAAAATCAAACAGAGGGTGGTGCGTGTATGGAATGAGATGCCGGAGGATGTGGTGGAGGCTGATACAATTACAACATTTAAGAGACATTTGGCTGGGTATATGAATAGGAAGGTTTGGAGGGATATGGGTCAGGTGCTGGCAGGTGGGACTAGATTGGGTTGGGATATCTGGTCGGCATGGACGGGTTGGACTGAAGGGTCTGTTTCTGTGCTGTACATCTCTATGAGTCTAACACAGAAGAAGACCCTTTAGTCCATTGTGTCTTTGCTGGTCAAAAGCAGCTACCTTACTATTCTAACCCCATTCTCCAGCATCTGGCCCATAGCCTTGTATACCTTGGCATCGCAAGTGCCCATCTAAATACTTTGTCACTGTTTATGGATGGTTTCTGTCTGTACCCCCCCTACAGGCAGTGAGTTGCAGAATCCCCCCACCCTCTTGGATGAAAAGGACTCTCCTCACATCCCTCCAAACCTTCTACTCCTGACCTTAAATCTATGACTCTGTGGTTATTGAACCCTCCATCAAGGGGAAAACATTTTTCCTGTCTACCAAAACTGATGCTGGAGGAGGTGACAGTAATGGCCAAAACACAAGAGATTGATTGTGGAAATATGGATGGCATCCAAGATTGAGTATCTGGAGGACGTGATGGTCCTGTTTCACTCTACTCCTCCTCGTGGTTATTTTCTTTCCCTGGTTCACTCTTACTCATTCACCCTCAGAGATTGGAAATGGTCGGAGTCTCCTTGAAAGAAAGAGAAGGTTCCCTACGTGATCAGAGGTTTTGTGAGGTTAAAAAGAGAAACCCTCTGGTGTGTGGGTTAATAGCTATAGAACTTATTAACTGCCAAAGCAGCAGGGAGATGAAGAGGAATATTTTCAGGCAGAGTTGTTGGGCTCTAGAACATTCTATTGGAAAAGCTGGTGGAGCTTGATTGCATGAATAAATTTGGAAGTGAGCTGGGACAGCCACTTGAAGATGAGCAAATTCAAGGGTTGTGGGCAAAAGCAGGCCTCTGGTCTGGGCCACGTGTGACTCCAGACCCACAGCAAACTCTTGTATTGGCTAAGCAAGCCACTCGCTTCCAGTAGGATTGCGGACAAGCACCAAGTGTTAATCTCCCTTGAAAGAATAAAGAAAAAGAAACATAATTGCTTTGTTCAAAGAGCCAACTTAGCCTGATTGGCTTCTATCTGTGTTGCAAGTGTTACCCTTTCAATGATTAATTCTCACTCTCTCTCCTTCTCGTTCTCAGTATCCAATTGTCCCATTCTATCTCACTTTCGATATTACCATTTGAATCAGGCTCTCTGCCATTTCCTCATTCCCTGTCCCTTAAGCAGAGAATACCCAAAGTTCTTTTGACAATTTATTCGAGTTTCTGCAGACCCTGATCCTAGCACCTTGCAAACATACCTCATCATCACCGTGAGGAGGCTGTGGTACACGTCCTGACGTTCTTCGACATACGTCGTGCCTGGGTGAGAAAGCGTCCAGCGAGAAAGATTGCTTCTGTGTGGTTGGGGAAGAAGGGTCACTGGACCCGAAACTTTAATGCCGTTTCTCTCTACACAAGTGCTGAGTTTCTCCAGTGATTTCTATTTTTATTTCAGATTCTGACTGTCTGCAGTTCTTTGTGTTATTCTCATAAGCATGTGGCCCAGCAATCCCTCCCAGGGCTGAGTTCAATACGTGTTACACTGCACCCTATTTGCCCAGAAGCTTCACTGTTACAGCGTGCGAGTCTAGCTAGTTGGTTGCATCCCTGTCACAACAGGTGGATCTAGCGTGCAAACAGTAGGACTCTTTTTGGCTCAGAAGATTTAAAAAATCAAGCTTTTAAGGATGTGACCTCCATTAATCCAGACTACATTGTCCATCTGCACAGTTTAGTAATTTGAGCTGGTTTCTTAGCTTGAATTATCCATACTGCACATTAAACATTGGAGCAATTGTAAAGTGTTCAGCTGTGTAATGATTGCACAATTAGATAACACTTTATGCTTGTGTGCTTCTTGCATTGAGGAAGAAGTGTGAGTCATTAATTAACGTAGCTGAAGGAATCCCTGAGGCGACTGCACCAAATTTAATACATTTTTTTTTACTGAGAGTAGATGGTTGGTACTATCCGTGTTAATCTAAATAATCAAAGCTAGAATAGAATAGCAATTTATTATCATTTGCATTTAAGAAAATACAGCAAGCGATATTCCAAATCAGGATGATGTGTGGTTCTGAGTGGAGCTTGGTGGCACTGTGGCTCATTGGTTAGCACTGCTGCCTCACAGCACCAGGGTCCTAGGTTCGATTCCAGCCTCGGGTGACTGTCTGTGTAGAGTTTGCACATTCTCCCCATGTCTCTGTGGGTTTCCTCCGGGTGCTCCGGTTTCCTCCCACAATCCAAAGATGTGCAGGTCAGGTAGATTGGCCAGGCTAAATTGCCCATCGTGTTAGTCAGAGGAAAATGGGTCTGGGTGGGTTACTCTTTGGTGGGTCAGTTTGGACTTGTTGGGCTGAAGGGTCTGTTTCCACACTGTAGGTAATCTAATCTTGTAAATTATAGGTATTGCATACGTATCAGGTTGGAAGGTGTTGCATAAGGATTCTGAGTGAGCTGTTGCACTGTGTCTTGTTTATGGAGTAGGGTTGGAGGGACTAAATGCTGAAGGCATTAGATGCGAAGCCAGGCAAGCAGATGCTTTGAATTGAATGGTGTCAGGCTTCATGAGTGTTGTCAGAGCTTCACCCATCCCAATGAGTATTCCATCACACTCCTGACTTGTGCCTTGTAGATAGTGGAGCGGCTCTGGGGAGACAGGAGGTGAATCATTTGCTGCAGAATTTACAGGATTCCCTCCTGTGGACTCTGGCTGAAAGAGATCTGAAAGGGAAAGATCGCGGGGAGGTATGGTTGCGGGGAATGCCAAGGTCTTTCTCCCCAGGGTGGGGGAATGGAGCTAGAAGGCATAGGTTTAAAGTGAGAGAGGAAAGATATAAAAGGGACCCAAGGGACAATGTTTTCACACAGAAAGTGGTGCATATATGGAGTGAGCTGCCAGAGGAAGTGGTGGAGGCTGATACAATTACAGAATTTAAAAGGCATCTGGATCAGTATATGTTTAGGAAGGGTTTAGAGGGATATGGTTTAAGTGCTGGCAATAGAATAGATTCATTTAGGAAATCTGGTCAGCATGGACAGTTTGGACTGAAGAGTTTATTTCTGTGTTGTACATCGCTATGACACTATGGCTACCAGTTAGTTCCATTCACCTACTCTCTCCCCATAATCCTGCAAACTTTTCCTGTTTAACCCTTACTACCTATTTCTCGTTTGAAAAATCACGATTAAATCTGTTCTCATTGGGCAGTGTATTCCAGATCAGAACTCAAGTTCAAACAGACATTGACTGATTTCCTCTCCATTGCCAATTCTCTTAAATCTCTAGTTACAGATCTAGCTGACAGTGAGGGCAATTTATTTCCCTTTAATCTCTATCCCTTTGAACCTCTGATTCTCGACTTGCCTTTCTGTGCTGTGAGGAGAACTGTCCCAGTTTTTAATATCTATGCCACTGACTGAAGTCCCCTGTTCCTCCGGTAAAGCACCTCTGCAATTTCTCCAAGTCGCGGCCTGTCCTTTTAATGTGTGGTGTGCAGAATTCAACACACTACACTAGCTGGGGTCTAGCAGACCCTTTAGAGGTTTAGCATAATGCCCTTGCTAATGGACCAGAAAGGTCTAAACAAACTTGGCATACTTCCTCAAGCATTTCTGAGTAGTTCCAGAACTGCATGTTGGAAGTAAGGTGGAGCACCCTCCTATCAAGCCAACAAAAGCTATGTGATATTTAGTTAGTTCTTGGACACATGGCATCTCTCGACTCGTAATCCAGAGACCCAGACTAATGTTTTGAGAACATGGGCTCAAAAGATGAATTTAACTTTTATAAATTTGGAATAACAATCTAGCCTTATGGTAATCACTCTCAATTGTCATAAAAACCCATGTGGTTCACCCGTGTCCTTTAGGGAAGGAAATCTGCCATCCTTGCCTGGTTTGGCCTACATGTGACACCTAACTGCTGTCTGGGCAATTAGAGATGGGCAGCAACCACATTCCAAAATTGAATAGAAGTAGATTCGCAAGTATTCTTATGTAAATCTCCATGCCGTACATCATCAAGAATCCACTCTGGTCCCTCAAACACCAGCTCAGTTAGTTGTTTTTCATGAATGTATTGGCTGAGCAAGCCACGCACTTGCAGTGCGATTGGGGACAAGCCACAAATGTTAACCTCCCATGAAAGAATAAAGAAAAGAGAAAGATAGTTGCTTTGTTCAAAGACAAGATTAGAGTGGTGCTGGAAAAGCACAGCAGGTCAGGCAGCATCCGAGAAGCAGGAAAATCGATGTTTCGGGCAAAAGCCCTTCATCAGGAATGCAACTTGGGGAAGACCTTTCAATTCTTAATTGTATGCAACAGAAGAGTGAGGGAACGTGAAAGAGTGTCTGAGGAGAGGGAGATTGAGAGGGAGTGAGAGGACAGTTTGCGTGAGAGAGGCAAGTGAGAACAACAGTAAAGAATGAGGGGGAAAAGAGAGAGAGAGAGAGAGAGAGAGTAAAAGAATGAAGAGGAGAAGCCCTTCCTGATGAAGGGCTTTTGCCCGAAACATCGATTTTCCTGCTCTTCCAATGCTGCCTGACCTGCTGTGCTTTTCCAGCACCACTCTAATCTTGACTCTGATCTCCAGCAGCTGCAGTCCTCGCTTTCGCTTTGTTCAAAGAGCTAACTTAGCCTGACTGGCTTCCCTCTGTGCTGCAAGGATCTCCATTTCAATGACTGATTCTCACTCTCCCTCCTTCTCGTTCTGCCTCTCACGCAGTATCCAACTGTCTCATTCTATCTCACTTACGGTATTACCATCTGAATGAGGCTCTCTGTCATTTCCTCATTCCCTATCCCTTACACAGAGAATGCCCAAAGTTCCTTTGGCAATTTATTTGATCTTCTGCAAACTTTGATTATTTTACTTCTTGCGTTTATGCTTATTTCCATTCTTGATATCTCTAATTAATTCACTCTTTCTGTATCTTCATACACTTTTCTTCTTCCCTTATTAAATGGAAGATACTGCAGAGGCAGGACAATCTGAAATAAATGCAGAGAATGCTAAAGAAACTCAATAAGTCTCGCAATTTCTGTGGAGAGAAGAACAGAGTTAATGTTTTGAGTCTGGTATGACTTTTCAGTTATAACAGACTCGAAACTTTCTTTCTCTCCCTACAGTTACTGCTAGATCTGCTGAGTTTCTTTAGCATTCTCAGTATCTGTTCCCTCTCACCTTCTCCTCTTCATTCTTTTACCCTCTCTCTCTCTCTCTCTTTTCCCCCTCATTCTTTACTGTCGTTCTCACTTGCTTCTCTCATGCAAACTGTCCTCACACTTCCTCTCAATCTCCCTCTCCTCAGACACTCTTTCATGTTCCCTCACTCTTCTCTTGCATACAATTAAGAATTGAAAGGTCTTCCCCAAGTTGGGTTTGGCAGCAGAGTGGGGGGGACACATTTAATCAAGGTGGAGAATAGGGAATTTGCCACCTTCTCACCTATGCCTCGATTAATCCAGGCCGCGAGAGTTCTTTTTGCCCCAACGCCAATTGACATCCCCCCTCAAGTGGGCAGCTAATGATGGCTGCTGCATCTTATCAACCCTGTGCAGATATTTACCCAGCACTGGGTAGAAGCCTCATCCCTCAGTAAAGCTGAAAAGCAGACCTCACCGTGAGTGTGTATGTGTCGTGGCTGTGCCCACTCCTGAAAACCCCATATTACCATCGCTGACCTGTGACCTGAGACCCCTGGCCTTGGACCCGTGCACTTCCAGTAACTGCCACTGCCTTCCCAGTGGTGCTGCTGAGCTGTGCTCAGATTCCAGTCACTGATTGGCCTGCAGCCTTTGGGCAGTGGGGGAGGGCCAGGGGTTCCACCCTGTATCCCCCTCCTTGGGTGTCCTTGATCACAGGAATACCTCCACCTCCAAATTTGCAATTAACGTAGTAAACCTTCCCAAAAATAGGTGATGTGCGAATTCTTGTCACACCACAGTCTTCATTAATTCCTGGACTCCAAGGAGTTGGGGCGGGAAAAGCGGGGGAGCTCAGGTGCTCAAGCCCAGACCATGAAATGGACTAAGATGAACTTAGTCTTAAATTTTTATTTTTAATATTTTTTATTGAGGAAGGGCTGTTATTCTGAACTTTTTATTTCTTTATTTTTCTAATGTATTACCATGATTTTGTACTTTTGAAGGTCTGTAATATTGGGCTTTTGATTTCTTTGTTTTTCTATGTTTTATCCTAACAATTTGTACTTGAGAATTTGTACCTTTGGGGATCAAGGGTTACGGGGAGAAAGTGGGAGAATGGGGTTGAGAAACCTATCAGCCATGATTTAATGGTGGAACAGAATGGCCTAATTTCTGCTCCTATGTTTTATGTTCTTTATACCTAAGATGGAGCCATAAATGGTGACTTGTAAACTTTTCACTGGAAGGTTCATTTTCAGATGTTTCATCACTATATTGGGTAACATCATCAGTGAGGGTCTCTGGTGAAGCTACGTCTGGGAGCTCACTGATGATGTTGCCCAATATGATGACAAAATGTCTGTAAACGAACCTTCCAGCTCAGTGAGCAAACCTACATCCAGAACCTCAACCTGAGCTACAAATCTTGGCAAAACTCGCTAACGTTTCACTGTATTAATGTGAATACCTGAGACAATAAAGCTAATTCAAATTCAAATAACCTCTGTCCTCTGATCCCTCTGTGTCCCCGACCTCCTTTTCGTCCTCTCTCGCCCAAGCAGTCTTTCATCCTCTCTCTTTCTCATTCCCTCTCTGATCCCCCAACCCGTATCTCCTATGATTGTAGTGGCGCCACCCTCAGCACTTGAAATTTATACAGCTGCAGTAAAATTCATCCCTCATGAAAAGCCTGGGAAAAAAAAAGTGCTCATCAATTTTCCTTTTATCTAAAACTGTGTGACAGTGTAGAGTTAAGGAAAATAGCACTTGTCACATTATTCACAGGAGGTTTTTGCTTGTGCAGCACTCTTCATGTTTCAAATGTAGGAAGTGCACGCAGTTTTGTTCCTCATTGAAATTCTTGAATAGCAGATGATTGCATGACAGACCCGTGATGTGCAATCTCAAGAAAGCACCGAAGTGGACTCTGCAAGTGAGCTCAGTGTTCCTCATGGCAAACACTGCTTCTTGTTTAGAATTGGTACTCGCTCAGTTTTGGGTCACTGTCTGATTTTGCAGAGGACAAAGCAGGATTTCATTTTTTAAAAATCACGCACATGCCAGCTGTCAGAATAGGAGTTCCTGTTTCTTACTTAATTTGTAAAAACCATGTCTTTGCTTTTTTTTTTGGTATTTTAATGGTGGGCTGAAATAAGAGACATTCTGAGGAAGGGTCACTCAAACAGAAACATTAACTCGGATTTCTCGCCACAAATGGTGCCAGACCTGCTGAGCTTTTCCAGCAATTTGTGGTTTTGTTTCCGAAATGAGGGAAGAATTGCTTTAAAACCAAGAATTCTTGCATGGTTCGAAAACAAGTGACCCGGCCCTTGTTATGAATGTGTTAAAGTATGCTTTGCAGTCAAACTGGACTCGAGGGGTTACAGTCAAAGAGTCATGCAGCACAGAAACAGACCTTTCGGTCCAACTAGTCCATGCCGACCATAATCCCGAACTAAACTAGTCCCATCTTGGCCCATATCCCTCCAAACCTTTCCTCTTCATGTGCTTATCTAAATGTCTTTTAAACGTTGTAACCCTACCTGCATCCATAACTTGCTCTGGAAATTCATTCCATCCACCACCCACTCTCTGTGTTAAAAAAAATTGCCCCTCATGTCTTTTTTAAAATCTTTCTCCTCTCAATTTAAAAGTATGTCACCTAGCCATGAAATCCCTGATCCTATGGAAAATACATTTCCCATTCACTTTATCTATACCCCTCATGATTTTATAAGCTCACCCCTCAACGCTCCAGTGAAAAAAGACCCAGCCTACTCAGCCTTTCCTTATAACTCCATTTCCAGCAATGTAAATCTCTTCTGAACCCTCTCCAATCGAATAATGTCCTTCCTATAACAGGATGACTTTGGTCTGTGGATAAGTAACCAGTTATCAATGTCAAAGGCCTTTAATTTACCAACAACAGTGCGATCGATTCTCAGGTTCATGAGTAGTTGGGAACAGCACAATGAGGGAGCATTCAAGTCACCACCATGCCAGGAGATCTCTCTGTTCCCTGCTTAAAGCCACTTCAGGCCTGAAGAAAATCACATTAACTTTCGTCCGGCAGATGCTATAAACTGTGATTTTGAAACAATAAATCAGAGACCTTTCCACAAGTGTGATTCCATGCTTCTTGTAAACCAGTGGAAGCATCAGGAGAAGGACAATTGAGGGGCTGCACTTTGATCAGCCAAGGATCCTGTGAGGACAGACCCTGAACTGCTTTCCCAGTTTTTCTCTCTGTCCGTAACTCGTGCGTTTTTGTCCTTCCTCTGTGCGTCTAACGAGAAGTTTATAAGGGGATTAGAGTTTGAATTTGTTGAATTGGATACCAGTTGTCCATGATCGTTTTCCTGTGGCTGGAGCCTAACTACTTGTAATTGCTCGTAACTTTTGTTAAGTTGAGAACTTGGCCCATGTTTTCTGAAAAGAGGAGAAAGTGAGGACTGCAGATGCTGGAGATCAGAGCCGAAAATGTGTTGCTGGAAAAACGGCCGAAAATGTGTTGCTGGAAAAGCAGCTGAAAATGTGTTGCTGGAAAAGCGGCCGAAAATGTGTTGCTGGAAAAGCGGCCGAGAAGGGCTCATGCCCGAAACGTCGATTCTCCTGCTCCTTGGATGCTGCCTGACCTGCTGCGCTTTTCCAGCAACACATTTTCGGCCATGTTTTCTGAAAACCTGGGTCTTTAGAAAATAGGTAAATGTGGGAATTTTACCGTTGTTAACTTTTGTGACAATGCAGAAAATAGTGAGGCTTCATTTCCAGAGAGGAGTAACGACTTCCACGTTGTTGGAAGGAGAAATATTTGATCAAGCTTTCTGTGTATTTTAGCAGCAGGAAAAGCATCAGAAATTGAAACATTATCGTGTCACCTCAGCGGTTCGGAACTGGGCGAGAGATGTTCACCTCATCATCCATTGGACGGGGGGAGGGAAAGAGGAATTTTCTTCCTTATTCTCTGATTACGGGCTGCATTTATCTGGGTGGCACAGTGGTTAGCACTGCTCCCTCACAGCGCCAGGGACCTGGATTCGATTCCAGCCTCGGGCAACTGTCTGTCTTTGCACATTCTCCCTGTGTCTGCATGGGTGTGCTCCAGTTTCCTCCCACAGTCTGAAGATGTGCAAGTTAGGTGGATTGGCAATGGTGTCCTGGGATTTTCAGGCTAGGTGCATTAGCCATGGGAAATGCATGTTATAGTGATATGGTGGGATGTTCCTTGGAGGGTCAGTGTAGACTCAGTGGGCTGAATGGCCTGCTTCCATGCAGTAGGGATTCTATGATTTATTGTATATGGCTGAGAGGTTGCAGTGCTGCTCTCTTTGAACCAAAGTAATCCTTTCTGATGGTGTTCCCACAATTATCTTAGGGTCAGTGTGATGATCCAGAGAGAGCATGATTGTGTATGCATGTGGACAAAGTTAGTATTTTCAACAGCTTGTCCTTTGTAATGGCATGGCAAGCTGGTGTTGAATTGAGCTGCTGGACATCCCTTAGTCCAGAAGACCTGTCACTCTTCAGAATATTGATTAACCTTCTCCAATAACACAGTTGAGGTGATGTGGAGATGCTGGTATCGGACTGGGGTGTACAAAATCAGAAATCACACGACCCCAGGTTATAGTCCAACAGGTTTATTTGGAGTTTAATTTAGATAAATGTGAGGTGCTGCGTTTTGGAAAAGCAAATCAGAGCAGGACTTATACACTTAATGGTAAGGTCCTGGGGAGTGTTGCTGAACAAAGAGACCTTGGAGTGCAGGTTCATAGTTCCTTGAAAGTGGAGCCTCAGATAGATAGGATAGTGAAAACATTTGGTATGCTTTCCTTTATTGGTCAGAGCATTGAGTATAGGAGTTGGGAGGCCATGTTGCGGCTGTACAGAATAGTGGTTAGGCCACTTGTGGAACATTGCGTGCAATTCTGGTCTCCTTCCTATCGGAAAGATATTGCAAAATTTGAAAAGGTTCAGAAAAGATTTACAAGAATGTTGCCAGGGTTGAAAGGTTTCAGCTGTAGGGGGATGCTGAATAGGCTGGGGTTGTTTTCCTTAGAGCGTCAGAGGCTGAGGGATAACCTTATAGAGGTCTATAAAATCATGAGTGCCATGGATACGGTAAATATTTAAGGTCTTTTCCCTGGGGTGGGGGAGCCCAGAACTAGAAAGCATAGGTTTAGGGTGAGAGGGGAAAGACATAAAAGGCACCTAAGGGCAACTTTTTCACACAGAGGGTGGTGTGTGTATTGAGTAAGCTGCCAGAGGAAGTGGTGGAGGCTGGTACAATTGCAACATTTAAAAGGCATCTGGATGGGTATATGAATAGGAAGGATTTCGAGGGATATGGGACAATTGCTAGCAAATGGGACTAGACTAATTTAGGATATCTGGTCGGCATGGATGAGTTGGACCAAAGGGTCTGTCTCTGTGCTGTACATCTCTATAACTCTCTATCATCACCCCTATCCACCTCATGCATCTTGGGAACATATTGCTCCCAAAGATACCAATAAGTAAATCATTCAATTGTGAGGCTCATAATGCGAGCACAGCATGTTTTGTCTGGGTTGATTTATGTACTGACAACATATCAAGGTATTATTTTTAAGGTCAAGAAAATGGGGTCGACTTGTACACTACCATTCATTGTAGATCAATGCATATGTTAAATTAGTGGATTGGTACATTGGTAGCAGCATTAATATAAAAGCTGTACAATGCCATTAAGACAGACATGACTTCAACTCTTTAGCATCTGGTATTTTCCACAAATCACACAACTGGATCTCCACATGAGTTACACCACTACATGTGGTCCCACTGCATACAACTGGAAAGATGTTCTTTTCTGCACCAAAGTGATAATGGTATTTGGCACTTGGACATTCATCTTCAGTAACATTGAATTGGACTGTGACTTTACGCTTAGCTATTGGCTTCAGCTGCAGATAAGAAAGGAGTGTTTGGTTTCGACATGCTACAAGTGAACAGATCGTTAAGAGGAACAGGGGGGAGCTGATGAAATTTGAGCGATGAATGCTATTCACCTCTGTGCAGCTTCCCAAGTAAAGACCTGAATGCTGAAGAGCCGCTTCAGCAGCAGACACACCAGGGGTCAAAATGACCTCCTTGGCACACAGTCCAAGTTAAAATTTACAAGCAAACTTGTGTCCTTGACTGCCATGGGTGGGAGAGAGCAGAAACTCCTATCCTCACTGGAGCCTGTGCAGTGGGACACTGATTGCTGTCTTCACTTGTGCATAATTTTTTGGTTAAAATCTGTTGAAGATGCAAATGATTCTCCCTGTAACATTCGGAAAAACCGACCGGGTCAGTGCAGACATCTCCTTCGGAGCTTTGGAAAGATTTAAAAGCTGGCTGACTGCCACCAGCTGCCTCAAATAATAAATAATCAGCACAATTTTCCCTAGAACATGCTAATAAACTAGGTTTGTGTCTTATGGTTGTTTGATGTCTACCTATTTCATGTAAGTTTCCTGCCCTTTGATGAATCGATGCTGGTATCTCATGAATTTTTCATTTGGGAGCTCCTATATTTAGGCACTGTTAGGGAGATGAAAGGTAATTCTCAAATATTTCCTTACAGCTTTAGTTTTTGTTTTCAGAGCTTTGTTTGTCTTTAATTTTCATTTCAAGATTTGGGGCGCTCTCGTGGCTCAGTTGGTAGATGTGCCATGTCATGCGCTGTGGAGATTGTGAGTTGGCGAAGACCACTGAGTTGGCAAATCTGGGCATCAGTCATAGGTGCTATGATACCCAGATGTTGCCAGAGGAAAGAGAGAAGTTGGTCCTCACTGTTGGCTGCTGGCACTCTCTTGGATAGTCCATACATGAATGGAATGAGCTGCCGGAGGAAGTGGTGGAGGCTGGTACAATTGCAACATTTAAAAAGGCAGTTGGAGGGTATATGAATAGGAAGGGTTTGTGGGATATGGGCCAGGTGCTGGCAGGTGGGACTAGATTGGGCTGGGATATCTGGTCGGCATGGACTGTTTGGACCGAACGGTCTGTTTCCGTGCTATACATCTCTCTGACTATATGTCAAAGGACTGGCAGTACCCATTGCTGCCCTGTCCTACCCCTACACATTTATAGGTAGGAGGTTTTTACGTGGAACAACTTGCAAGAAAGTTACTTCTCCTCACTGGTTACGGACATTGGTGAAAGAGCAGCAGACTTGTCATGGCAATTGTTGCATTGACAGAACAAACCACTGTCAAACAAAGTCTTGGTCCCTTCACTCAAGACACTTTCGCCCTCCAGACTGAGTCACTCAAGGCTGTTGCTTGATTGATTGAGATTTTTGGAAATGGGTGGTCCGTTGACATCTGCAGTGATGATGAGAGCTGGGGAGATTGAGCAAGTTCAGGGAAAGCGTGCCAAAGTGGAGGCGATTGAGCCCTTGTAGGAAATGTGGTCAGCGGTAAACCCTTAAGGAAGACTGCAATGGTTGAACTTTTGAATTTTTTGACTTAATTCTCAGAAGGACTTTAAAGTTCAACTTTTAAGTTGATTTCATTGTTGTTCAACTTAATATGAAGATGGACTGTAATGTTTAACTTTTAACTTCGTCCCTGATTTCTTTCCACCTGGTTCTTCGGTCTTTGTACCTAGCTACTGGGAGCTAAGATGGCACCATACAGATGGCATTGAAAACTTTTCACTGTATTCCTGTACTTTGTTTCTTGAGTACACGTGACAATAAAGTCTGAATCTAAGTCATGATTTGGAGACACCGGTGTTGGACTGGGGTGGACAAAGTTAAAAATCACACAACACTAGGTTATAGTCCGACAGGTTTATTTGGAAGCACTAGCTTTCGGAGCACTGCTCCTTCATTAGGTGGTTGTGGACCTGATGAAGGAGCGGCGCTCCAAAAGCTAGTGCTTCCAAATAAAACTATTGGACTATAACCTGGTGTTGTCTGATTTTTAACTGTCTAAATCTAAAATCTACTTGACCTGGCCTTGCCTGTCTGAAGATGAGTGTTGAGACCCATTAAATGATCTTCCCCTTTCGTTGTGTTTAGTGCAGAGTGAGTTCATTGCTGAGTGAATGTGGAAAACCTTTATTCTCAATTCCTTTCTGTCGAGTTGCTGCTTTAACAGGCAGAATAACTACTTGCCATTTTATGTCATGACTTCAGTTAAGGCAGTTTGCTCAGAGTGGGGCGGGGGGGGAGCTGTAAAAATAGGTTGAGCTGAGTGTTTGACACTGGTACGGAATGTGACGTGCAGAGGTTGATTATATAACAGCACTTGGGTACAGCATGACATTGTTCCTCTTGTGAAATCGGACACGTTTATTTTGATAGACGCATGTTCGGAAGGTGTAGGTTCTTAACAAGGGGACAGAACATGAGGGCAAGGGAGAGGGTGTCAGGAAGTAAGTGCGTCACCCAACACTAAAATATTTGCAGGAAGGAGAGTCAGGAAAGCAATGTTGGGTATGGAGCTATTAGAGTGATAGAGTGCACTTCTGATCATCGCTGTGATGCACTGGATGGTAATTACTGCAATATTGTAAAGCTAAGTGTTGTATATTATTATGTTTTTTATTAAATGCTGACCAAAGATCATCTCGAGCTGAATGTTACACAGAATACCACTCGGTTATGAAAAGGTTGTATAGTTGAGGAAGCTGGAGGAATAGTCAAATGAAACAACACCTTTATGATTCACTCTAAACATGACTGTTGGTTTAGACCTCGGTGTGAGTTCTCACATAGTGGGCCCTGGGTGTACAACACATTCTGCAACACAGTTCTACATTTCTTTTGATGCTAAGTTCCTTCTGCAATGCTGGGTCAAAACCCTGGAACCCGCAAATTAGGGCACCTCACCCCACAAAGGCAGCTCTGGATGGGCATTGTGTAATAAGTGTCAGCCTTGACACTGGTGCCCACTTGCCGAGGATGAGTTTTTTTAAAGTTTGCAATCATGGGAATGGCTGAGGTGGACAATTGTACAATTCCCAGAAACTCCTGCATTAAACTTGAAGCAACGGCAAAGGAAGAGTGATTTGCATTCATAAACTATTTTACATAACTTCAGAATGTCCCAGAGTAAAATGAAGTACTTCTATCAATTGTAGTGACTGCTGCAATTTTTTAAAAATTCATTCACGGGATGTGGGTGTCACTGGCTGGGCCAGTGTTTAATGCCCATCCCTAATTGCCCAGAGGGCGGTTAAGAGTAAGCCACATTGCTGTGCGTCTGGAGTGACATCTAGGCCAGACCAGGTTAGGATGGTAGCAGCTGAGCTTCTGAGGAAAGGTCAATCGACCTGAAACGTTAACTCTGATTTCACTCCACAGATGCTGCCAGACCTGCTGAGCTTTTCCAGCTATTTATGTTTTTGTTTCTGTCTTACAGCATCCACAGTTCTTTCAGTTTTTAGTTAAGGCTGGCAGTTTCCTTCACTAAAGGACATTAGTGAACCAGATGGATTATTTTTCCTGACGGTTAGCAACGGATTTGTGGTCATCATAAGACTCTTAATTCTGTTCTTTGAAAATTAAAATTAAATTCTACTGTCGGATGTTGCAGGATTCAAACTCTATTCCTCAGATTAGTAGTCGAGTGATAATACTGTCTGTGTGGAGTTTGCACATTCTCCCCGTGTCTGCGTGGGTTTCTTCTGGGTGCTCCGGTTTCCTCCCACCATCCAAAGATGTGCGGGTTAGGGTGGATTGGCCATGTCAAATTACCCATAGTGTTAGGTGCAATAGTCAGCAGTAAATATAGGGTATGGGTGGGTTACTCTTCGGTGGATCAGTGTAGACTTCATAGAATCCCTACAGTTTGGAAACAGGTCCTTTGGCCCAACAAGTCCACACCGACCCTCTGAAGAGTAACCCACCCAGACTTATTCCCCTCCCCTATTACTTTACATTTCCCCTGACTAATGCACCTAACCTGCACATCCCTGAACACTATGGGCAATTTAGCACGGCCAATTCACCTAACTTGCACATCTTTGGATTGTGGGAGGAAACCCACACAGACAGTCGCCCAAGGGTGGAATCGAACCTGGGTCGCTGGAGCTGTGAGACAGCAGTGCTAACCACTGAGCCACCGTACCGAATGACACGTTTCAATTCTGTAGGGAATCTAATACCACGAGGTGATCGCCTCCCCATAATATGAGAAAGGAAAATGGTCAGGGTGTACATAAGCAAGTTACCACAAATAACCACAATAAAACAACCAGATAATCTGTTTTAGGGAAGTTGGTTGTGGAATAAATATTGGCTAAGATTCCGGAGAGAATTTCATTGTCCTTCATCACAATTGGGGTGGTACAGTAGCTCAGCAGTTAGCACTGATGCCTGACAGCGCCAGGGACTGGGGTTCGATTCCAGCCCCGGGCGACTGTCTGTGTGGCGTTCGCACGTTCTCCCCGTGTCTGCGCTGATTTCCTCCCACAATCCAAAGACGTGCAGGCCGGGTGAATTGGCCGTGCTAAATTGCCCATAGTGTTAGGTGCATTAGTCAGAGGGAAACATAGGGTAGGGGCATGGGTCTGAGTGGGTTACTCTTCAGAGGGTCGGTGTGGACTTATTGGGCTGAAGGGCCTGTCTCCATACTGTAGGGAATCTAATCATAATGCCATGGAATCTCTTCCAGTGCCAGGAGGAAAGACAGAGGTTTAGTTTAATCCTCTGACAGTGCAGCTCTTCCACAGTTCTGAACTACAATGTCAGACTAAATTTTGAGCACAAGTCATTGGTGTGAACTGAGCACACAACCAGGCACAATGGTTCTGACCTAGACTGATAATAACAGAGTTCTGAGAAAGGGTCACTTTGTTTTAGATTTCCTACAGTGTGGAGACAGGCCCTTCGGCCCAACCAGTCCACACCGACCCTCTGAAGAGTAACCCATCCAGATCCATTTCCCTCTGACTAATGCACCCAACACTATGGGCAATTTAGCATGGCCAATCCATCTGACTTGCACATCTTTGGTCTGTGGGAGGAAACTGGAGCACCCGGAGGAAACCCACGCAGACACGGGGAGAATGTGCAAACTCCACACAGACACCCGAAGCTGGGATCGAACGTGGGACCCTGGTGCTGTGAGGCAGCAGTGCTAACCACTGAGCCACCATGCTGCCCCAAGATTCTCTCCACAGATGCGGCCAGGCCTGCTGTGCTTTTCCAGCAATTTATATATTTTTTTCTGATTTACAGCATCCGCGGTCTTTAATTACCGAGAGGTGCAGGGTTGTGGCAGTATTCTGCCTCTGGCTATGGTGTAACGTAAGGGCCGTAGCTTGATATTGGCAGTGGGGTTTGTGGGTGAATATCAAATGGAAGTATTTGACTGTTCAAAAGCAACAACATTCTTTACATTAATATATTTCAAATAAAGAGCAGAAATATATCCAATAAAAAAGATTCTGATTGAATGCCTCAACCTTTGATGGAACATGATTTTATTTGGCTGCATTAAATCTAAAATCTGGAATAAAAAGAGGAAAAATCACTGGAGGAAGTGAGCCGGTGTCTAAAAGAGAGAATAGTTAACCCTTTGAATTGGATCCTTAATTTTAGCTGCAAGAAATTGGTGACTCCTAACACGATTATCTTTAGTGAATAGTATCTTCTACATCAAGATTTCTAAGTGATGGGTAGGATGCTGCAGATACAGGGATTAATCTATTTATGAGCTTACACTTTTAAGTGTGGTTAATCAAAAGCAATTTTTAAGTATTGCATTTTTGTTAAAATTGCACATTTCCTGTTATAGTTCTCAGGTTTGAGGGATTTTGCAACTTAGCTTTTTTTTTCTCAGGAGCGAAAAAAAAGGTGCTGACTTTGTTCTTGAGTGGGATATAATTGGAAAAGTGAATTGGAAGATTCAGAGTATTGCAGGGTCTACCATTAGTGAATAATCACCATTGACTGGTGCGCTGCACAGTTAATTCTCTACAAATGATCTCCCCTCTCCTGTAAGCCAGTCATTGTATTATTTATTATTCTTTTGACAGAAGACTTCAATAGTCTGATAAATAATACAGTATGAAGTAGGCATTGCATTTGGTGCTACTAAGTGACCATTAGCAATGAAAATAGCATTAGTTCTGTAATGTTGTGCTCTAAGAATAATCTGTCATTTATTGCGACAAACTACCATCTCTTCTGGGAATGACTAAAAGTGGTTTGTTGCCCAAGAAGAGGAAAGTTTGACTCCACCAGAAATTATAAACCGTCTCTGATATTCCCATTCATGCTCATGTAATAATGGTATTCTTGGACACATTAAACATTGGTAACTGATACATTTATTCTGAATGGCATGCCCTACCTAAACGACTACATTGCTCAAATTGAAGAGGAGAAGTGATTTTTTGAATTTAAATAGGGTTGCTGTAATGCAAGTTTGGAATTTGAAACCATCTGCATTATAGGAGCAAGGCAAAGATGAAACATGTCATACTGGGGGAAAGGATGAGTGGAAGACAAAACAATGGGATTCCTCCTGCTTCCAGGAAAGTGAAAGAATGGCACATTTGAAGCTTATAAAGATCAAGAGAAACACTTGGAGAAGTGTTACCTCAGTGGTGTTGAAAAGAGAGAGATCAAAACTAAATAAGTTGGAACATAGAGGTCGAGGATTAGTGATGAGAAAAGAACACTTGTTGGATAGCAGTGTGATTTTTTTTGTTGTCACATGATCAGGTAACTGAGTTCCCAGAAGATTCCCTGCACAGATTGACTCAGATGGATGACATTGGGAAATCTTAGGGTGGCTGAGGAGAAAGAAATGTTTTCGTAGAATCCCTACAATGTGGAAGCAGGCCATTTGTCCCATCGATCCCACCCCCTCACCCTGTCCCTGTAACCCTGCATTTCCCGTGGCTAACCAACCTAACTTGCACATCCCTGGACACTATGAGCAACTTCCCATGACCAATTCACCTAACTTGCGCATCTTTGGACTGTGAGAGGAAACTGGACCTCCCGGAGGAAACAGGGAGACACAGGGAGAGCATGCAAATTCCATGTAGCCAGTCGCCCGAGGCTGGGATCGAACCTGGTGCTGTGATGTAGCGGTGTCAATTACTGAGCACCATAGATGCTTGAACAAACAGAGGTAGCTTCATTAGTGAAATATTCCTGGGAGATCCTTTAGTGATCAGAAAGAACAAGGAAGACTTGCATTCATATTGCAACCTTCACAACTTCCGACTCTCTCAAAACGCTTTATAGCTAACAACGTATTTTCAAAGTGCATTCACTTTTGGAGTGTAGGAAACATGGCAGCCAGTTCCCGTGCTGTAGACTTGCTGAGAATCCGCCTTTGTGGTCTGCATTGCTGAATAAACATCGTCGATCGAGCAGGAAGAACTCCACTGCTTTTTGACTGATGCTATGGAATTTTGTTTTTACCTGAGAGAAGCAGGGACCTTAACTTGACATCTCTTTGAAAGCCAGTATCTACAACAGTGTAGCACTCCATCAGTGTTGCTGATATCATCCACTTATCCCCAACCCCTGGTCTGTTGCGAGAAAGCTTGCGAAGAAAATTGTATTGAGGATGTGAGCTGTGGATGTATTTGGGAATTTCTTTCACATTTGTGTTGGGTGTAATGAGTTCTATAGGATTCTGATGTGGGCACATTAATGTCCTTGATTACGAACAGGATATAAATCACAAAATAGGTTATGGAGAATATACGAAAAAAAACAGAGGAGTGTGTGCTATTTAAAGACTGATATAACAGAACTTTCCCTGAGAATGTGGCACTGGAAAAGTACAGCTGGTCAGGCAGCATCCGAGGAGCAGGAGAATCGACGTTTCGAGCAAAAGCCCTTCAATAGTCCTCACCTTCACCCATCAGAATTATCCTGCTGTGTGTAATGGAATACTCATTTACAGCTGGTGAAGCTGTGTGTGGATTTACAAAAGAAAATCCTGGAAACATGTTACATTCTTAATTTAGTTTGCAGACCTCCCTCTGAATGGAATAAAGCAAATGTGAATGCCACCCATAACCAGGGCTGGTTTTAGGAAAGGGACACCGGACGCAGCAGAGAATTTGATCATCGAAGCCTGCTCGAACAACATCTTCAGGTCAAAACGAGATATCAATCGTGGCTGACAGCACATCTCGCTGTGTATGTGAGAAATCGCTCCTGAGAAAAGGCATGAGGCGGACCACATGAGGGTGTGGGGGTAGTTGTGTATGAGAGGCTGTTGGAGAGGATGTGGGGGGGTAGTTGTGTATGAGAGGCTGTTGGAGAGGGTGTGGGGGATAGTTGTGTATGAGAGGCTGTTGGAGAGGGTGTGGGGGATAGTTGTGTATGAGAGGCTGTTGGAGAGGGTGTGGGGGATAGTTGTGTATGAGAGGCTGTTGGAGAGGGTGTGGGGGATAGTTGTGTATGAGAGACTATTGGAGGGGGTGTGGGGGGTAGTTGTGTATGAGGGGCTGTTGGAGAGGGTGTGGGGGGTAGTTGTGTATGAGAGACTATTGGAGGGGGTGTGGGGGGAGTTGTGTATGAGGGGCTGTTGGAGAGAGTGTGGGGGGTAGTTGTGTATGAGAGGCTGTTGGAGAGGGTGTGGGGGGTATGTGTGGATGAGGGGCTGTTGGAGGGTGTGTGGGGGAAGTTGTGTATGAGATACTGTAGGAGGGGGTGTGGGGGTAGTTGTGTATGAGGGGCTGTTGGAGAGGATGTGGTGGTAGTTGTGCCTGAGGGGCTGTTGGAGGGGGTGTGCGGGGTAGTTGTGTATGAGGGGATGTTGGAGGGGGTGTGGGGGGATAGTTGTGTATGAGAGACTGTTGGAGAGGGTGTGGGGCTAGTTGTGTATGAGGGAGTTTTGGAGGTGGTGTGGGGGTAGTTGTGTATGAGGGGCTATTGGAGGTGGTGTGGGGGGTAGTTGTGTATGAGGGGCTGTTGGAGAGGGTGTGGGGGGTAGTTGTGTATGAGAGACTGTTGGAGGGAGTGTGGGGGGTAGTTGTGTATGAGGGGCTGTTGGAGAGGGTGTGGAGGTAGTTGTGTATGAGGGACTGTTGGATGGAGTGTGGGGGGTAGTTGTGTATGAGGGGGGGTTGGAGGTGGTGTGGGGGGTAGTTGTGTATGAGGGGCTGTTGGAGAGGGTGTGGGGGGTAGTTGTGTATGAGGGACTGTTGGATGGAGTGTGGGGGGTAGTTGTGTATGAGGGACTGTTGGATGGAGTGTGGGGGGTAGTTGTGTATGAGGGGCTGTTGGAGAGGGTGTGGGGGGTAGTTGTGTATGAGGGACTGTTGGATGGAGTGTGGGGGGTAGTTGTGTATGAGGGAGTGTTGGAGGTGGTGTGGGGGGTAGTTGTGTATGAGGGGCTGTTGGAGAGGGTGTGGGGGGTAGTTGTGTATGAGAGACTGTTGGAGGGAGTGTGGGGGGTAGTTGTGTATGAGAGACTGATGGAGATAGTGTGGGGGGTAGTTGTGTATGAGGGGCTGTTGGAGAGGGTGTGGGGGGTAGTTGTGTATGAGAGACTGTTGGAGGGAGTGTGGGGGGTAGTTGTGTATGAGAGACTGATGGAGATAGTGTGGGGGGGGTGTAGGAGAGGCTGTTGGAGAGGGTGTGGGGGGTAGTTGTGTAGGAGAGACAGTTGGAGGGAGTGTGGGGGGGTGTAGGAGAGGCTGTTGGAGAGAGTGTGGGGGGTAGTTGTGTATGAGGGGCTGTTGGAGAGGGTGTGGGGGGGTAGTTGTGTATGAGAGACTGTTGGAGGGAGTGTGGGGGGTAGTTGTGTATGAGGGACGTTTAGAGGGGTTGTGTGGATAGTTGTGTATGAGGGGTTGTTAGAGGGGGTGTGGGGGTAGTTGTGTATGAGGGGCTGTTAGAGGGAATGTGGGGGTAGTTGTCTATGAGGGGCTTTTGGACGGAGTGCGGGGTGTAGTTGTGTATGAGGGGCTGTTGGAGGGGTGTGGAGGTACTTATGTATGAGGGGCTGATGGAGAGGGTGTGGGGGGTAATTTTGTATGAGGGGCTGATGGAGAGGGTGTGGGGGTAGTTGTGTATGAGGAGCTGATGGAAGGGGTGTGGGGGGTAGTTTTGTATGAGGGGCTGATGGAGAAGGTGTGGGGGTAGTTGTGTATGAGGAGCTGATGGAAGGGGTGTGGGGGGTAGTTTTGTATGAGGAGCTGATGGAGAGGGTGTGGGGGTTGTTGTGTATGTGGGGCTGTTGGAGGGTGTGGGGGTAATTGTGTATGAGGGGCTGTTGGAGGGAGTGTGGGGTAGTTGTGTATGGGGGGTCTGTTGGAGGTGTTGTGTGCGTAGTTGTGTATGAGGGGCTGTTGGAGAGGGTATGGGGGTAGTTGTGTATGTGGGGCTGTTGGAGAGGGTGTGGGTGGTAGTTGTGTATGAGGGGCTGTTGGAGAGGGTGTGGGGGTTGTTGTGTATGTAGGGCCGTTGGAGGGTGTGGGTGGTAGTTGTGTATGAGGGGCTGTTGGAGGGAGTGTGGGGTAGTTGTGTATGGGGGTCTGTTGGAGGTGTTGTGTGGGTAGTTGTGTATGAGGGGCTGTTGGAGAGGGTGTGGGAGTAGTTGTTTATGAGGGGCTGTTGGAGAGGGTGTGGGAGGTAGTTGTGTATGAGGGGCTGTTGGAGAGGGTGTGGGGGTAGTTGTGTATGAGGGGCTGGTAGAGGGGGTGTGGGTGGTAGTTGTGTATGAGGGTCTTTTGGAGAGGGTGTGGGGGTAGTTGTGTATGAGGGGCTGGTAGAGGGGGTGTGGGTGGTAGTTGTGTATGAGGGTCTTTTGGAGAGGGTGTGGGGGTAGTTGTGTATGAGGGGCTGGTAGAAGGAGTGTTGGGGTAGTTGTCTATTAGGGGCTTTTGGAGGGAGTGTGGGGGGTAGTTGTGTATGAGGGGCTGTTAAAGGGGTTTTGGGTGTAGTTGTGTATGAGGGGCTGTTGGAGGGGTTGTGGAGGTACTTATGTATGAGGGGCTGTTATAGAGGGTGTGGGGGTAGTTGTGAATGAGGGGCTGTTGGAGGTGATGTGGGGGGTAGTTGTGTATGAGGGTCTGATGGAGAGAGTGTGGGGTGTAGTTGTGTATGAGGGGCTGATGGAGCATGTGTGCATGTAGTTATGTATGAGGGGCTTTTGGAGGGGGTGTGGGGGTAATTGTGTATGAGGGGCTGTTGGAGGTGTGTGGGTAGTTGTGTATGTGGGGCTGTTGGAGAGGGTGTGGGAGTAGTTGTTTATGAGGGGCTGTTGGAGAGGGTGTCTGGGGTAGTTGTGTATGAGGGGCGGTTTGAGAGGGTGTGGGGGTAGTTGTGCATGAGGGGCTGTTGAAGAGGGTTTGGGGGTAGTTGTGCATGAGGGACTGATGGAAAGGGTGTGGGGGGTAGTTGTGTATGAGGGGCTTTTGGAGAGTGTGTGGGTGGTAGTTGTGTATGAGGGGCTGTTGGTGATGATTTGGGGGTTAGTTGTGTATGAGGTACTGTTGGAGATGGTGTGGGAGTAGTTGTGTATGAGGGGCTGTTGGAGGGGGTGTGGCGGTAGTTGTGCATGAGGGGCTGTTGGAGGGTGTGGTGTAGTTGTGTATGAGGGGCTGTTGGAGAGTGTGTGGGGGTTAGCTGTGTGTGAGGGGCTGGTGGAGGGGGGCTTTGGGGGTAGTTGTGTATAAGGGGCTGTTGGAAGGGGTGTGTGGGATAGTTGTGTATGAGGAGCTGTTGGAGGCTGTGGGGGTAGTTTTGTGTGAGGGGCTGTTGGAGGGTGTGTGGTGTAGTTGTGTTTGGGAGGCTATTAGAAGGTGTGGGGGTGGTTGTGTATGAGGGGCTGTTAGAGAGTGTGGGGGCCATTGTATATGAGGGGCTGTTGGAGGGGGTATCGGGGTAGTTTTGTATGAGGGTCCGTTGGAGGGGATGTGGGGGTAGTTGTGTATGAGGGTCTGTTGGAGAGGGTGTCGGGGGGTAGTTGTGTATGAGGGGAGGTTGGATGGGGTGTGGGTTTAGTTGTGTTTGAGGGGCTGTTGGAGGGGGTATGGGGGGTAGTTGTGTATGAGGGGCTGTTGGATGGGGTGTGGGGTTAGTTGTGTTTGAGGGGCTGATGGAGCAGGTGAGGGGGTAGTGTGTATGAGGGTCTGTTGGAGGGGATGTGGGGGGTAGTTGTGTATGAGGGGCTGTTGGAGCAGGTGAGGGGGTAGTTGTGTATGAGGGTCTGTTGGAGAGGATGTGGGGTGTAGTTGTGTATGAGGGGCTGTTGGAGAGGGTGTGGGGGTAGTTGTGTATGAGGGGCTGTTGGAAATGGTGTCAGGGTTAGTTGTGTTTGAGGGGCTGATGGAGGGGGTGTTGGGGGTTAGTTGTGTATGAGGGGCTGTTGGAGCAGGTGAGGGGGTAGTTGTGTATGAGGGTCTGTTGGAGAGGGTGTGGGGTGTAGTTGTGTATGAGGGGCTGTTGGAGAGGGTGTGGGGGTAGTTGTGTATGAGGGGCTGTTGGAAATGGTGTGGGGGTTAGTTGTGTATGAGGGGCTTTTGGAGAGGGTGTGGGGTGTAGTTGTGTATGAGGGGCTGTTGGAGCAGGTGAGGGGGTAGTTGTGTATGAGGGGCTGTTGGAGAGGGTGTGGGGTGTAGTTGTGTATGAGGGGCTGTTGGAGAGGGTGTGGGGGTAGTTGTGTATGAGGGGCTGTTGGAAATGGTGTGGGGGTTAGTTGTGTATGAGGGGCTGTTGGAGAGGGTGTGGGGGTAGTTGTGTATGAGGGGCTGCTGGAGATGGTGTGGAGGGTAGTTGTGTATGAGGGGCTGTTGGAGGGGATGTGGGGGGTAGTTGTGTATGAGGGTCTGTTGGAGGGGGTGTGGGGGTAGTTGTGTATAAGGGGCTGTTAGAGAGGGTGTGGCGGGTAGTTGTGTATGAGGGGCTGTTGGAGGGGGTGTGGGGCTAAGTTGTGAATGAGGGGCTGTTGGAAGGGATGTGGGGGGTAGTTGTGAATTAGGGGCTGTTGACGGGGATGTGGGGCTAGTTGTGTATGAGTGGCTGTTGGAGGGGATATGGGGGGTAGTTGTGTATGAGGGTCTGTTGGAGAGTGTGTGGGGGTAGTTGTGTATGATGGGCTGTTGGAGGGTGTGGGTGGTAGTTGTGTATGAGTGGCTGTTGGAGAGGATGTGGGGGTAGTTGTGTATGAGGGGCTGTTGGAGAGGGTGTGGGGGTAGTTGTGTATGAGCGGCTGTTGGAGGGGGTGTGGGAGTAGTTGTGTATGAGGGGCTGTTGGAGAGAGTGTGGGGGTAGTTGTGTATGAGGGGCCGATGGAGAGTGTGTGGGGGTAGTTGTGTATGAGGGGCTTTTGGAGAGGGTGTGGGGGGTAGTTGTGTATGAGGGGCTGTTGGAGAGGGTGTGGGGTTAGTTGTGTATGAGGGGCTGATGGAGCGTGTGTGCATGTAGTTATGTATGATGGGCTTTTGGAGGGGGTGTGGGGGTAATTGTGTATGAGGGGCTGTTGGAGGGGGTGTGGGTGTAGTTGTGTATGGGGGGTCTGTTGGAGGTGTGTGGGTAGTTGTGTATGAGAGGCTGTTGTAGACGGTGTGGGGTAGTTGTGTATGAGGGGCTGTTGGAGTGGCTGTGCGGATGGTTGTGTATGAGGGGCTGTTGGAGGGGGTGTGAGTGTAGTTGTGTATGAGGGGCTGTTGGAGAGGTTGTGGCGGTTAGTTGTGTATGAGGGGCTGTTGGAGAGGGTGTGAGGGTAGTTGTGTATGAGGAGCTGTTGGAGAGGTTGTGGCGGTTAGTTGTGTATGAGGGGCTGTTGGAGAGGGTGTGAGGGTAGTTGTGTCTGAGGGGCTGTTTGAGGGGTGGTTGGGGATGGTTGTGTCTGAGAGACAGTAAGGGTGGTTGGTGATCATGAGGTGAATTGGGTTGGCATGGATGGACCATGTGGAGTCTGTTGGTCGGCTGAGTGCGTATTTGGCATCAGCGGTGGTTGGGTGGGGGCTGTGGAGGGTTTGTAACCTTTATTTTTTTTCTCTATCATAGAACATCGAGTCAATCTGTTGCCCAACTCTCCTCAGCACCTAATGCCCTCGAAAGTGTTTATTATAGGATTGCAGACACAAAGGAAGAATTCAATTGTGTGACATTTCTTACAATGGGAGACTATTGTTCAGTGATAAAGCCAAATTAAATTCAATTATTTGTAAATTTTCATATCAATTTCAATCATTCTGAGGTCTCCTTCCCTTCTCCCAAACTTGTGCCATTATTGATATTTTGCAATTTTTCATTCATTCTTTGCAATGGTGCGACGTACACACAGGTTTGGTTGTAAAGTGATTTGAAAATTTGCTGCGCGTGCAAACTTCAGAGCTCTGGAATTCTCTGCACATCAATAAACCATCAAGCTCCCCTTCCTCCAACACAAAACTCCTACAGCATCAACAAACGCATCAAATTTAGTGAGGTTTTGGCTGAGTTTATCTGAAGGTGCAGCAGAATATTATGATGAATTAGCAATGTCATGGCTGAGGAGTTCAATTTGTTGTACTGTAATGTTTACTGTAGTGTGCGATTAATCAAACCCCTCTCCCTTTCGAGCACCTCTCTGCCCTGATTGAGATCTAAGTGCTCACCTCAGTGACGGATGTCAATTGTTGTGAAATGAAAAGCTTTCCAGTTTGAGTGTCCCGGGATCAAGCATGATGCAAAAACGTCACAGAAAAACTCCTGCTCTACCTCAGAAACACAGTCCGTGGCACTAATTTTACCCTTTCCAAGATAGGAGATGGTGGTGCCAATGGGCACGGGGAATGCAGTTTGGTTTAAGCCTGATGTTTTGTTATCTCCATCCATTCCCATTATGCGCTTGTCCAGATTTATGTGGAGTTAGGTTTTAGATGACCAAGTCTGTTTTGTTATTGCACAAATTCAAAGACCAGGCAGGCAATGTGCCTTTAAAATGCTGTGTCATGTGATGTTCCAGTACCCACCTTGCCTTTAGCCACCCTCTCTGCACTATTGAGTCAGTGCAGTGTGTTCAGTCAGTTCAGTCAAAATTTGATACAGAGCCCAGAGTAAGTCTGTAATATTGTAGCAATGTTAATAAACTTATAGACATCTATCTTAACAAGAATCTGATCTTTGTGGTTTATGTCTCATGACCTAACATATAAGCCAACATTCAACCCATCTTGTGTCTGTGGTGTCTGTCTTAAGAAACCATGTCACGGGGTTTTCATATTGGGGGCTTGATATTCCGATATGTTTCTCTGTTCCTTTCACATCTGCTAGCTATCAAATTATTATCACCACTTGGTTATTGCTGCATCATGGCGTTAATAATTGGAGCCAGTTCCAGCGTTTTGTCGATCATAATCAGAGAATGGTTGCAATAAAGGAGAAAGCTTTTCAACCCATCGTATTCCTGCCAGCTCTCTGCAACTTCAACTCACCTGGTCCCCGCTCGGCCGCCTTTCCTCCATTGTCCTGCAAATTTATTCTTTTCAGAATCTGAGTGAAACTGAATCTCTTTTGAGATTTATGTTCGGATTTGCTTCTACTTCATTCTCAGGTAGAGCATTCTACATGCTAACCATTTGTTGTGTGAAACTAGGTTTTCCTCAGTCACCATTGCTTCCTTTGACAGGTGCCTCAAATTGACTTTCTTGATCCTTCCACCAATGAGAATGGTTCCTCCCTGCCTATCGAGTCCACACCCTTCAAGAGTTTGAACACCTCAATCAAATCTGCTGTCAAGTTTCTCGTCAATGACAACGGTCCTGACTTCTCCAGCGAATAGGCTTCCTTGTTTCTGGAATCATTCTTGTAAATCTTTTCCATGTCCTCTCTAATGAGTTTGCACCCTATAGTCTGTTTGATGCGATACTGTCTTGGGCAGCGTTGATTATAATCAGTTTGCCTGGACTGAGCTTGAATTTGGTTCCCGTGACCAGTCTGATACAGGAACCTCCTGCTCCAAACTGAACCTAATACTTCCACAGAGGCAGGGTTACTGTAAATATTGCAGCAATTTAAGAAAATTGGGCACTGCCAACTTCTAAGAGCAAAAAGCTAGGCAGTCAAGTATTGGTGGCTCAGTGTTGGCACTGCTGTCTCACAGCACCAAGCACCCAGGTTCAATTCCACCCTTGGGCAACTGTCTGTGTGGAGCTTGCATGTTCCCTTTGTGTCTGTGCGGGTTTCCTCCAGTTCCTTCCACAATCCAAAGATGTGCAGGTTAGGATGGATTAGCCATGGGAAATGCAGGGTGAGTCTGGGTGGGATGCTCTTTAGAGAGTCAGTGTGGACTCAATGGGCTGAATGGCCTGCTTCCACACTGTTGGGATTCTATGTCCTGAGAACAAATTTTAACAATTGTCTGTTCTCGTGCAGTCAGGATGTATGGTTGGTATTTGTTTAAAATTAACGGAAATGTGCTAGTGGTCAGCCTTGCCAGTTGGCACAATATTAAATAGCTCTTAGATGTATGAGGAAGTTGATGAATGTGCGATATAAGCATCCATTATCATCTTCATCTTGGGTTGGAGAACCATTAGGTTTCCCGAAGATGCAAACAGCTCCATGGTAGTGACCTCTGTATTCCTACACATATTAATGATGGTGTTGGATTCTGAGCAGTAGCTGGCAATTGAAATGATTAACAGATAGTAAACAGTCAACCTTGCCAAAAAGAAGCTAATTGCGGGCAAAATTGTGCCTTGCAGCTTCTTGGCTGATGGGATCTAGATGGAAGGCTATTTAACTTAAAAATCTTATCGTTAACATCCCATCTTATGAAGAGAGTTAAAAGTCACACAACACCAGGTTATAGTCCAACAGGTTTAATTGGAAGCACCAGCTTTTGGAGCACTGCTCCTTCATCAGGTAGTAGGCTAGTGCTTCCAAATAAACCTGTTGGACTAAACCTGGTGTTGTGTGATTTTTAACTTTGACCACCCCAGTCCAACACTGGCTCCCCCACATCTTGTGAAGAGGTATTTTAACCCACTGCAACACCCAATGTGTATTGTCTTTTCAATTTAACGAATTCTGTCCTAACAAGACTGCTTGAAAATTGAACACTTGAAGAATCAAGAATTGGAATTTGCTGTTGCTGCATGACTTCAATGAGGAGTTCCGAATGGTGAAAGCTGGAGATACAAATGGACGTGACTCTGCCCCAGTCAGAGAGCGTGTGCCTCTAAAGAACTCTACTCAGATTTACTGTTGATTATTGCAAGTACAATTTCTG
Organism: Chiloscyllium plagiosum; assembly: GCF_037043375.1. Taxonomy (NCBI): domain Eukaryota; kingdom Metazoa; phylum Chordata; class Chondrichthyes; order Orectolobiformes; family Hemiscylliidae; genus Chiloscyllium; species Chiloscyllium plagiosum. Next base: position 101,604,354 of record NW_028270148.1, read on the forward strand.
CAGGAGTCTTCTTCCTTAATCAACTCTTGTCCTGCTGGAGCGCTCACTTAATCAAACATCAATATTCAATAAAAGCCTGACAATGTCTTACCCTCTAATCCTTGCATGCTTTTTTGAGAGTCAATTAAAAGGAACCTTTGTAAGACCTTCTGTGGCAATTTTGAGTTGAAATAAAGAATGAGAGGTGGGTTCTGTCCTTGATTGTACTTTGTTTAGTTGGACTGTGACCTGGTTTGTGCAAAGCCTTCGGAAATGAACTAACGTTCATCCCCAGCTTTGCATTATTGACATAAAATGTTAGAAAGATGTGATGTGACTGTCCTGGAATGTGAAAGATAGGAAATTAAACTCAGTGCCCAGTAAAATGTTGATTTGCAGCAGTGTTTATCCTCCCTTTTATTTCACAGAATCCCTACAGTGTGGAAGCAGGCCATTCAGCCTACACAGACCATCCAGACCCACCCCATATTTCCCTTGGCCAATCCACTCTATCTGCACACCTTTGGACTGTGGGAGGAAACCCATGCAGACACAGGGAGAACGTGCAAACTCCACCAGAGAGTGGAATCGAACCTGGGTCCCTAGCATTATGAGGCAGCAGTGCTAACCATTGAGCCACTGTGCAGCCCATTTAATTCACTGGTGCTGGTGGTCTTGTTAAGTCACATGACATAATTTCACAGCAGACAGTTAGAAGCTCAGTGCATAAGGTAGGTCTTAAGGAGCACCTTAACGGAAAAGAGTATAAAGGCCGACAGCTGGGGAGGGTATTGCAGAGTCTGGCCAGGTGTTGGCGCAGGTGCCAATGACGGAGTCATTCAAAGTGGGTATGCACAAGAGGTCGGAATTGGAAAAGCACAGATCTCTCAGGATGTTGTCCGTCTGGAGGAAGGTTTGGAACAAAGAAGTTTGAGGAGCATTGTGAAAACGAGGAGGACAATTTTAAATTACAGGCAGTGATGTATTTATTGATGCCACCATATCAGAATGAGTGTTGTGATGCTCTGGTAGCTGGCAGGGCGGAGCTCCCACCAAACCAACCTTGAGACAGCTGGGTTTCTGTGGCCCTGCATAAACCTAGACAAGGAAGGTTCAGTCAGTAAGTTGGTGAGAAGAGTGTTGGAGAAACACATAAGAGAGCTAGGATTGTCCATGCTTCCCAGAGGAATTCCAATGTGCCTCTTCGCATGAACATCTGCCTCTCCACCCCAACCCCACCCCACATGTAAGTCCTGACCCAATGTGGAAGACTCTTAACTGCCCTCTGAAATGGCCTGACAAGCCATTTGAGGGAGACTAGACATGGGCAAGAACTGGGCAAGACGTTCCCTCTATACCAGGCAACATCTTTGTAAATCTCCTCTGAACCCTTTCTAAAGCTTCCACATCCTCCCTGTATTGCAGTGACCAGAACTGCATGCAATACTCCAAGTGCGGCCGCACCAGAGTTTTGTCATGCTGCAGCTGTACAAAACTCTGGTGCGGCCGCACTTGGAGTATTGCGTGCAGTTCTGGTCACCACATTATAGGAAGGATGTGGAAGCATTGGAAAGGGGGCAGAGGAGATTTACAAGGATGTTGCCTAGTATGAAGGGAAGGCTCTATGAGGAAAGGTTGAGGGACTTGAGGCTGTTTTCATTAGAGAGAGGAAGAAGGTTGAGACATGACTTAATTGAGACATATGAGATAATCAGAGGGTTAGATAGGGTGGACAGTGAGAGCCTTGTTCCTCAAATGGCGATGGCTAGCATGAAGGGACATAGCATTAAACGGAGGGGTGATAGATATAGGACAGATGTCAGAGGTAGTTTCTTTATTCAGAGAGTAGTAGGAGTATGGAACGCACTGCCTGTAACAGTAATAGACTCACCAACTTTAAGGTCATTTAAATAGTCATTGGACAGGCATATGGATGAGAATGAAATAATGTAGGTTAGATGGGCTTCAGCTTGGTTTCACAGGTCGGCATAACATCGAGGGCCAAAGGGCCTGTAATGTTCTATGTTTTACGCAATGCCCACGTTCCATGAAAGAAAGAGCTGTCTAGAATTTGGCTGCCGGAGAATGAGAAATTCAATACAGCCACTTCCTCTGGCCTTTTCAGAATCTCAATTGACTAATTGCTACTCAAGAGCAAGTAGACAAACAGGAGGCTGGAAGAACACAGCAAGCCAGGCAGCCTCAGGAAGTTGTATCCAAAACGTTGACTTCTCCAGCTCCTGAGCTGCCTGGCTTGATGTTGTTCTTCCAGCCTCCTGTCTGTCCAGTTTGGATTCCAGCCTCTGCGTTTTTTTTGTCTCTACTTAAGGGCAAGTAGCCATCTCCCAACCTGACACCTTACCAACCCCTCTCCTCCCCAATTAACGATTCGTTTTATGAAATGGCACGGAGAGAGAGGAATAATCCAGCACTAATCTCAGAGGTCAGTTTTGTAGCCCTCCCGATTCCCATTCAACCTCCTCCACAGAGATAGTTGCTCTAGTCCTACTTCCTGATTAGAGAGAGACAGCTCATGGTGGCTTAACCTGAGGGTCACCACATCTCAGGTGAAGCGAGAGGTTGAGCTGGAGAGTCCTTCATGGTAACCTCAACCAATGTGGGATTTGAACCCACTCTGTTGGTATCAAGCTGCGTCACAAACCAGCCATGCAACCAACTGAGCTAACTAACCCCAGTGCAAATCATAAGCTGAAAAAGAAATCCTGCCCTGTGTACCTGCCTGAACGCTAAATGTGAGAAACTTTCCAGATCGCATTGAAAGCTTCCCAAATTATCAGAGAGCGAAGAAAAAGAGAACCTGCATTTGTGTAGAACCTTTCACAACCACAGAAAGTCTCAGTCACTCCACAGCCAGTGAAATACCTTGTGATGTGTAACCATTATTGTAATGCAAGGGAATGGTGTGTCCAGTATTTCTACACAAGAAGATCTTTACAATAAATGGCCAGACATTGCTTGGTTTGTGAATATTGCCCAGGGATCTTGAAGGACTGTCATGATCTTGAGAAGAACTAGATCTTTCAATCCCACCCAAGAGATGGTTAATCATCTCAAGTGAAAGGCAACATCTCCATCCCCCCCCCACCGCCACTGCTGCAGCATTAAGTCGACGGCTTAGACTTTGTTCTCAAATTTCCAGATCGAGGCTTGAACTCACAACTTAAGAGAACGAGGTGCTGCCCGCTGAGCCAGTGATGACACCACGGAAGCGTGACCAAGTCTGATCCAATTTGTCCATCTTTGCTTCAAATAAACATTCCAATTCTCAATGGTGTTGGCTGCCTCATTTGCAACCCCTCCCTCCCGCCACTCCGTGGCCATCACTCATCATTAGAGACTGGACAGTTGCAGGTTCCAAATGTTTGGGATGTGTAGAGTCAGTTGGAATCAAATGGAGTCACCATTGATGAGAAACGATTGCATTGTTCCAAATCACCTCAATGGCTCTGCAGTGACCCCTGCTGGAGAATGTTTGCATGTGGATGCCCAGGGAGAGCACTTGGCTGGACCAAACGCACTTGCCTGAAGTTAAGGAAGGTCAAGGTTTACTAAAGCAAGTGACTGTCTGCATCACTTCAGGAAATGATGGGAGGAAGTTAGGACTCAAACGGGAACTACCATCTGCGCTGAAATTATTCTTGGATGTGTGAGATGATATAGTCCCTATTAGGAACCTAACTCTTTCTTGCATTTTAACTATCGAGGACACTGAACTGTACCATCCCGGGATTACAAGTTGACCTCAGCCAGAGCAGTGCTGCTGAGTCAGACTGATTTCCCATCATCCCTCACCATACCATGACTCTCAGAGGGCGAGTGCCATCTGTGGAGGTAAACTGATAAGATATTATGTGGCCTTTTTATTCTTTCTATGTCAATGTTTGAATGACCACTACATGAAATCACAGAGGAGATAGCACAGAAGCAGGCCATTCAGCCCAGCAGCTCCAGACTGGTGTTTATGCTCCATACGGACCTCCTGCCACACCTTCATCTCTTCCTACCGGCAAATCCTTTTCCCCTTGTGTTTATCCAGCTTCCCCTTTAATTGCTCCAGACTACTCACCTCACTAAGTTGTGGTAGTGACTCCCACATTCTAACCACTGTCCAAGTTAAGACATAATCCCACCATGACAGATGGTAAAATTTGAAATTAATAAAACACCTGAGTTGGAAATCTAATGGCTACCAAGAAACAAGATTGTTGGAAAAATCTGGTGGTTCACTAATGTCCTTTAGGGATGGAAACAGCCATCCTTACCTGGTTTGGGTCTATATGCGACACCAGACCCACACCAACGTGGTTGACTCCTAACAGTCCTCTGGGTACTTAGCAATGGGCAATAAATGCTGGCCCGGCCAACACCGTCCTTATCCCGTGAGCAATTAAATAATTATTCCAACAATTTGCAACTTAAAGCCCCTGCAACACCCAATAGGGGAGCCTGTTTGAAGTCATCACTGAGTTGGAATGGTCCTGTTGAGCTTGGGTGGTACCTCATGTGTGAATCATGACCTTTTCTCCCAGTGACAGAATTTCGGAATTGGGGACGAGATATCTGCACACTATTTGTAAAGCTCCACCAACTCTTCCTGACTTTGTGAAGGTCTAGCCCCCAGACACAAAGGTTTACATTCTGTGGACAGATTGAACGACAATGGGGTTGTCCCACTTTGGAATTTAGAGCTTAATGAGGTGAATTGAGGAATGTTCCCAAAGTGTTAAGATGGACAACCATGGGGTTTGATTGGGAGAGACCGTGTCTCATTTTAGATAGTTGTGTGTTTTTTTTAAAAAAACAGATCTTTGAGGAGTGAAATTAGAAAATACTTCTTCAGCCAACGGATAGAAGTTTAAAATTCTCTTGCACAAATGGTAATTGATGCTGGATCAGTTGTTAATTTTAAAACTGAAGTTTGTAGAGTTTTGTAATTCATAGCATATTAGGGAACATGGGGCAAAGGCTCAGTGTCAGGTTATAGATGGTGGTTTACTGACTTGTCAGGAGAAACTGAAAGCAGTGGATGGTCTCCTCTTGTTCAAGTGTTCCTACATCCCAGCTAGATTTGAGCACTGCAATCTTGACTTGTAAAGAGGGTTGAGTAGTCACCTCTTCCTCTGGCTCCAACCGTGACACAATGTAATGTCTCCTAAAAAGTGCTGGACGATCAGATCCAGTCTATAATGCATTCTTGTGCAACCCCACGTGATAGAAAAATCACGCTTGAGAAACAGCGCTTAAAGTTATAGCCAGCACACCTTTTAGAAGTTCACACTTTAGAAACAGCGTCCCCAATTCGTCATTCGCGTTATAACAGGATGACCTGTATTTGAAATGGATTTGGCATATCAAAGTTATAATGGCACATCTGAAAATCCTAATGTTGGTTTCCGGCCCTTTTGTGGATATTTTGCTGAAATTCCGTTCCTATAAAATAGTAACATTTCATCGCAAGTCTTAAAATGTCTCCAGTTGGATGGTGACTTTGGGGCATTGCATTGTCAAATCATAACTTGGTCAAGAGATGGTGATGAATCAATGCTCATTGTTTGGCATATCTATGTGCATTAAGCAAATACAAATCACACGAATGAAAAATTACCGTGTATCTTCCAAAACTGATTTTGTGTTTTCTTTCATTAAAAAACCTTCTGGCAATGTTCAAATAATTTACAGGCGTGTGAAAATGATTTTCAGAGGAAGGCTGTGCGGTGGTCTTGTAAGATTATGTCATATCAGTGCCTGGAGTTCAGCTTATTCACACAAATAATTGGGTAATAAATCATGCAGGCAGACTCTCACAAACTGCCCTGACTCCATACCCCTTCTGAGGTTCCCTGGGTGAGCTTTCACCATTAAATTGCAAACGCTAATTTATAATGCAAGCTCTCCAGGTCTCGATCAGATTGTGCTTCTATACAGAAAGATAATAGGTCAGTCCCCCTGGGCCAGTGGGGAGAAACAATAGGACTGAACACACATTCTTTCCCTTAATGTTAACCTCCTACTACCCATGCATGTGTCCCATTGCCGGGTGAGGATCAGCCTGGTTGTAACATGTTCATGGTCAGACATAACGTTGATGTTCCTTGTCCAGTCTCTCACATACAGGTGTATGTGTGACACCAAGTCTGACTTTCACTTCTGTCTTATGGTGAGGAAAGAGGCCATTTGGCCCGTTCGAATCTGTGCCAACTCTCCCAGGAGCATCCCACCCGACATAACACCCTAGCCACTCATTTTCCAACATTCACTCACCTAACCTGTGCGCAATGGGGCAATTTGGTCTGTTCATAACGGGCCAATCCATCAAACTGACTGTGGGTATAAACTGCTGCACCCAGTGGAAACTCTCGCAGACACGGGGAGAATGTGCAAACTCGACACAGTCACCCAAAGTTGGAATTGAACCTGAGTCCCTGGTGCTGTAAGGCAGCAATACTAACCACTGAGCCACCATGCCATCCTTGAACTGAGAGAAGCTGATTGAAGAGTTTTGATGTCTTTCTCTGTATTTCATGTCTAAACACTAAATTCTCTTAGCCAATTAATATTGTAACTACAGTACGGCATCTGGCCATAAATCCAGCTGATATTTTGGCAGCTCTATTCCCTGTAAGTAAAATGACTTTAATTCCCACCAAAAGGATTGTCCAAACTGTGAAGAAAATCTTCCTCTGAGTTGAAAGCTTGACGTTGTACCTGAGAGTAACCACTGCAGCAACCGCACATTTGGTTAATCTGCCCCAGAGCTAACTCTGATTTTTAATAAGCGTAAATACAATGCAGTATTTGAATGCAACCATGACCTTGGTGGGGGTTGAGGGGTCACGAGCCAGGATTGCTATGGACTGGCGCAAGTTCAAGAGTAGATCCAAACTGGAATTATGGGTAAAGTTTTAGTTCTGGGATCTCAATCCTGATTCTAGTTCAGGAAGCTGGAAGTCATCTCAGTGGGACGCAAAAGATTTCTGAGGAGATGACCTGTCGTGATGGGAGCCAGGTTGACCCCATTGGCTATGGGATTGTTGATTGGCCCAGGTTAACAACCCAATCTGGAAAGCCCTGGCTGACCAATAGAACCAGGAGATTAGAATCTCCTCAGTTCAGGCCACTGACTCTGTGCTGGCTGGTGTTATAGTCAGTATGTCACTGTTTATTTCTGCTTCTCTTTTTTGGGAGGGGGAAAACCTGATTTCTGAACTGGCTGAATTATTTAGCCAGTTTGTTAACTGGTATTCCTTTTAGGGATGACAGTGTTAAACTCCTGATGGACATAATGTGTTTCAGGTGTAACTCAATTCTCATTAGGGGATTGTTGTTTCACTGGTTGGTTACAGCCTGTGTGTTACTCTTTTCTCTTTTTTTGAGTAAAGGACAATGTTAATTTTATGGTAGGGCTTAGCCCTTGGACTGTAGTTTTCTTTGTTTTTTGTATGTGTCTTCACTTTTTATTGGTGTTTTGGACTGAGTCCTGTGGAAGACATACATTTTACCAGAGGAGCTGTTCCTGTGGGGAGGCCTAGCCCTGGACTGGGCCTCTGAAGATTGAACACCTGTGTGTGTGCTGGGAGGTGAGCAGTTGCTTATCCTGGAGTTTGGGAGAAGACCTTTCCTTCAGGAGCAGACCAAACCCCTGTGAGTTAACTGCACCTGTACTATGTACTGTGTTCTTGTGAGTCAGCCTGGCTCTCCAAGGCTGGACCAGGACTCTGTTGAGACTGAACATCTGTGCTATGGGGTGTGCATTTGCTGCCTCCAGGAGTGGACTCTGCCCTTGATTGTGGACTGTTTTTTAACAACGGATTCTGCAGTTTGGAGCGGCCTCTAATTCTGACATTGCACATTGTATACTGGAGTGGACTCTTCCTGGAAATGGATTCCATATCTTGAAGACTGTATAAATTTGGACTGTGTACCAGAAGGGAGGTTTTTTTTGGGTAACTAACTGTATTGTGGTGTTTTCTGGGTCTATCACCCGCACTGTCTTGCGTGTCCCTGGGTCTGGCAGGCCTTGCTGTGAGCTGGGAGGCTCATGGGTTGTCCTGAAAGCTGTCACCCCGAGAGCCGGAGGGTGGGTAGGCCATGCTGTGAATCTGAAGGTTGGTAGGCTGTCCTAAAAGCCGGAGGGTGGGTAGGTCACCCTGATGCCAGTCACCCCAAGAGCTAGATGGTGGGTAGGCTGTTCTGAGCACTGTCGTCCCGATAAGGGGTAATCGGGACGGGCTGTCCTAGAGGTGGTCGAAAGGTGTCAGAGCAGCCGAGAGCCAGAAGGCAGGTAGGGGTGGGCTGAGATCCGGAAGGCTTGTGGGCTACCCTACACGCTGTCGTCCCAGGGAAGGGGACGGGCTGTCCTAGAGGTGGCCGAAAGGTGTGCCAGGATAGCCCACTGGTCGGAGGTGCAACGAGGTGGGTGAGAGCCCGATGGTACCTAGGGGCAGACCGAGAGCCAGAAGGCGGGTAGCCGTCCTCGGCGCTGTCACCCCGGGCAGGTACCGGGGCGGGCTGCCCCAGAGGTGGTCGAAAGGTGCTGAGGGTGGTTAGTGAAGCCGGAAGGTGGGTAGGCCGTCCTGACTGCTGTCACCCTGGGCGGGTACCAGGGCGGGCTGTCCTAGAGGTGGTCGAAAGGTGTGTCAGGGCGGACCGAGAACTGGAAGGGGCATGGGGTGGACCGAGAACCGGAAGGTGGATAGGGGCGGGCTGCCTTAGAGTGGTCGGAAGGTGGGAGGGGCGGGGGCTTGCTGGGCTTGTATTGTCTGCACTTTTGTATGTAACGGTATTGTCTAATGTATAAATGTCATTGTCACTGTCTTGTCATATGTGGAACTGGGATTTGAGGTTTGTCCTCCTCTCCCTGTAAAATGGTTGAACAGTAGGGTTCGGGGCCTAGCTTTGCTGCTCCTCTCCCTTGTAAAATTGCTGTCTTTTGTGTACAGCTGTCAATGTTTTTTGTAAACTGTTTTGTAATTTGTTTAATAAAATTAGAACCAGGAGATTAGAATCTCCTCAGTTCAGGCCACTGACTCTGAGCTGGCTGGCCACAGCCAGTGTACAGTGCACAAGTAAATAAAGGGTGACTTGGCGACAGGACACCAGTCTCTGTGCCGTTTCTTCATGACCCATCAGCAGGCCACAACCATCTGCCCCCACCCACCCCTCAAAATGAGCCAGGGGAGGGCCAGTTGGAGGCGTGGGGGACAAAAATCTGGTGGACAGCCTCACCAGAAGTGGTTGGCAGTGCCACTGTTGCCGGGAGACTAAGAGGTCACCTGATGATGGAGACACTCTCTGACAACCTGTTGCCATCACAACATCTGCACTTCCTGAAGACCACTCCTTGGCACAGAGTAGTCTTTCCATGACTCCCCAGCCTAATAAAAGCCTCCTTTTTTTGGCTACTTAAGGGCATCAATTGGAAGCTGGGTGGGAAGGTCAACCATGCCCAGAGCCTCTAAGTCTGGTAGATGGCAAGGTTAGGTACTGCCTGATTAAATAGTCCCTCCCCAGTTCACCGCCAACGAGAGCAGGAGCTTCATCCCTGCTGTGGGCCTTCACTTACCAATGGAATTCCTGCTAGAATATGCTGCCCTGCTTTCCATAGGATGCCAGGTCCAGTTGAATGGGCATCAGCAGCCAAATGGTTCTTACTGGCTCAGTCTGGATGGTTAGTATTGTCAACCTCTTCAATTAGAGTTGGCATCATTTTAGCTTCTAAAGTACTCATAGAATCCCTACAGTGTGGAAACAGGACATTTGGCCCAACAAGTCCACACCGACACTCCAAAGAGTAACCCACCCAGGCCCATTCCCCTATCACTTGACATTTACGCCTGACTAATGCACTTAACTTGCACATCCCTGAACAACATGGGCAATTGAGCACAGCCAATTCACCTGATCTGCACATCTTTGGATTGTGGGAGGAAACCCTCGCAGACATGGAGAAAATGTGCAAACTCCACACAGACAGTTGCCCGAGGCTGGAATCAAACCTGGGACCCTGGTGCTGGGAGGCAGCAGTGCTAACCACTGAGCCATCATGCCTGTTTCTGCATTGCAGGGATTCTATGAGTACATTGGGAACTGAAGTGATGACAGCCCTATTGGAAGAGGTTGTCAATGACAAACATCCATCTGCAGCAGTAAGAACAGCCACTTGGCTGCTGATGCCCATTCACCTGGACCTGGCACCTTCTGGAAAGCAGGGTAGCGTGTTCGAGCAGGAATTCCAATGATAAATGAAGGCCACAGTAGGGAACGATCTCTTGCTCTCATTGATGGTGAACTTGGGGAGTGGGGGAAGGGGCTGTTTAATCAGGCAGTACCTGACCCTGCCATCTCCACCAGAATTAGGCTCTGGGCACAAGGCCAATGGGTTAAGGTTCTTGGATAACAATCAGGAGAGAAATCCTGACTGATTAGCTCCCCCTCCTCACTATCCCAGGAGTATTGAGGCACATTGAGTGCAGAATGCTTGTTGGAATATGTTCTTGTTGTACCCCGAATTCTATCTCAGCACAATTTGGAACCCTCTCGAGTCGAGATCCACACCCGACTGCAAGAGGCCTGTTGTGGACAAAAATAACCCAGCCTCTGCGTGACGTTTGGTCGACATTTGAGAAATGAGAGTTGAGTAACATGTTGCTTTACAAGACATTCCAATTGTTTTCATTGCCTCTTGGATTAGATTCCCTGCAGTGTGGAAATAGACCCTCTGGCTCAACCAGTCCACACCAACCCTCCAAAGAGTAACCCACCCAGACCCATTTCCCTCTGACTAATGCACCTAACACTACGGGCAATTTAGCATGGCCAATTCACCTGACCTACACATCTTTGGACTGTGGGAGGAAACCCACGCAGACACAGGGAGAATGTGCAAACTCTACACAGACAGGCACCCGAGGCTGGAATCGAACCAGAGACCCTGGTGTTGTGAGATAGCACTGCTAACCACTGAGCCAATTGGCTTTAGGAGCAGGGGGTTGGAGAATGTTTGGTAGCAAAAAGAACCCGTAAAGTTACAAGTGGTGACCTTTTTATTTTAGTTTAGTGTCCTGAACAGGTTTAAACTGTAATAATATGCGCATCTTCGAACATTCTTCACGCTCATCTCTGTGAGTTTTACCAAGTGGGAAAGTGCCCAAGGTGAGAGAATTTTGCAATCATACTAAGCGGGATCCAGAAATTATCCCAAGTAATTTTCCAACATCAAGCAACGTGATTTGTACTGAATAAATTCCAACCCTGCTTTCAAATCAGTCTTCTGATGGGACACTGAAGACATCCCTCCAGTGTTATTCTTTAATATCATTTTGAGCTAAACCAGTTGCAATTAACATTTCAGGAAGAGGTGAACAGTGTTTAACTTCAGAATGGGCATCTGTCGCAATGCGAGTCTTTTCTGATCAAAATTGCCATTCCCATGTGACAGGGGCTGATAACTTGAAGCCTGCAAGAAATTATTTTGACCTCATTAGCATGTCAGCACTTATTTCCAGGGGCCCGTGGTAATAGGAGGCAATTGTTTGCAAAGTCTCGAGACTGAGGTGTTCTTACAGATCACCCGCAAAATAACAATTGTGCAGCAGACTTCTCTCATTGCTTGATCGTTCTCTGAACTGTACAGCTGTCAAAATATCAGACATCTGGGTGACACTGCATGTCGAGGCTGCATTGCTGGACAGTTTGTTCTGGTCTGATTTCACTCAGTAGAAGGTGGGTTCAAATATCTCCATGGTGGTTTGGAGCAAACGGAAATAGTAAAAGTGACTGCGAATTGTCATTTAAAGGCACCCCCACCACAAAAAAACAGGGAAAATATAAAGTGAAGGATCAAAATAAAATGAAAGGGCTAAAATAAGCTGTGTTCAAAGTCGTTGATGTTGACTCCCTTTTCCTTAGTCTGTTACTCTTGAGTTATTTTTCTTTCGGTGTGTGTGTATGTTTGGAGATGGAGGAATTTCCAGTCACAAACCATACGGTTCTGGATTTTGCAATGGTTTTTCACAAGTGCGTTTTCATCAATTAAAAATTAATGAATGGCTTTGTTGTGGGGGGGGGGGGGCAAGGGTCATCTGAAACAATGCAATGGCAGGGATTTTGTGGAACCCACGTACACGTTTGGGCAGACCTTTGACTTGTAATTGTACTTTTTTTTCTTCTTCATTCATGGAGTGAGGGCATCCCTGACGAGGCAGCATTTATTGCCCATTCCTAATTGCCCAGACGGCAGTTAAGAGTCAACCACATCACTGTGGGTCTGGAGTCACATGTAGGCCAGACCAGGTAAGGATGGCAGATTCATCAGGAAGGCTTTTGCCCGAAACGTTGACTCTCCTGCTCCTCGGATGCTGCCTGACCTCCTGTGCTTTTCCAGCACCACACTGTCGACTCTGATTTCCAGCATCTGTGATCCTCACTTTCTCCAAGAATGGCAGATTTCCTTCCCTACAAGGAATTAGAGAATCAGCTGGGTTTTTCCAACAATCAACAATGGATCTGTGGTCATCGTTAGACTCTTAATTCCAGTATTTTAAAAAATTGAGTTCAAATTCCACCATCTGCCATGGCAGGATTCAGACCCAGGTCCCCAGAACATTCCCTGGGTCTCTGGATGAACAATAGATAATAGACAATAGGTGCAGGAGTAGGCCATTCTGCCCTTCGAGCCTGCTCCACCATTCAATATGATCATGGCTGATCATTCCTAATCAGTATCCTGTTCCTGCTTTATCTCCATAACCCTTGATTCCACTATCTTTGAGAGCTCTATCCAACTCTTTCTTAAATGAATCCAGAGACTGGGCCTCCACTGCCCTCTGGGGCAGAGCATTCCACACAGCCACCACTCTCTGGGTGAAGAAGTTTCTCCTCATCTCTGTCCTAAATGGTCTACCCCGTATTTTTAAGCTGTGTCCTCTGGTTCGGCGCTCAACCATCAGTGGAAACATGTTTCCTGCTGCCAGAGTGTCCAATCCTTTCATAATCTTATACGTCTCAATCAGATCCCCTCTCAGTCTTCTAAACTCAAGGGTATACAAGCCCAGTCGCTCCAGTCTTTCAGTGTAAGGTAATCCCGCCATTCCAGGAATTGACCTCGTGAACCTACGCTGCACTCCCTCAATAGCCAGGATGTCTTTCCTCAAATTTGGAGACCAGAACTGCACGCAGTACTCCAGGTGTGGTCTCACCAGGGCCCTGTACAGCTGCAGAAACACCTCTTTGCTTCTATACTCAATTCCTCTTGTTATGAAGGCCAGCATGCTTTTAGCCTTCTTCACTACCTGCTGTACCTGCATGCTTGCCTTCATTGACTGGTGTACAAGAACACCCAGATCTCTCTGTACTGCCCTTTACCTAAACTGATTCCATTGAGGTAGTAATCTGCCTTCCTGTTCTTGCCACCAAAGTGGATAACCATACATTTATCCACATTAAACTGCATCTGCCATGCATCTGCCCACTCACCTAACTTGTCCAGGTCACCCTGTAATCTCCTAATATCCTCATCACATTTCACCCTGCCACCCAGCTTTGTATCATCAGCAAATTTGCTAATGTCATTGCTGATACCATCTTCTATATCATTAACATATATTGTAAAAAGCTGTGGTCCCAGCACGGATCCCTGCGGTACCCCACTGGTCGCTGCCTGCCATTCCGAAATGGAGCCGTTTATCACTACCCTTTGTTTCCTATCAGCCAACCAATTTTCAATCCAAACTAGTACTTTGCCCCCAATACCATGCGCCCTAATTTTACTCACTAACCTCCTGTGTGGGACTTTATCAAAAGCTGTCTGAAAGTCCAGGTACACTACATCTACTGGATCTCCCTCGTCCATCTTCAGAGTTACATCCTCAAAAAATTCAAGAAGATTAGTCAAGCATGATTTCCCCTTCATAAATCCATGCTGACTCTGTCCTATCCTGTTACTACTATCCAGATGTGCCGTAATTTCATCCTTTATAATAGACTCCAGCATCTTTCCCACCACTGAAGTCAGACTAACTGGTCTATAATTTCCTGCTTTCTCTCTCCTATTAGCCACCGTCCAATCCTCAGGAACCGACCCCGAATCTATCGAACTCTGGAAAATAATCACCAACGCATCCACGATTTCCCGACCCACCTTGTTCAGTACCCCTGGGATGCAGATCATCAGGCCCCGGAGACTTATTAAACCTTCAGACCTAACAGTCTCTCCAACACCAAATCCTGGCAAATATAAATTCCCTTAAGTTCAGGTCCTTCAGCCACTGTTACCTCAGGGAGATTGCTTGTGTCTTCCCCAGTGAACACAGATCTGAAGTACCCATTTAATCCCTCTGCCATTTCTTTGTTCCTAGTAATATATTCCCTGTTTCTGTCTTCAAGGGCCCAATTTTTGTCCTAACCATTTTTTTGCCTTGCACATACCTAAAAAAGCTTTTACTATCCTCTTTTATATTATTGGCCAATTTATCTTCGTACCTCATTTTTCCTCTGCGTATTTCCTTCTTAGTAATCCTCTGTTGCTCTTTAAAAGCTTCCCAGTCCTCAGTTTTCCCACTTATCTTTGCTATGTTATACTTTTGCTCTTTTAACTTTATATGTTTCTTAACTTAACAGTCCAGCGATAATACAATTAGGCCATCGTCTCCCTCACTGTGCATGTTTGATTCATGGTCATCAACAAGTGTGTGAAAGTGGGTTCACTGACTATCCTTCATTTCTCCCCAATCATTCCTTTTCCTGGCAGAAACGATGCTACCATCCTCACAGCATGGCATGTTGCCCTGTGAGGGATGATGGCAGTAAAATGATTTGTGCCATCCTGGATTACAGGTGCACACTGAACCTCTGGTAGATATTCTTAAAGTGACACTTGATACCTATGGTCTATGTAAAATCCGAATTGGAGTCAGAAAGCAACATGTATTAACATGACCATAAAGACAAGACGTTTGACCTCTCGCTGTCTCTCGCACTCTCTCGCTTGTTCTCTCACTAACTCTCTCACTCACTCTTTCTCTCTCTCTCTCTCTCTCTCTGCTCTCTCTTGCTGTCTCCTTCACTACTTCTTTCTCTCCTGAGGTAGACCAAGAAACCTGAAACAAACACAGGCAATGCTGTAGAAACTGAAGAAGAGGTATACTGGACTCAAAACGTTAACTCTGTTCCTCCCTCCACCGATGCCACCAGACCTGCTGAGTTTCTCCAGTATTCTGCATTTGTTTCAGATTTCCAGCATCTGCAGTATTTGACTTTTAATTAAGGAAAGAAACCTGTTCCCTAATTTGCCTCCACAGTGGGTACTTTTAAGCAAGTAAGATAAGGGTGGGATCTAGGTTGGACCCTCTGATATCAGACAGTCTGTACCAAATGAAGAACATGACAAAAATTCAGGATGTGTAAAATAATATCAAGGATGCAAATGAAAGGGGAGCATATAGAGCTAGGATATAGGTGCAGAGCAGATTGAGAAAGTAGATAATGTGGTATGTGGAATATTTACAAATATTTTGTTGCTGTAACACACAAAAGAAAGGTTATGAATAATCATTATAACACACTAGAGTATTGTATCCACTTCTGGGCACCGCACTTTTGGAAGGCAGGGTAGCACAGTGGTTCAGTGGTTGGCACTGCAGCCTCACAGTGCCAGGGACCCAGGTTCGATTCCCACCTTGCGCGACCGTCTGTGTGGCGTTTGAACATTCTCCCTGTGTCTGAGTGTATAGGTCAGGTGAATTGGCCATGCTAAATTGACCATAGTATTAGGTGCATTAGTTAGGGGAATGGGCCTGGGTGAGTTACTCTTCAGAGGGTCGGTGTGGACTTGTTGGGCCGAAGGGAATCTAATCTTAAAAAAAAGGGTGTGAAGGTGAGGGAAAGATTTATGACAATTATTACGGGGGGGCAGAGGCTTCAGTTCCTTTGATAGATTGGAGAAACATGTGCAGTCCTCCTTTGAGAAGCATAGGGTAAAGAGGAGATTTGATAGAGTTGTTAAAAACCATGAGGGGCCTGTGCAGAGCAGGTTAGGGGAAATGCTCCCAAGAGCAGAAAGGGAAGTAGGAACTGGAGTAGACCAATCAGCCCCTTGAGGTGGAAGACCAGAGGATGGTGCTTTAAGTTGAAAGGCAAAAGAGCAGCTGGACGAAATTTGCAGTGACTGGTTAGGATGTGGAATGCATTGTCTGAGAGTGTGATGAAGGCAGCTTCAATTGTAGCTTTCTTAACGAATTGGATAATTGCCTGAAGGTAGAAAAGAATGCACAACCTCGGGGTGGGGGACAAAGAGGAGTGGTGTTAACTGAGGCAAGATTCAGCATGGACATGTCACATTGAATTACTTTCTTCTGTGTGATAATCATTCTACAATAGTCAAGCAACTAGGAAGTCTCCTAGATAATGGCGAGTGACAGCTGATCATCGTTTTACTTCAGTCAGTGTCACTGGCTTTATGCAGGAGACAGCACTGCCAGTGGCCACCATCAGGAAGTAGAAGCAGAAACAATTGAAATACGAGCAACATCCAAGTCCCAGTCCATCAAGGTCTGGGAGTGTGCAATAAAGGATAGCAGGATCAATAGAATTTTATTAAAGATCACTGGTGTCACAATCACAGATCACAACCAACCATCACTGAAGGACAGTCTCAGTTCTGTTTCTTTTAAAGGCGGACTGAGATAGTCGGATGTATGTCCAGTGGCTGCCTGGAGAGGAGCCATAGAATGTCTCACCTGCGTGCGTCAAGAATATTTCAAAGAGAGAAGATGCATGACACACTCCTGGAGGTTCTCTCAGACTGTGAAACTGATGCAAAAAAAGGCACCAGTCTGGTTGGGAGTCAGATTTATATTTTCGCCCTTTCAAAAACACACAAAGACCGGTATATAATGTGAGCTTCAACCCTGGTCTGTGTGTGTTAGTGGCCTGATATCCTACTGTATGGACAAATGGGCTGTGAGGGTCCCAGTTTTGAGAGCATTCAATAGACGCTCATGCAGCACAGGTGAACAAAGCGAAAAGATGGCCTAGCCACTGTCAAAAGGAATGAAGACACAATCATTTCAATTAACCAGCCAAACCAAAGATTTCAATCAACTATTCAACAATCAACTATTCAATAATCAACTATTCACCTGCCAGAGGCAACAGCCACCAAAACCACCACAACATTCTTCCATCCATTCTTCATAAATGACTCAGCGACTGACCTACATATTTGTCTTAATCTTTATCTTATTTTTGCATTTGTGTGTACTGTGTTATTATTTCTTCCAAATTTGGTACTAATAAACTCTTTTGTTAGCTCAACTCAAGAAAGTTTGGTTAAATTGGTTTTTATGTCCAGGAGAATGATATCCACAAGGGAAGGAAGTCTTTATAAATGTTAAAAATCCCACAACACTGGGTTATAGTCCAACAGGTATTTTTGGATTTACTAGTTTTCGGAGTGCTGCTTCTTCATCAGGTGATTGTGGGGCAGATTCATGAGACACAGACTTTATAGCAACAGGATTGCAACATTTACAAATGTTGTAACCATCCGAGGGGGCAAGTGAATAAAGAAAGGGGGGAATTTCATCCCTCCTCACTCCAAAACTTGACAACTCGGAGTATCCGCTTTGGAGATGTGATAACTTGCAGAACCTCACGTGGGATCTGGTCAAATCACTAGCGTCTGGTGGCTAAATAAGGTCAATTTCATTTCCATTCTGCAAAAGGCTTGGACTTTTTTTCACTTTCCATAACTCGGCCATTTATACTCCCTGTGCTAATCTCAGCTGGCTCAAATACATCAGATCTTGTTACTGAAAATTATAATGATTTTTTGTCAGTGATCGTATTTAGTCTATCTTTTTGTGAGATGTGCAAGCCAGTGACCCTGAGTAACGCGTGTTGAAATTTTCTGAAACCACAGAAGCCGACATTGCAGAAAGTAGGGGAGAAGTCAAGCTTCCTTTCATTTGCAGAACTTACAAAAGTTCTGTCACAGAACTCTCATGGTGAGGCTAGCCCGGTGATGATACCAGCTATGAGGACTCTCACTTCGCGTTGTGGTTTCACAAAATGTCAACACATTGCACGAAAGATCACAAGTTTGCAACTTTCGCGGGGACGAGAAATGGTCTGATTGTGAATTGCCAAATATGGCTATTGCTTAAAAACAATTATAACCTCATGAATTTGGTCGACCCAGTTGTTCATAATCCCATGATATTAATTGCAGATTTTTAACTTTATTTTCATTCTTTGCTCTTGCAATGTAGACATCATTGGCGAGGCCAACATTTATTCTCAACCCTCGTTTGATAAAATTGGTTAAGATCAAAACTGGAGGCTGGCTAACATGGTGCCACTATTTAAGAAAAGGGGTAAGGAAAAGCCAGGGAACTATAGACCAGTGAGCCTGACATTGGTGGTTGGCAAGTTGTTGGAGGGAATCCTGAGGGACAGGATTTACATGTATTTAGAAAGGCAAGGACTGATTAGGGATAGTCAACATGGCTTTGTGTGTGGGAAATTGTAACTTACTAACTTGATTGAGTTTTTTCAAGTAACGAAGAGGATTGATGAGGGCAGAGCAGTAGACGTGATCTCTATGGACTTCACTAAGGCATTTGACAAGGTTCCTCATGGTTAGCAAGGTTAGATCACATAGAATGCAGAGAGAACTAGCTATTTGGATACAGAGCTGGCTCAAAGGTAGAAGACAGAGAATGGTGGTGAAGGGTTGCTTTTCAGACTGGAGGCCTGTGACCAGTGATGTGCTACAAGAATCGATGCTGGGTCCACTGCTTTTCATCATTTATATAAATAGTTTTGATGTGAACGTAGGAGATATGGTTAGTAAGTTTGCAGATGACACCAAAATTGGAGACGTAGTGGACAGCGAAAAAGGTTACCTCAGATTACAACAGGATCTTGACCAGATGGGCCAATGGGTCAATGAATGGCAGATGGAGTTTAATTTAGATAAATGCAAGGTGCTGTATTTTGGAAAGGCAAATCAGAGCAAGACTTATGCACTCAATGGTAAGGTCCCGGGGCGTGTTGCTGAGCAAAGAGACCTAGAAGTGTAGGTTCATAGCTCCTTGAAAGTAGAGTCGCAGGTAGACAGGACAGTGAAGAAGGCATTTTGTATGTTTTCCTTTATTGGACAGAGCATCAAGTGTAAGTGTTGGGAGGTCATGTTGCGGCTGTACAGGACATTGGTTAGGCCACTTTTGGAAAACAGCATGCACTTGTGGTTTCTCTCCTATCGGAAGGATGTTGTGAAACTTGAAAGGTTCAGAAAAGGTTTACGAGGATGTTGCCAGGATTGTAAGTTTTATCCTATAGGGACAGATTGAATAGGCTGGGACTGTTTTCCCTGGAGTGTTGGAGGATGAGGGGTGACCTTACAGAGGTTTATAAATTGTTGAGGGCCATAGGTGGGGTGTATAGCCAAGGTCTTTTCCCTGGGGTCGGGGTTTCCAGAACTAGAGGGCATAGATTTAAGGTAAGAGGGGAAAGATTTAAAAGGGACCTGAGGGGCAATGTTTTCATGTAAAGGGTGGTGAGTGTATGGAATGAGCTGCCAGAGGAAGTGGTGGAGACTGGTACAATTACAGCATTTAAAAGGCATCTGGATGGGTATATGAATAGGAAGGGTTTAGAGGGATGTCCAAATGCTGACAAATGGGACTAGATTAATTCAGTATATCTGGTCAGCATGGACAAGTTGGACTGAAGGGTCTGTTTCCGTGCTGTACATCTCTTATGACACTCTGACTCTTTCACCTCTGGACTGAAGTCACGTTGGCCAGACCGGGTGAGAATGGCAGGTTTCTGTCCCCCAAGCACATTCCTGAACCAATTGGGGTTCGACAACTCACTGACTTTGTTGTCACTTTTACAGGTATCAGACTTTGAAAAATAAATCATTTATTCAAATTCTTCACTGCCAAAGCTTGGATTTAATGCTTGCATTCTCTGGATTGTGTAACCAGTGTTATAACTATTACTCTTCAGTAATGTTCAATTATAATTGACATTTGGAAGAAGACGGTAAATATCTCCTTAGCCCATACAGGAAGCATTTAATTCATAGAATCCATATAGTGTGGAAACAGGCCCTTCAGCCCAACGAGTCCACACCAATCCTCTGAAGAGTAACCCACCCAGACCCATTCCCCCTACCCTATTACTTTGCATTTACACCTGACCTACACGTCCCCAAACACTATGGGCAATTTAGCATGGCCAATTCACCTAACCTACACATCTTTGGATTGTGGGAGGAAACCAAGGCACCCAGAGGAAACCCACGCAGACACGGGGAGAATGTGCAAACACCACACAGTCACTCGAGGTTGGAATTGAACCTGGGTCCCTGGTGCTGTGAGGCAGTCATGCTAACCACTGAGCCACCGTGCTGATGTTCTATTGACAGAAGGCAATGGGTCCCCTGATTGTCTTGTTGCCTGTACAATAATCCTCAAGTGGTTAGCATTCTGGGACATTGGAGGATTGGTTGGCTTGAATTAACGTCATAGTCATAGAGTTATGGAGGTCTACAGCACAGATAAAGGTGTTTTGGCCCATCCAGCCTGGACAGGTCACAAATACTACAGTGAGTAATTCACTTCCTGACTCCCGAAAAAAAATGTTCACCATCTACAAGGCACAAGTCCGATGTGTGATTGAATGCTCCCCAACTGCCTGGATGAGTGCAGCCCCAACAACACTCCAGAAGCTTGACACCGTCCAGGACAAAGCAGTCCGTTTGACTAGCACCACATCCACAAGTATCCACTCCCTCCACCACCCACGCTCAGTAGCCACATTGTATACTATCTACAAGACGCACTACAGACATTCATCAAGGATCATTAACAATACCTTCCAAACCCATGACCACTTCCATCTAGGAGGACAAGGACAGCAGATACTTGGTAACATTACCGCTTCCGTGTTCCCCTCCAAGCCACTCGCCATCCTGACTTGGAAATATATCTTTCACTGTCGTTGGGTCAAAATCCTGGAATTCCCTACCGAAGGGCATTGTGGGTCAGCCCACAGCAGGTGGACTTGCAGCGGTTCAAGAAGGCAGCTCACCCCCACCTTCTCAAGGGGCAACTCGGGACGGGCAATAGATGAAACAAACACCTTACTGTTCCAGTCCCATTTCCCAGCATTTGTCTTGCATGTCTTGGCATCGCAAGTTCTGGAGGAGGTAACAGTAGGTGAGGCCACAAGGGATTTCAACACAAGAGTGATGACATCAAATTTGAGATGGCGGGTGACTGAAGCAAATGAAGGTCGATAAGATAGGAGTGATCATCAAGTGTAACTTTGTACATGAGCATTGCTGAAGGCAGTGGAAGGTGAAGGATGGGGACTATCTAAGAGAACACTGGAGAAGAGTTGGCAAAAAATGATCAACTGAGGGCAGGGCTGAGGACATTGTACCCTTTAATAGATGCACTGCAGAAACTCCTTTGGCACCCCTGCCACTTAGAAGGGCAGCAAATGCTTGGGAACACCATCACCTGCAAGTTCCCCTCTCAACATAAGATATTGCCGTTCCTTCGTTGTTGCTGGGCCAAAATACTGAAGCGCCCTCGGCAATGACACTTATGGAGGTGTATCCACAACCAGATGGACTGCGGCAGTTCAAGAAGACAGCTCACTATCACCGCCTTTCAAAGGCAGTTGGGGAGGTATCGAATGCCAGACTTGCCAAAGATGGCCAAACCTTGATGAGTGGTTAAAAAAAATGTTTCTGAAAAGGAAGGAGGTAATCAGTGTAGGTGAAAGCACAGTGTCCTCAGCAACTGCATCGCCTGATACAGTGAGGGAGCTGTCCTGTGTACTGAATCCATTTCAGAAGCAATGGGTTTGACAGCTAACACAAGCACCAGCTCCTCAGTGTCACGCCTCAAGAAACTAAGAAGGCCAAGCCATGCAAAGCA
This sequence comes from Chiloscyllium plagiosum, assembly GCF_037043375.1. Classification (NCBI taxonomy): domain Eukaryota; kingdom Metazoa; phylum Chordata; class Chondrichthyes; order Orectolobiformes; family Hemiscylliidae; genus Chiloscyllium; species Chiloscyllium plagiosum. The sequence goes on from NW_028270148.1 coordinate 101,626,307, forward strand.
AGTGCTGGAAAATGGGATTGGAATGGTTAGGTATTTGTTTCATTTATTGCCCGTCCCTAGTTGCCCTTGAGAATGTAGTGGTGAGCCGTCTTCTTGAACCACACATCCTTTGCTTATTCAGTGAATCCTACTCGATTTGTTCCTCACACTTTTGTGCTTATTATGTTGCAGTTCGTGTGCGATGGGGCACACAGTTGTCAGCGACTCAATTGTCAAGCTGCTGCATGCTCAATGCCAGCCTGCAGATGGGCAGTGACGTTGTGCTGGGTGAAGCTGAGAACACAGCTCTCCAGGACTGTTGATGCAGGGGGTGCAGGGGGTGCATTTTGAGCTGAAATGACTGTGACATATTTGCATTGCGCGTCATGCAGGAAAGTGGAAGTAGGTTAAGCTGCTTTTGAGTCATTGCTTAAAGAGTATTTCACTAGGCCACACTGAGGTCCACAGTCTGTCTCGAATAATTCAGCTTAAGTTGATGCTTGTTTGTCCCCTTCCTCCCAACATGCGCAAACCACCTCATAATGTGGTGTATTCCAGTTCTGTCATGTTCACACGAGACCTATTTTAGAAGTTTACACTGTGAAATCAAACATATGGCCCATTTGTTCGGTGCTTGGTGTTTTTGAGCCGTATTGATGGAACCTTTTTTTTATCAAAACTGGGGACCTAACACACTGCATGAGAGCTCTGGTGTCAGATTTCCCTTCATCCCCACAAAAGCAGAGTGTTGTATCACTGGATCTAATAAATTATGCGTCTTCCTGTACTTTCAAACAATGCGGATCGCCCAATTTGAAAAGCAATGAAGCACAATTAAAATCTGATTTGATAAAGTGATTAGCAAAATGTGCGCGATTGGCCTATTACATCCCGAATAAAGCAGTAGAACATAGAACAGTAAAGCACAGTAACAGGCCCTTCAGTCCACGATGTTGTGTCAAACATGACGTCAAAGTAAACTAATCCCCTTCTGCCTGCCCTTGGTCCATATCCCCCCATTCCTTGAACATTCACCTGCATATCTAAAAGCCCATTAACGCCCCTATCGTATCTAAAATGGTAGTCATTTTGTGACGAAGGTTTTGTGTAACTGAGCTGTACTCACTTTATGTAACAAAACCACAGCCTGTTACATTGCTTTTTTTAAACTGAAGTCGATGAACTTATACAGAAACGAATTGTGCCCTCCCTGTGTCTAAGGGCAGGGATTAACCTTTAACCGAGATCTGTGCACCTATAGACGGTGATAGTTAGCATTCAGAGAGCACAGTTATTCTTGGCCAATTTGCTATCAGGTCTCTGTTATCTTGGACATGATCCCTATGGTGTGAAAAGAGGCCATTCAGTCCATTAAGTCTACATTGACCCTCCAAAGAGCATCCAACCAGGCCTAGTCTTCCATCCTAACCCTGCCTTTCCCATGGCTAATGTACCTAGCCTGCACATGCCTGGATACTGTGGGTAACTTAGCATGGCCAATACACCTAACCCGCCCATCTTTGGACTGTGGGAGGAAACTGGAGCATCTAGAGGAATCCCACACAGACACGGGGAGAATGTGCAAACACCACACAGGCACCCCAGAGTGGAATCGAACCCAGGTCCCTGGTGCAGCATTGTTTACCACTGAGTCATCCATAAAGATGTATAGATTAAAGCCATTTTATTCTTCTGTTAGGTAGCACAGCAGCAGATTTATTTTAGTTTTGCAGTAAGGAATAAGAATTTTATCTTGTGCTTCTAACCACCCTCTGTGATGTTGGATTTTCAGGTGGATCCCTGTTGGAATATTTGAGTCAATGTAATATGGCCACACTAGGCGAAAGTGAGGACTGCAGATGCTGGAGATTAGAGTTGAGAGTGTGGCGCTGGAAAAGCACAGCAGGTCGGGCAGCATCCGAGGAACAGGAAAATCGATGCTCCAGGCGAAAGGCCTTCATAAGAAATGAGGCTGGGAGCCTTGGGGGTGGAGATGTAAATGGGAGGGGGTGGAGCTGAGAGGGCGATAGGTGGATGGAGGTGGGGGTAATATAGCCGTACACCCCTCAGGGCTATATTCAGTTCAGGAAAACATTCTGCGCAGTGAGCAGAATAGATCTTCACCAACAACAGCTTATGCAGCATGCTTATTGCAAGAAAATGTGCCAGGCACTTCAAAAGCACAATAAAACAAAAAATGACCATCTAATGACATCATCAGGTTGGTCAAAGAGGCAGTTTTTTTAACAAGCAAAGAAAGAAGGCAAGCTTTGGGGAGCCTAAAGGAGGAAATTCAGGCCTTCAAGCCCAGAGACCTGAAGGGCAAGGTTACACCCAGTGGAGCAACGTCAGTCCCATTGAATATCAGGGAGGTTTGTGAGGCCAGAACTGAGTGTAGATGTCTGAATGGTTGTGGGACTGGAAGGAATTGCAGATTTTGGAGAGCTGAGGCCATGGAGAGATTTGAAAGCAAGAGTAAAGATCTTAAAGTCAAAATGTTGTTTTGGCCAGTGGTCAGGATCGGGAATTCTCTGCCTGAGAGTGTGGTGGAAGGAAGATTCAATTGAGGCCTCCAAAGGGGACTTTGAATAACTAAATGAAGAGAGAGGATTTGGAGGCCATTTCAGCAAAAAGGTGGCAGAGTGGGGACGTGTGACCTTGCTCACTTAGAGGGCTAGTACAGACACAACTGGCCAAGTGACCTCCTGTGTTGCAATGATTCTGGTTCTCTGTTCTAGCTGCACACAGGAGTGAGATTGAGGAATTGCACTTTGGCGAGATGCTTCTAGCACTTTCTGCATATATTTGAAAACCTGCTTCCGGTGCTGGAGGTATGCCAGTACTGCTGCCTCAGCACCAGGGACCCGGGTTCGATTCCAGCCTCGAGCGACTGTCTGTGTGGAGTTTGCACATTCTCCCCCGTGTCTGCGTGGGTTTCCGCCGGGTGCTCCGGTTTCCTCCCACAATCCAAAGATGTGCAGGTCAGGTGGATTGGCTGTGCTAAATTACCCATGTTGTTCAGGGATGTGTAGGTTAGATTGATTATCCATGGGAAATGCAGGGCTACAGGGATAGGGTGGGGGTGCAATTTGGAGGGCGGTGTGGACTCAATGGGCCGAATGGCTTGCTTCCACACTGTCGGGATTCTATGACTCTAATCCTTCACTGGTTGATGTTTGACACAAGAGAGACCAGCGCATTGGTATAATATATAACAGTCTCCATCCAATATTAGTAGGTTTTTAATGGACACTGCAGAATAGTGATTGGGTGTGAGGCACTAAGCTGGGATGCTTTATCTCTGTTTAGTTTTGGAGTTGAGCTCAGCATATGGAACCTTCCTGGTTTGGATGTGTCATTACCACAGCACATAGGCCTTATCAACTCTGTCAGCACTCCTCTGTCAGGGAGATATGATCTTAAAAAACATGGAGAAGAGTAAGTGATAATTGCAGCCAGCGGGAGTGTGAAGTAGAGGAAAACAAAATGGTTTTAATAAAACCGATGGTATCTTCTTCGGCCTGCACAGGCAGTGTTTAGAACCTGCCAATGAGCTGGAATACCCATCATTTTTTTTCTCTCTTCTTATGTCGCTTGTGCCTTCAGAGTGCTGGTAATTCAAGGAAATAAAATTAAGGAGGCATTGCTTTTGTGATCAAATCTTCCATAACTCTTCATTGTGTTTATAAATCACTCCGAGTTCATTATCCATTGGGTAATGCAGCAGTGATTTGTACTCTCACTCGTCATGACCAGCTCAAAAGATTTATTGCTTCTATCTCTCTTTTAATAACGAAAAAGCTAAGACTCAGAAAAAAGGCACGCAATCAAAAATAAACATGAGTGGAGGAGAGGATACAGTTGCCAACTCTGCTTGGATGTTTGCCTGCACATTTCAAAATATCCCACCCTCAAACGCTGTCCCCAGCCCCTAAACACCATTGATCACCCACAATTGCCACCCTTGCCAGTCATAGATTCTGTACGGGGGGTGGAAGCAGGCTATTCGGCCCATCAGGTCCCCACTGACCTTTTGAAGAGCATCCCATGACCCCTACCCTATCACTGTAACCCTGTTTCCCCCTGGCTAATCCACCAGCCTGCACTTCACTGGAAACTATGGGCAATTTAGCGTGGCCAATCCACCTCACTTTGTACAATGATTCTTAACTCTCAGCTTTTTAAAGCTAGCTCCCGTGATTTCCCGAACAAATGGTCAAAGGAACTGAGAGGAAAAAGTGCTACATTGATGAATGCCCTGAGGGCTTTTCTTCTGAGTGCGACCATGGAGATTACCTTCTGTTTTGGAGCATTATCATAGAATCCCTACAGTGTGGAAACAGGCCCTTCGGCCCAACAAGTCCACACCAACCCTCCGAACAGCAACCCACCCAGACCCACTCCTCCACCCGATTATCTTATATTGACCCCTGAATAATGCACCTAACCTACACATCCCTGAAAACTACAGGCAATCTAGCCTGGCCAATCCACCTGACCTGCACACCTTTGGATTGCGGGAGGAAACTGGAGCACCCAGAGGAAACCCACGCAGACACGGGGAGAATGTGCAAACTCCACAGTCGCCCGAGGCTGGAATCGAACCCAGGTCCCTTTGCTCCTGTCTCAGCTCATCTGCTCTTGAAGCTCTCACACGTGCCTTCATTAGCTCCAGTCTTCACCATTCCAATATCTTCCTGGTCTGCAGCACTCCACCCTCTGTAAAACTGAGATTATCCAAAACCTTGCTGTCCATCTCATCTTGTGGATTCCTGGCGCTGTGAGGCAGCAGTGCTAACCACTGAGCCACCATGCCATCCCAGGGGTAACCCAAAAGGTTGAGCAACCTTTTCAAACTATTTCATCCACCAGATGTGGGCATTGCCCAAATCTTATTACCTTTCAGTGACAACTGAGTGCCATCCTCAGCCATTGCAGAGGGCAGTTAGGAGTCAACCACATTGCCCAGGGTCTGGAGTCAGGTGTTGGCCAGACCAGGGAAGGATGGCACTTTCCCTTCCCTAAAGGGCACTGGGCAAAGATGATTCAAAGGCTAAAGCCAAGACTGCAGATGCTGGTGATTAGAGTCGAAAGTGTTGTGCTGGAAAAGCACAGCAGGTCAGGCAGCATCCGAGGAACAGGAGAGTCGACGTTTCAGCCAAAGGCCCTTCATCAAGAATGAGGCTTGTGAGTCAAGAGAGTGGAGAGATAAAGGGAGGAGGGTGGGGCTGGAGGGAAGGGAGCTGGGAGTGCAATAAGTGGATGGAGGTGGGGGTAATGGTGATAGGTCGGAAAGGACGTTGGAGTGGATAGGTGGGAAGGAAGATGGACAGGTAGGACAGTTCATGAGGGCGGTGCTGAATTGGAAGTTTGGAACTGGGATAAGGTGGGAGGAGGGGAAATGAGGAAACTGGTGAAGTCGACATTGATGCCATGGGGTTGGAGGGTCCCAAGGGGGAAGATGAGGCATTTTTCCTCCAGGCATTGGGTGGTTAGGGAGTGGCGATGTAGGAGGCCCAGAACCTGCAAGTCCTTGGTGGAGTGGGAGGGGCAGTTGAAGTGTTTGGCCACGGGGCAGTGGGGTTGGTTGATGTGGGTGTCCCAATGATGTTCTCTGAAGCGCTCTGCGAGTAGGCGTCCTGTCTCCCCAGTGTAGAGGAGACCACATCGGGAGCAATGGATACAGTAAATGACATGTGTGGAAGTGCAGGTAAAGCTCTGATGGATGTGGAAGGCTCCTTTGGGGCCTTGGATGGAGGTGAGGAGGGGAGTGCGGGCGCAGGTTTTGCAATTACTGCGGTGGCAGGGGAAGGTGCCAGGATGGCAGGGTGGGTTGGTGGGGAGCCTGGACCTGACAAGGGAGTCGCGGAGGGATTGGTCTTCACAGAAAGCAGATAGAGTTGAGGAGGGAAATATATCACTGCTGGTGGGGTCTGTTTGTAGGTAGCGGAAATAGCGGAGGATGATACAATGTATGCGGAGGTTGGTGGGGTGGAAGTTGAGGTCCGAAGCTCAGTGGTGTCCCAAGCATATGTAGGGAGTTCCTGAACCGGGGGGAATAGGACAGTATCGAGGTATGTGGAAATGAGTTCAGTTCAAGATATGTGGAGATGAGAGGGGCATTTATTTTTATTTGCCATGAAATAATAAAACCCATACCAGGTTAAACTGGCTTGTTCAGTTTTACTTCTGATGGAACAGCATCTGCCCCTCATATGGACTCTGGTTCACAATGAACAAGACTTCTTTAAAGTCAATCTGTACCTATTGTCATTACTATCCCCCTTTATATCTCTTTAACTGCCTACTTTGCCCCTTCACTCCTTTCCCATTTCCTTTCCACATAAACAGCAACATCACCACCTTCCGGGAGATAGGAACAGTCTCAGTTCCTGACAGAGTCATTTCCAGGTGGTGTCTGCACTCCCAGTGTGGATGGGAATGGCATGAAACAGGTCTGTGAGAGATAGCAGCTGTGGCTTGGGAAAGCAGAGTGGGGGGGGTCTGCATTTAGGGCAGCACAGTGGTTAGCACTGCTGCCTCACAGCGCCAGGGACCCGGGTTTGATTCCAGCCTCGGGCGACTGTCTGTGTGGAGTTTGCACATTCGCCCTGTGTCTGCGTGGGTTTCCTCCAGGTGCTCCAGTTCCCTCCCACAGTCCAAAAATGTGCAGGTCAGGTGGATTGACTGTGCTAAATTGCTAAATGGGTTAGTCATTGGAAATATGAGGTTATAGGTCAGGAGGGTGGGTGTGGGTGGGATGCTGTTTGGAGGGTTGGTGTGGACTCAATGGGTCGAATGGCCTGCTTGCACACTGAAAGGTTTCTGTAACAGTGCATAACCGTTGTGGACCTTGACCTATATTCAAGCTTTTATCACGATAGCCTGTCTTCAACCAGTCCTTGACCCATCCTACTCCAATCCCCACCATATGAATCCTCCAAGGCTGCTGCCTTCCCACGCCAAGTGGAACTAGAACAGACATGAATTTTCTCAGCCTGTTGACAACGGGTTGAGAAAGGGTCTTGAATGTGGGCAGAGGGTGGAGTATATTGGTGGGAGAGGAAGGAAAATGGCAAGACGAGGACATCACGAGGGGAGTCCGATGAAGTTTGCCGTCTGGAGAAGGGTGGCTGTTCATTGATTCACAAAGTGGTCACTCGAGAGCAATGGGCATTTTGATCATCCAGTGAGGGGAGGGGGAGGACCGCCCAGTGAAAACTGGCACCTCCCGGCAGTTTCCAGGCACCCCGCCAACCCCAGAAACAATGACCACGTTCCCAGCAACAGCGTCACTACCGCTCATCAATTCCTTTGTTCCCAAGCATGTCAGCAATAGCGTTCAAAATTGTCTCAGCTCAATTTTCTAATGGTTCGATTTTATTTCCTCTCCCAGGTTTGCTCACTGCGGCACCTTGGAGATTTGATTTTTGTTTGAAAAAACGTAGTTACTTTTTGTTTGGTAAGGATTTGCCGGCACCACAGGTGAACTGGAATGTTGCGATTCATGATGGAGCCACTGTTTTAATAAACATTAGACGTGAAACAGTCATCGTATAAACTATTATGAGCGACAATAAATATAATTGCATTTTATTTTATCGTTTCCAAGCTGTTTAATTTGAGTGGTTTATGACGCTGAGAGAGAGAGAATCACTGCAGCAATTCTCAGTCTCTTTGTTCCATTCTTCCCTCAGAAACTGTCTTCAGTTGAACTGTTTGTCTCCTGGACTCAGCCCGCTCACACCCCATTGCCATTTGATTTCCATCATCATGACTTCCTATCCTCAGTAAATATTAACAAAAGGACTCATGCTATAAATAATGTATGCGCTCAATTGGATCTACAGCACTTTTGGTCAGTCTTGAGATCACCCAAGGAACAACGCACAGTTAGGTTCTCTCTATTTATTTTTCCTTTCTCTTTAGAGGCACAGTGAAACCAAAAAGGTTCAGGGAACGAGGGAGAGATGAATTGAAAATGGTTATGAAGGGGGATGTGAAGCGTTCCATCACTTCTGAAGTACTGCGAGCAGTTTTGGTCCCCTTACTTTAGCAAAGACGGTAGCCATGATGTGGGGGGAGCCGGTGTTGGACGGGCATGGACAAAGTTAAACATCACACAACACCAGGTTATAGTCCAACAGGTGTATTTGGAGGCACTAGCTTTCGGAGCGCCGTTCCTTCTTCAGGTAGCTATAACCTGGTGTTGTTTGATTTTTAACTGTAGCAAAGATATTATTTCATTGGAGGCAGTTTGGAAGAGGTTCACTAGGATGTCCCCCTGCCCGTGTATGGAGGGATTGTCCTATGAACTAAAAGCCGACCAACGTTGGGAATCTACTCAGTGTAGTTTCCGAGGAATGAATGGTGATTTCATTGTAACATACAGGTTTCTTAAGGGGCTTGACAAGGTAAATGCTGAGAAGGTTCTTCCCCTCCATGGGAGAGTCTGGGAACAGAGGGCACAGTCTCAGAATAAAGTGGCACCAATTTAAGATTGTGATAAGGAGGATTTTTTTCTCTCAGTGGTTGAGTGTTTGGAATTCCTTACCACAGAGAGATTTGGTGGCAGAGTCCTTGGGTATATTTAAGATTCTTGATGAAGAAAGGGAGTCCAGGATTATGGGGAAAGGGCACGAAAACACACAAGAAGAATGTCATCTTGTTGAATGGTGGAGTAGACTCAAGGGGCTGAATAGCCTCCTCCTGTTCCTGTTTCTTGTGGTCTTGTATTCTTGTAGCCCCTGCAGTGCCCACCCCTCTCTAAATGCCTTGAGGGCATTGGTTCTTCTGCTATTTTCAGAGTTCTGTTTCTGCCTCGCATGGTTTGTGGTGGAATGCAGCCTTCATCCCCGATGAATGAGGCACCTTGTGGAGTTGCCGCTCCACCTCCCAGGCACTGGCACCCAGCGACACGCCAACCGGCCTTCCACCCATTCCACGTTGGAAATACATTCTCTGTGCGACGGCTCAAAAGGCCAATAAATAAGTCTTAACCATCAAAAACAAAATGGAGGAGGGAGAAGCTGGATAAAGATTGGCAGTGGGGGAGAGTTCAGTTCTTTGGGACATGTTTAATTGTACTTACCATTTTAAATGTGTTCCTGGGTATTGAAAGGTTATCAATAATCAATATCTACATCCCTTTCAATGTTCAGACAAGGATACAGGTTACCATGTGCCAAGAAAGTGCCAAGGGCTAGCTGGCAGACATAGGGTGGCACGGTGGCTCAGTGGTTAGCACTGCTGCCTCACAGCGCTAGAGACCTGGGTTCAATTCCCACCTCAGGCAACTGCCTGTGTGGAGTTTGCCCATTCTCCCCATGTCTGCGTGGGTTTCCTCACCTAGTCCAAAGATGTGCAGGTTAGGTGAATTGGCCATGCTAAATTGCCCGTAGTGTTAGGTGAAGGGGTAAATATAGGTGAATGGATCTGGGTGGGTTGCTCTTCGAAGGGTCGGTGTGGAGTTGTTGGGCTGAAGGGCCTGTTTCCACACTGTAAGAAATCTAAAAATTTCAGCCAGGAGCAGTCGACTCAAATCAGTTTTCTTTTGGGGCTCTGTATAGGTCCTCCAACAATTTAGCCGGGGGGAGTGTATTCTTAATGGTGTGAGTTTGTGGGGCTGCAGCAGAGATGTATCCACAAAGGGCAGCACGGTGGCTCAATGGTTAGCACTGCTGCCTCACAGTGCCAGGGACCCAGGTTCAATTCCCACCTCAGACAACTGTCTGTCTGGAGTTTGCACATTCTCCCCGTGTCTGCGTGGGTTTCGTCTGGGTGCTCTAGTTTCCTCCCACAGTCCAAAGATATGCAGGTTAGGGTGAATCGACCATGCTAAATTGCCCATAGTGTTCAGGGATGTGTAGGTAAGGTGCATTAGTCAGGGGTAAAGAAAGAGTAATAGGTTGGGGAATGGGTCTAAGTGGGATACTCTTTGGAGGGTTGGCGTGGACTTGTTGGGCCGAAGGGCATGTTTCCATACTGTAAGGGATTCCACTCTAAGTCACCAATTGATGGATCTCACCTGATTAAGGCCTGCTCCCTCTGAAATGCAGCGTTTCATGGGCTTGTGCAACAGAATGTGAGCTGGTTATGTATATGGCTGGCCCCTAATTTTCCTGACTCTGTTTTGTGCTTTCATGATGGCAGAGAGTACGTTCCATGGTGTGTCAGTTCAGTGGCTCTTCCTTCCTCGATCAGTGACCGGTGGAGAAGGGGTTTCTGAATGGGCAGGGAGAGGGAAAGGGGCAGAGTGGCGGACAGAGACTCCATCAATCCTAAACCACATGAGAGCTGGAGCTTTCAACCTTGCGTTGCCCTTCGGGCCCTCTCCTTCGAAATCAGTGAATTGGTGCTGTTTGCTTTTCCACAGGGTTTAAGTGAAATGAATTCACCGTTTTTTTCATTCTTTTGCAGCTCTTCGTGAATTCCCCAATGACATCTTTACAAACGAGGAAAGAAGACATGGGGCTATCGCTCTCCATCTGCTCTGTGTAAGTCATAGCTTCCTTTTGTCACCATCATTCTAATGTTAAAGTTTTGGATGGAATCGTCGACTTCTCCACCTCCTGGTGCTGTCTGGCTTGCTGTGTTCTTCCAGCCTCCTGCCTGTCTACCTTGGATTCCAGCATCTGCAGTCTCTTTGTCTCTATTCTAGTGTTAAAAGCTGGTGTTGCCCAATGCAAGTATATAGGAGGTGTAAAACAGGTTAGATCCCTTTGATTGCAAAGGATTATGTTCGCAACTCAGTGACACTTCAACAGGGGGCTAAAAACAAAAGGTTTTGTTGCTGGTGTTTGATCTGGATGGAATCAAAGTTGACCAAAATGAATGAACCTGCTTTCCATGACTTTCTGAACCAATGATTTTGGATGAGTAACTAAGTTCTTACACTGAAAGTTTCCTCCAAATCTGAAGCTTTTCCTTGCCAGCAGTTATTCACTTGCAACCTTTGCAAATGTTCAGTTGACAATTTACTGCAATTCAGAGATTTTGGCTCTGAATGTCTGATCCCGCACTTGGGTGTACAGAGTCGAAAATTCCTGCCTCTGCCATCTAGACTCCAGTGAGCATTCCCCAGACATATGGAGTTCTGTTCCAGGCCAGAGTTGGAATTGGTCGCCTCGGTGTAGACATCGGAGGCAACCACATGGGGGCAGTAGAGCCGAGACTTGGTCACAGTTGACAGGAAATCTATGAAATAAAAAGGAACAGCCATCATCCCTCCTACCCCACACAATCCCCATACCACTTCCTCCTACCACCTCACCACCCTTTAAGGCCCTTTATAGCCTCTTACTTCCAAGTCATACCAACTCATGAACCCTCACCCATCACTATTTACCCTTATACCTACTGTGCCAACTCACACATGAACAAACTTTAGAACCTTTGCTGAGATGAAATAATGCAATGTTCTAAGTGTCCGTTGAGAATTAAATTTTTTGTCTAAAAACATTCATTGATTTAAGAACTCCTTCACTACATTTCACATCCTTCGACTGCTTGATCCATATAAAAACAAGCATTTGTATTCACCGATCCACTTCAGAGACTTTATAAGTCTTAGAGCTGTCAGTCAAACTGTAAACTGACAGGCAGCCCACTGCGCTAACATTAGGTTGTGGAATCAGTCATGCTGTATGGATCTTTTTAATGGTAGCCCTCGAATTTATGTGAACAGACTTAACTGGCAAGAAGAGACTTTTTTTAAAACACTGTAAACCATTTTCTCAAAAGTTTAAAGGCCAGGAGTTTTACATGATTGACACTTTGATTATTCCCATTCAGTGACACTTCCCTTGATGACGACATTTTCTGTGACAGCTTGACAGCTCCAACGAGTTTAAGACTTCGTTTCTGACACATTTGTGTCTACTTTTAACAATCCCAAAGGACACCTGAGCTCTCCAAAAGGGCACTTGACCGCCTTTAAAGGTGTTGCCAGATCTATCCAAAAGGATGTCACACCATGCCAAAAGGGTATCCTACCTTCACAAATAAATCTGTCCGTTGTAGATCTTCTCTTGGGCAGAGGCAGCATCCTGGATCCGGTCAGCAACAGTGGAGGCTGCTTCAAAGTGTTTCCTCCTCGGTGCTGGCATCTCAAAACAGTTTGGTGGCTGCAGAGTCACTTAGGAAATCGAGGAGATGCGGATGGAGCAAGAATGACATTTGTCCTAACTTTATATGATTTATTTATTTTTATAATTTACACAATTAAAATGGCTTCAGCATATGGTAACTTATATATATGTATATATTACTGTATTTACATAGATATGTGGAACAATAAATTATTATTTCTATATCTGGGAGGGTTGTGTGGTTGGAGGTGGCAGATACTGGATGAGACAAGGACATAGAGAGACTTGAACCTGAAGCCTGAGGATTGGAAAGTCAAGCTGATGCAAGGTAGCAAGTATCGGGGGTGAAAGGGGAATAGGATTTGGTGCGGGTTAACAGATGGGCAGCAGAGTTTTGAATCACCTCGGTTTTACAGAGGGTGGAATGTTGCAGACCAGGAAGATATTTGAATGGTGAGGACAGGAGCTAACTGAGGCATGCGTGAGGGCTTCAGCAGCAGATGAGCTGATACAGTGGCAAAGGGACCCGGGTTCGATTCCAGCCTCAGACGACTGTCTGTCTGGAGTTTGCACATTATCCCCTTGTCTACATGAATTTCCTCCGGTTACTCCACTTTCCTCCCACAGTCTAAAGATGTGCGGGTCAGGTGGATTGGCCATGCTAAATTGCTAATCGCTTATAGTGTTCAGGGATGTGTAGATTCGGTGTATACAGGATAAATATACACCTAATATAGGAAAATAGGGTAGGGGAATGGGTCTGGGTGGGATACTGTTTGGAGGGTCGGTGTGGACTTGTTGGGCCGAAGGGTCTGTTTCCGCACTGTAGGGGTCCTATGATTTTATGAAAGTCGGAGGATGTTGTGGAGTTGGAAATAGGCAGTCGGATTGGTGGCGTAAATATGAGGACAGATGCTCACCTTGGGAGCAAATGTGGCACTAAGATTGTGAACGGACCGGTTCAATCACAGACTGGGACCAGGGAGAGGGATGGAGTCAGTTGCTTCAGACTGGAGTTTAGAGCAGAGACTGAAAACTGTGCCTTGGCGTCGTACAACCATGTCTGCTATTTGCAGAATCCTCTTGAAATCTCATCTCATCATTGTTGCTTCGGAGGCCTTTTCAAGAACGATTTAAGAGAGAGTCTGGCTGATCAGACCCTTTGAAAGATTACTGCTGAGAGTTGCAGTGAAAGGTAAAATCCTTTCGCTTTAGCTTTCCTGTTGTCTTGTGAGAAACAGAGAGTTCAGATCATTGGGCGATCAGAGGGACTGGGTCTGAACTTGAGGAAAATTGGATCAATTAGAGCATCATACAGTACAGAAACAGACCTTTCAGTCCAACTCATCCATGCCAATCAGACATCCCAATCTGACTTAGTCCCATTTGTCAGTACCTGGCCCATATCCCTCTAAACCCTTCCTATTCATGTACCCATCCAGATGCCTTTTAAATGTTGTAACTGTACCAGCCTCCACCACTTCCTCTGGCAGTTCATCCCATACACGCACCACCCTCTACATGAAAAAGTTGCCCTTTGGGTCCCTTTTAAATCTTTCCCCTCTCACCTTAAACCTGTGCCCTCTAGTTTTAGACTCCCCTCCCAACCGTAGAAAAAAGACCTTGTCTATTTATCCTATCCACGCCCCTCATGATTTTATAAACCTCTATAAGGTCACCCCTCAGCCTCCGATCCTGCAGGGGAAACAGCCCCAGCCTATTCAGCCTCTCCCTATAGCTCAAGCCCTCCAACCCCTAGCAACACTTGTAAATCTTTTCAGCACCCTTTCAAGTTTCACAACATCCTCCATCAAATGACAGCAAAGCTAATTGTCTTTTTTGGTGATAGATTTTCTGTCTTCTGAGGTCAGTTATTCATTTGGGTGCCACAAATATTAGTTGACCTTTTGATAACTCATCCAATTGGTAACTCTAAAGTGAAACTTGAGTCAGTGATGAGACAGTACTCCCAATGGCAAGAACACGTACCTGTGCAGTGCCTTTTAATGAAGATAAACTAGTTGAAACTTTATTGCTGGAACAGCACAGCAGGTCAGGCAGCATCCAGGGAACAGGAGATTCGACGTTTCGGGCACAGGCCCTTCTTCAGGCCATTCCTGAAGAAGGGCCTGTGCCCGAAACGTCGAATCTCCTGTTCCCTGGATGCTGCCTGACCTGCTGTGCTGTTCCAGCAATAAAGTTTCAACTTTGATCTCCAGCATCTGCAGACCTCACTTTCTCCATGAAGATAAACTAGCCACAAGAGGGAACCATCCACAACATGTCCAGAGGAATGGGGAGAGGTACAGATCGCACATCTGCAGACTCTGGAAAAGAGTCGTGCTTTCGGAAAAGTCTTCAAGGTGGAAGGAGATTTGGAGGAGCAGATGGGAACTCCAGAGATGATTCTCCATCAATGATGAGCTGATGGTTTGGGGATGGCGGTGGAGAGATGGTGAAGAGAAGGCCCAAGTTACTACAAGATGGAAGTAGCGAAAGAAGCATTGACGAGAATCTGAATGCAAAGAGGAAGATTTAAAATTTATTACGTTGGGTGTCCAACCACCAGTTGCAATCTGTGAGGGGTTAAGCAACTGGACTGAGGTGTGGGGCAGCTGTATTTAGCAGATATTTTCCTAATCAGTCTGCTCAGAGGTATGCTGACAGCAAATGATCTGACCCAGTCAGGATACTGAACGTACTCACAGTTAGCACTGATGTGGTTCGACTTCCCACTCTTTCTAAAATGCAAGGAAGTGATTTCAGGGGCATCTGAACTGGAGGAAGAACGCCTCATCTTCCACCTCAGGAGGTTACAACCCAGTGGCTTTAACGTAGAATTCACCAGCTTCCAAATCCCCCCCACCCTGCAACCTCATCCCAGGTCCATACCTCCCTCTCCACCCCGCCCTCTTGACCCGATCTAACCTGTCCATCTTCCTTCCCACCCATCTGCTCCACCCTACCCACTGACCTAAAATCACCTCCAACCTGCATCCACCGATTGCCATTCTACGTACCTTTCCCCAGCACCCCGATTTATTTCTCAGCCCCCTTCCTCCTCACCTGTCCCGATGAAAGCTCCCTGACTCTGATACTGCTCGACGTGTTGTGCTTTGTCCAGCTCCGCACTTTACTGCCTCTTAACTTGCCAGCATCTGCAGTCCCCAGTATCTCCAAGCATCTGAGTGTTGCCCTGTTAGCCTTGTCATTAATCCCAGGCTGGATTCTTGGCAAATGGGGCCTATGAACTAGGCCAAACTGTGCATAGAATAGGAATGATCAATCTGCCACACATTTTAGCATTTAATTTCTCTCTCTCTCTCTCGCAACAATCCCCTGGACTTGATGCTGATTGTGGCTGCTTTTCATCAATTTACACTTCACAATTTACCTTTCCACCCGACAGAGGAGCCTTTGTGCCTCACTGTACTTATGACGCAAAATAATTAAACTGTGATGCTTGGTGCCTTCCATTTGAAACTGTTTCATCACAATCAGGCATGACATTAAAAAATTAAGGCTTATTGTCTATAGCTGCAGGAAGCCCATCTGTATGTATTCCAGCGAATGTGATGATTGCTGATTTTTGGCTCATGTTTAAGTGGAAGATAATTACGTATTGTTGAAGCACTCTTGTGCAGTCAGCGTTTGGATATTCCCAGCTCGGATTTAACCTAGTCCATGTGTAAAGCAAAGCGTCTCCAGCTGTGCACACCGCTTCCAAGTCCTGAAGAGCACCCTTCACAATAGGGGTTTCTAAACATCTGTGGCTAGATATCTTAACCCTCCTCTCCCCCAGACGGGGCCTGGAGTGGACAAAATTTTGCCCGTTGATTTTCCCAGTCCCATATCCCCATATCACCGCCACCCCACCTCCACAACCCCCAGGCCCGATTCTCCTAGGTAGCTTGAGTTCATGTGGGCTAGGATTGGCAGCACCAACTTGTCTGTAGCTAGCCACCCAGCTAAGGTGAAGTCCCACTATCGAAGCCTGACTGGAACTTCCCTGAATGTTGGCCTCCATGATCCTGAAGCAGGCAAGGGATGGTTTGGCCAAGTGGAAGTGGCCTCACGGTGTGGAGGTGTGAGGACAGACTGGGGGGCCCAGCACACCCAGGAAGTGCAGGAGACCAGTTTTGCTCACCCGAGTGAGGCAGCAGCTGTAGGCCAACCTGCAGAGGGGCATAATTCCCCCTCGATTAGGTGGTAAAGGCTACTTCTTAAATTAAAAGTTTTGAAAAATGCTGGTGGTGGAGATGTTCGCCTCCATTTTGAAACATTCTCTCCGTTCCTTACTCTTGGAAACAGCTGTCTTTTTTTTATTCATTCATGGAATGAGGGCCTTACTTGCTAGGCCATGATTTGTTGCCCATCCCCAGTTGCCTAAAGGGCAGTTAAGAATCAACCACATTGCTGTGGGTCTGGAGTCACATGTAGGCCAAACCAATGAGGATGGCATTTTCCTTCAGTAAAGGACATTAGTGAACCAGATGGGCTTTCCCTTCTCAGTCAATTCACGGTCATCATTAGACACTCAGTTCCAGATAGTTTTTGTTTTGAATTTGCCATGGTGCAATTCGAACCCAGGTCCTCGGAACATTACCTGGCACTCTGGATTGAGAGTCCACTGAGCAACAGCGAGTCCAATGTCTGGCCACTCATTCAGGGAAGATCATGGGTGAGGGACTGTCGCAGTGCGGCCTACTCACCCACAGTTGAGCCTAAAGCAGCAGGCTCTAAATGTCTGCCCAGTCTTTGGTCTCTGAAGGTCAATCTAGTTGTTGGGAGATGACCGTAGTGGTTTTGCCCTCATGTACAAAGCTTCTTTGCTAAGGTCTCAGATAACAAAAGCAGCCAGGTGCTAGTGGCCTAATACTATTGCTAGATTACTAATCCATGGACCCAGTAATGGAACTGGATTCAAATCTTGCCATGGTACAGGGTGGAATTTGAATTCAATTAAAAAAAAACAGTCTGGAATTTAGAGTCTAATGATGACCATGAAACCTCTGCCAACCATCAGAAAAATCCATTTGGTTCACTAATGCCCTTCAGGGAAGGAAACTGCCATCTTTACCTGGTCAGGCCTACATGTCACTCCAGATCCACAGCAATGTGAGTGACTCTTCACTGCCCTCTGGACAAGTAGAGATGGGCAATAAATTCCTATCTAGCCAGTTACACCCACATTCTTGTGAATGGAAGAAAATGTAATCCGAGGGGGATCTACGTTTTTAAAGAATGACCTTGCTGGCTTCCAACAATGTGGAACAGTCAGAGTCATCTGCAAGAACAGAATGGAGATGCCCGGTCCCCACTCCACCTTAGCTGCCCTCGTCCTCCCATCCCACCTAGGCCCGGAGCAATTAGAGAATTGATTCAAGTCCCGAATGCCAATCCTGACAAATATCAAATTTATCCTTCTGAGAGATGTGGAATACAAGAGGAACGTTTGTCAAAGCTCCAAATCCATCAATTGCAAACAAGATGGACATCAACTAAATAAATAAAAATCAAAGTGTGAGCAGAACTGATTCACCAAGACTTCAGGGTCTTGGCATTTTTCTAGTCCTCCCTGTACCACACTTCTTTTTCCTCAGGATGAATCTCTGCTATGTCTCCTGGATTACTCCCAGAAACCCCTGCCATTGCTATTCCACTGTGTTTCCGGCTCAGCTCCTCTCCCAGTCAATTCTACACAGCTCCTCCCTCATGCCTCTGTAGTTGCCTTTATACATTAACCATCTAGATGAAGGAACTGGTGGCATTCTGGCTAAGTTTGCAGATGATAAAAAGATAGGTGGAGGGACAGGTAGCATTGAGGAGGCAGGGAGGCTGCAGAAGGATTTGGACAGATTAGGAGATTGGACAAAGAAATGGCAGATGAAATACAATGTAGGAAAATATGAGGTCATGCACTCTGGTAGGAAGAATAGAGGCATGGACTATTTTCTAAATGGGGACAAAATTCAGAAATCTGAACTGCAAAGAGACTTGGGAGCTCTAGTCCAGGATTCACTCAAGGTAAACTTACAGGTTGGGTCAGTAATTAGGAAGGCAAGAGCAGTCATGGCATTTATTTCAAGAGGACTTGAATATAAAAGTGGGGATGTACTTCTGAGGCTATAAGGCTCTGGTCAGACCACATTTGAGTAATGTGTGCAGTTTAGGGCCCATTTATCTCAGGAAGGATGTACTGATCATGGAGCGTGTTTAGAGGAGGTTCATGAGAATGGTCCCAGGAATGAAAAGCTTAACATCTGAGGAACGTTTGAGGACTCTGGCTCTATACTCAATGGATTTTAGAAGGATAAGGGGGGGTCAATCTAATTGAAACACAAAGAATACTGAAAGCCCTGGACAGAGTGGATCTTGGGAAGTTGTTTCCACTGGTAGGAGAGGCTAGAACCTGAGGGCACAGCCTCAGAGTAAAGGGAAGACCTTTTAGAATGGAGCTAAGGAGAAACATCTTCATCCAGAGTGTGGTAAATCTGTGGAATTCATTGCCACAGAAGGCTGTGGAGGCCAGGCCATTGTGGATACCTAAGACTGAGATAGATAGGTTCATGAGTATCAAGGGGATCAAGGGTTATGGGGAGAAAGGGGGAGAATGGGGTTGAGAAACTTATCAGCCATGTTTGAATGACAGAGCAGATTCGATGGACTGAATGGCCTAATGTCTGCTCCTATGTCTTATGATCTAATACGGTCTTTGTCAGAACAAATCTCATTGACTGTGCGTTATTCAAAATGAAACAATTGGCACCTATTGGCAGCCATTCCCTTTGACCAGGCCCGACAGTGAAGGGACAATGTTGGAACGTCAGGAGAATGAGAATTGATTCCTGTCCTCTGCTCACTAGCAATATTTATGAGAATTGGAGGTCAGTTGTAAAGCACTCTGAAAGAAGTCAAAGTGGCAAACATTCGAAGAAAAAGTTCACACAGAACTTCAATTTGGAACAAACAAATTAGAATTGGCAGTCAACTCGCTGTTTGCTGACTTTGGCCACTGAGGTCCAATGCTGGTTTGTAACTGATGCCAAAAATTCCAAACAACCCTTTGGTGGCAAGGGATTGACTCTTAACAGCATGTTTGTTTTCTGCTTTCACCAGTCTGTTCTCTGGTCGTGAAGAAAGGGAAGAGAGAGAGGCAGTGTGCCAGCCTCCTTGTCCATTAAATCCACAATCTGTCCGCCAGAGCACTTTCTCTGTAGTACCAGCCCCGATGAGACTGATTATTCTGCAGAAAGGAACAGCCAGCAGCCTCTGATAGATCCAGACTGGGTCCATGTGCAATGAGGTCTTCCTCCAGCTATTCAGAGATGTTGCTGGTTTATCAAGGACTGCAGATGTCAAGGCCATTCTGATATTTCATAGAATCCTAGAATCCCGATAGTGCGGAAACAGGTCCTTCAGTCCATCAAGTCCACACCTACTCTCTGAAGAGTAGCCCGCCCAGACCCATTCTCCTATCCTATCGTCCTATATTTACCCCTGACTAATGCACCTAACCTACACATCGCTGAACACTATGGGCAATTTGGCCTGGCCAATCTACCCTAACCTGCACATCTTTGGATTATGGGAAGAAACCAGAGCACGTGGAGGAAACCCACGCAGATACGGGGAGAATGTGCAAACTCCACTCAGGCAGTTGCCCGAGGCGCGAATTGAACCCAAATCCCTGGCACTGTGAGGCAGCAGTGCTAACCACTGAGCCATACGTTTGAGAAGGTGGGGGTCCATCTGATGTTGGGCTGAACTCTGAGTGGCATGCAGAAGGCAGTGAGCCACACTGGAGCATTCCACAGTGGGCGCTGTGTGGGTCAGGACGTCGTTGCGTGCCTTTGAGATATCCAGGAGCAGTTTGCAGCCCTGCCTGTTAGGAGATGGCACGCGTCGTCGGTAGGTCATGGGGAAAGAGTCGGATGGGCTGGTGGATGGACCAGTAGCTTGCTCCTACACGCTGTCCAATCATTGCATGTTGGTTGGCCTGTGTCCTCGGATCTGCAAGTTGTGAAGCTCAAATCGCTCCCCTCAAAAACACTGTTCGTGGACAGGCCTTAGCTGGACACAAGATGCTGTGCTCTCCATTTAGTTGCCAGTCCCTAGCACAGGTCTGAGCTTTGAAAGGGCAACTCGAAGACAATCTGTGGACAATGTCACCGTCCCAGGGACCAGCAAGGTTGGATTTAGTCGTGTTAATGTCTTCAGACACAGGACAAAGAAACCTGCCTACCAATTTTTTGTGTTCAAACTAGGCAACAGCATGGAGGAGAACAGGTGCATTCTCCATGGCAACACCTTGACCCCATCAGGACCAATCAGCACCCTTTCCTTCAGTTGTATGAATTGTTGATATCCCTTTGGAGTTTTGCTATTCTTGTGTGTGTCCTGATGAAACAAGAATCTCCAACAATACTTAAGTCATACTATAAATTCTGCTAGAGTAAGGGGGTGGGGTAGGTGGGGAAAGAGGAAGGATAGTGAATTCAGCATTGTAAAGGCTGGTTTTCGACCAGATATTGATTAATAACAAAATGTCATTGTTACCATCCTCACACAGTGCCCACACAGAGCAAGCCAGTGTAAAAGAGGAATCTCAGCGTCGGAACTGCGAGAGGCTGAGCATGTTGCTAAGAAGCGAATTGTGATGTTTTACAATGGACCAAGAGAAAGTAAAACATTCCCTTGTAAAGGATTATCGTGGCTTCAGTCATCCCAAAGGGTTTCACAGCGACTGAAGTACATTTGAAGGGACACTGCTGTTTTGTAGGCAGAAGCAGCGGCTGACTGAGGGGAAATCTTGTACTAACAATGAGGTGGTTGATCAGATGATTAGTGTCAGTGACATTGGCTGAAGGATAAGTAATGCATTAGGTATAAATCTCTGTTCTTCTTTAAAGGAGAAAGCTCTTTTTGCATCTGCAAGGCTTCGGATTTAACAAAGGGGAGGGCACCACTCACTCAAATGTCAGCCCAGGTCATGCCGTTGAGTCTCTGGAGCGGGAGTCGAGCTCACAGCTGTCTGTCTCGGAGGCAAGAGCGTGACTGACAGGGAATACCAAATTGGCTGGGGGTGGTCACACCCTCACCACTAGCAAATCGGAGTGAAGCAGCCAGTTGCCATGCTGATGGCAAAGATCAGATGGCCTGGCTGGTTGTGGGAGCTCCCTCTAGCACGTCTCATGAATTATTGTGTTCGGCTGTACGTGTCCTCCAGGACTTTGCTGCTTGGAACGAGGTGAAAATTTGAGATTCCCGAGCAGGAGCTGGCATCAGAAGCAAAGCCTTTGGAGGGACAGGAACATCGACACAAAGAGAAGCTCACAGTGGGGTCAAGGACAGCTGCTGCGAGGGCAAACTAATCAGAGAAATTCTCACCACCGATTTTAAAACTGTAACATAACAGGACAAAACTTGGACAAGCCAACGTAGTCTAAGTCCATTGCTCTCGCTGTCACGAAAAGTACTTGATTCCTCAGCAGAAACAGAATTTGAATTGAACTCCCCTCCCCCTCCCTGAAAGGAAGCGTTGTAACCATCAGCCTCAGATTTCGGGGTCAGAGAAGCCCGGATTTGTGTTGGCGTTTGGAGGTGTGTGGAAGAGGCAAAGGTCTGGCAGAGTTACAGGGTAATGGGAGGATGGGCACATGGTGCCAGGGTACTGGGAGTCCTTGAATGGGTTGGTAATACTGGGAATATGGAACAGCAGCTTGGAACATTAGGAGAGGCATTTGGGATGTGGGAATACCGAGAGGAAATCAAGAGTCAAGAATGCGAGAAAGAAGGGGGATTGGGAATGTTTCTGGGGTTCTAGAGATGGGGAGCAAAAAGGGGGCCCAAGATTGTTTGAGCACTGCACAGGGCTGAATTTGAAACACCAAAAGAGGTGCAAATGGTAAATAGAGTCATAGAGATGTACAGCACAGAAACAGACCCTTCAGTCCAACTCGTCCATGCCGACCAGATATCCTAACCTCATCTCGTTCCATTTGCAAACACTTGGCCCATATCCCTCTAAATCCTTCCTATTCATATACCCATCCAGATGCCTTTTAAATGCTGTAATTGTGCCAGCCTCCACCGCTTCCTCTGGCAGCTCATTCCACACACGTACCACCCTGTGCGTGAAAACTTTGCTCTTTAGGTCCTTTTTAAATCTTTCCCCTCTCACCTTAAACCTATGCCCTCTAGTTTTGGATGCCCCCCTCCCAACCCCAGGGAAAAGACCTTGGCTATTTACTCTATCAATGTCTCTTATAAACCTCTATAAACTTCAACCTCTCCCTATAGCTCAACCCCTCCAACCTTGGCAACATCCTTGTGAATCTTTTCTGCACCCTTTCAAGTTTAACAACATCTGTCCTATAGTAGGGAGACCAGAACTGAATGCACTATTCCAAAAGTGGCTGTACAGCCACAACATGACCTCCCAACTCCTATATTCAATGGGAGCAGGATGTCAAAAATCTGTGAAGGAGTACCTTGGAGTAGCACACTCAATGAAAAGTAGACAACACAAATTGGGAAGCTAACAGGGAAGGCATGATGGGAAGTTGGTGTGTGACACTCACAAACAGTGAGCTGTACACAGCAAGCCAGGTATAGTGATGCACATATATGAAGCATAGCTGTCAAACTTCATCTGTAATTAGAGTTGGCATCCCTAATGGAATGGCTGGGTGTCTACAGGAATCAGCATCAACCTCCTGATGGCTATTGAAAGAATCTGGGAAATTTTCAACTGAAGGAAATAAATTATTGCACATTTATCGTCCATCGGGTAATTACACAACGCTGATCTAATTGTGTACTTGGCAGGATGATGTAAAATGTAAAGCAGTATGGAGCTCATGATTATTGTTCCCTTCCATTTAAACTACAGATGAACGCAAGGTATAAAAGGGCTGTACTAGTATTAGCATGCAGTACATTGAAAGTCATACAAATCGATTGAGGCTAGCTTATATTTTTATAAATTGAAACTATTCGGAGAATTGGTGAGAATTTATCCAGGAGGCTTTAGTTGGCATGAAGTGGTGGATAGAGGTCCCTTGAGTATTAAAGACTGAAAGAACTGCAGATGCTGTAAATCAGAAACAAAAACAGAAGTTGTTGGAAAATCTCAGCAGGTCTGGCAGCATCTCTGGAGAGAAATCAGAGTGAACATTTCAGATCCAATAGACAATAGGCAATAGGTGCAGGAGTAGGCCATTCGGCCCTTTGAGCCAGCACCACCATTCATTATGATCATGGCTGATCATCCTCAATCAGTGTCCTGTTCCTGCCTTATACCCATAACCCTTGATTCCACGATCTTTCAGAGCTCTATCCATCTCTTTCTTGACCTCCACTGCCCTCTGGGGCAGAGCATTCCATATATCCACCACTCTCTGGGTGAAGAAGTTTCTCCTCAACTCTGTTCTAAATGGCCTTCCCTAGAATGGAGGTTCAGTTCTGAGGAAGGGTCACCGACCCGAAACACCAATTCTGCTTTCTCATCACAGATGTTGCCAGACCTACTGAGCTTTTCCAGCAACTTCTGTTTTTGTTCCCTTTGAGTATTATCCCATTTCAAGCTCCCTGAGAACCCAACAACCCCACATCACCAACTTTTTGTGGCATCATTACTGCCAATATCTCCAGCCCAATTTGATAACCCTTTTACTTCATTTATTAAGGCTATGAAAGGTTTGCTAGCAGGTCCTTCTCCAGTTGCTCTTGAGAAAGTGGTAATAAGCTGTCTTCTTCAAACATTACCACCTTTTTGGTGTAGATAGACCCACAGAGCGACTAGAGGGAGACTTTCAGGATTTTGACCCAGCAATGCTGGTGTGTATCTTGCAGGAGAACTTGCAGGGGATGGTTTTCCCTTGTTCTGCTGCCCTTGTCCTTCCAGATGGAAGTGGTCATGGGTTTGGAAGCTGTTGCCTGAGGATCTTTGGTGAAGTTCTGCAGTGCATCTTGTAAATGGTACACACTGCTGCTACTGAGCGTCGGGTGATGGAGGGAGTCGATGTTTGTGGACGTGGTGCCAATCAAGTGGACTGCTTTGTCCTGGATGGTGTCAAGCTTCTTGAGTGTTGTTGGGGGGCTGCACTCATTCAGGCAAGTGGGAGGGTATTCCATCATATTCCAGACTTGGACAGGCTTTTGGGAGTCAGGAAGTGAGTTACTCACCGTAGTATCCCTAGCCTCTGACCTGCTCAAGAATGTGGCCGTGCCATGCCACAGGAACTTGTTGTCTCAGCCAGACTGCTGTTCCTTTGTTTATTTAGATTTTCAGGAGAAACTTGAGAATTGTAATTGTAACAGTGAAAAAGAGGCTGTTCAGCCTATCATGTCTATACGAGCTCTCCGACTGAGTGCTTCTCCTTGTGCCATTCTCCTGCCTACGCCCCTCAACACTGCATGTTGTTCATTTCAATAACAACGTTCCAAAGGGAATTACACATTGATTGGAGCTGACTCCAGCACACTCTTGAGTTGTCCATTCCAGGCCCTAACCACTCATGGCATGAAACTGCTTTGTCTCATATCACCTTTTCTATTCTTTTAGAAATGGCTTTAAATCCATGCTCTCTCACTCTCAGTCCTTTCACAAACGGGAATAGTTTCTCCCAATCTACTTTCTCCGTGCCCCTCGTGATTTTGCTCTGGAAACCCAGCTCGGAAGCTTCCCAGAATGGAAGTAGTGCCTCAGCTTATTTCTCCAAACCTCGCCATCACCCACTTCCCTCTTCATTTGCTCGTTAGAGACTTCCCCAATTTTAGCTTCAATGAGCAGCGAATAATTTGGCCAGGGAAAAGAATGACGGCCATTTCCATTAGCCTGCTCATGTTTGTTTAAAGAAAACAGGAGTCCACTTCCTGAGATTTGATTTGATTGATTATTGTCACATGTACCTAGGTACAGTGAAAAGTTTTGTTTTGCAGGCAGATCATAACGTAGGATGATTGAGGAATACAAAGTTACGGCTGCAAAGAAGGTTCACAAAAAGTAAGATCGAGAAATTTGAGAGCTCCATTCACAAGTCTAGTAACAGTGGGGAAGAAGCTGTTCTTGAACCTGTTGGTACATGTGTTTAAGCTTTTGTATCTTCTGCCCGATGGAAGAGGTTGGTAGAGATTACTACCGGGGTGGGAGGGGTCTTTCATGTCAGCTGCCTTCCTGAGGCAACAAGAGGTGTAGATGGAGTCAATGGATGGAAGGTTGGGTTGTGGGATGGTCTGGGCTATGTTCACAACTGTTTGCAATGAGATACTCATCTCGTAAGCAGACCGTTGCTCATTAAGATTCGAGATATTCCAGCATTGCCATTGGAAATTCACTAGTTCCTCCAATGGCCACATAACCTTGAATCTTTTTGCCAGGCAGAGAGATTCCTCTTGAAAAATAACTTCTTACAGTGGCGATAGTAAAAGGCCCTCATGGTGGAATCTCTCGCAAAAGTAAATATTGAGACATGTTTGACTATAAGTGCTTTGAGTGAATATTTAGGAAACCTTTAAGTAGCTCAGACAGTTGTGCTGATTAAAATAAAACATTGTTTACAGTAATGAAATATTTTAAAGAAAGGCACCGGTTTTCATTTGTTTCTAAAGAACAGACTTTATTTTTCTGAAACACACAAATTGCTGGAGAAACTCAGCAAGTCAGGCAGCATCTGTGGAGAGAAAGCAGAGTTATCAATTTGCATCTAGGTGAGTCAGAGAGGAGTCTGAGTCAGAGACTGAGAGAGAAGCAGCACTCTCAAGTATCCTGTAGTCACATAATATAAGTATGATTAAAACATTGGTCCATTTTACTGGGAGAGTAGAACAGATGAGGGTTAGCAAGCAGATCACCCCTTATCAGGGGTCTGGGGACAAGCCTAAGATTAAGAGAATACTGGATGATGCAGGGGTGCAGACATCCCTTCCATGGTTAACCCCATTCTAAATAAAATCAGCCTTGCTACATTAGAAACGACATATGACATAGAGTCATACAGCACGGAAACAGAATCTTTGGTTCAACCAATCCATGATGACCATAATCCTAAACTAGTCCCACCTGCCTGCGCTTGGCCCATATCCCTCCAAACATTTCTTATTCAGGTGCTTCTCGAAATTTCTTTTAAATGTTGTAACTGCACCCGCATCCACCACTCCCTCTGGAAGTTCATTCCACACCCGAACCACCCTCTTTGTAAAGTAATTTGCCCCTCATGTCTTTTTTAAATCTTTGTCCTCTCCCTTTAAAAATCTGCCCCATAGACTTGAAATCCCCCATCCAAGGGAAAAGACAATTACCCTTAACTTTATCTATACCCCTCATTATTTTATAAACTTTTATCAGGTTGCCTCTCGACCTCCTACACTCCAGCGAAAAAAGTCCCAACCTTTCTTTATAACTCAAACCTTCCCTACCCAACAACATCCTGATAACTCTCTTCTGAACCCTCTCCAACTTGATAACATCCTTCCTATAACTGGGCGTCATGTTGCACTGATCTCAATGAGTTAGTCCAATTGGTTTTGTTGAGTTCCGGCATTCTGTCAGGTAATTGCTGACCCTTTTAGCTACACAGTGTAGTGAGTAGCCTTTGAGTCAACATGTACTTTGAATATCTATTTGGATAGGTCATCCCCCTACTCGATGTAGGTTGGCTGAACCTGATTTTGTTTAAATGTTATAGCTCCAGCAAGCATGAATTTATGTTCCCATCAGATCCAGCCGTCAACGAAGCAGGGAATTTGAAGCTGTGCTGGCATCTGCTATTAATTATCCTCAGTCTGTCTGTTAAAAATAATTCCACCCTGGGGATTTAGGTGCTGCAGTGAGACAGTGGGGAGCAACGATGAAAGGAAAGGGCAAAGGTTAACATTAGGCATCAGGGACAGCACAAGACTGCTTCAGAAAACTTCTTCATGGCCAGAAAGAATTCATTATTATTGCTAGCGTATTTTGTGTGTGTACATAACATACAGGGGGGCTGTTTACAGTATGTCTCTGCTCTACTTTTCCCATATGTAAGGAGGATTGGAAGATTGTGGCTCATGTTTCGGCAGTGACCGCTGTAGTGATTGCCAGCTGTGGTGGGGGTATGGCGTGGAGACCTCATAGAATATGAGTTCTCTGATTGCGGCTGTTAATCTGGTCCAATCAGAGAGCCCTGGCTGACAGACAAGAACAGGAGGTGTCAGAAGTCCTGTTCGCTCTGAAAGAGGTGGATTGGTGTCAAAGACTCTCCACATATCAATGAAGTGTGACTTGGTGACAGGATACTGGTCTCGGTAGATTTGATTCATCTAGCTTTGCTTCTCTAAGCAGCCTGCTGTTCAGACTGGGGGAACTGTCTTATGTTGAGCACCTTGAATATTTTAGGTGTCTCTTTTTTGACATTCTCTCCTACATCCACCACCATATCATTGGCAACAGTATATTCTTTCTCTGATGAGTGGGTCTATTGTGCCTTTGACCATGTGGGGCGGCATGGTAGCTCAGTGGTTAGCACTGCTGCCTCATAGCGCCAGGGACCCGGGTTTGATTCCAGCCTCGGGTGACTGTCTGCGTGGAGTTTGCACATTCTCTCCGTGTCTGTGTGCAGATTGGGTGAATTGGCCATGCTAAACAGCCCATAGTGTTAGGTGCATTAGTCAGGGGTAAATGTAGGGGAATGGGTCTGGGTGGGTTGCTTTTCAGACGGTCGGTGTTGGGCTGAGGGGCCTGTTTTCATACTGTAGGGAATCTAATCTAAAAGACCATTTCCCTTTCAGTACCTACTTCAGTAGTTCCGTGTTGGTGGAGGCATGTTTTGTTGTACCCTGTTGAATTCTTGGATGTCAGTTCAACATGATGGATGGCCTTCCAGACATTTGTTCCCTGTTTATCAATTTGTACAGGTGTCCTGGCAATGCTTGAGTTATATTGATGAAAAAAATCTGCGTTGACTGAATCTGATATTTGCTGCAACATAACAAATACTTCTGGTAGCACGTGGAAATGTGTTCTGCTCTGATCCAGGGTATCAGCTTTGTGGCAGACAATCCAACAAGGGGTTCAGTGATTAGCACTGCTGCCTCATAGCTGCAGGGGGCCCGGGTTTGATTCCGCAACTGTCCGTCTGGAGTTTTGCATTCTGCCCACATCAGTGTGGGTTTACTCCGGGTGCTCCGGGTTCCTTCCACAGTCCTGACATGTGCAGATTCAGTGGAGTGGCCATGAAAAATGCAGGGCTACAGGGATTGGGGGTGGGAAGGGGGGGGGGTTTGAGTGGGATATTGTTTGGAGGGTTGGTGCAAACTTGATGGCCCGGCTGACCTGCTTCCACACTGTCGAGATTCTATGATTGTGTATGCAGTTGACTTTCTTCATGTTCTTGGATGACAATAGTGTTTCGCTGTTTACAACAGAACAATTAAAAACATTAATTTGTTTTAAAAAAAAGGCAGATGTCACATTGAAAATAACTGGCATGACAACTAGAGGAGAAAGAAGGCAAAATGATTTAATGATGGTGGTCTGAATCAGATTCCATTGGAAATTTTACTGAGGAGATGGGACTGGATGATCGTATTGAATGGTGGAGCAGGCTGAAGGCCTACCCTGCGTCTATTTTGAATGTTAGTGCTCCATTATGTCTTCGAGGCCTTTGTAAAAACACTGCAGGGCTAGATTGTTGAGGAGATGGCTTGGAAAAGGAGGTCTCTGAAAATTATATTGTTGCCGTTTTTTTCAGCACATCAATTAGCAGCTAAAAAGCATTGGAGTACAAATCCTGGTCCAGTGACATTGATTGATGCAAGGCAGAGAAGTGTTGACATTTCTATATGCATTTGCAAACAGGAAATGGAGCCACTGCTGTCTCCTGTAACTCAAGATTCAAAGATAACACAAATGTATCTACTTCAAAGAGATGGTATTTAATGGGCTTCTTAAATGTTTCACAGGGGAGGTTAACTACAAACCCTCTGGACTGTGAGCTGCAGGGGAAGAGAACTACATTCTCAAATAAGACCTTTTAAAAGTTCTTCAGAGTGCTTGCAATCTGCGGTTACTTCGGGGCCCGAGGTTGAACATTTATCCTGAGTCTGTGCTGTAATTTGGCCCTTTCTGTCCCTCTCCCCTCCACCCTCTCCAGGATGCATTTTCTCCCAGATTTCTCCCATCTCTGCCTACCTGATTTGGTTTTAACCCCTTCCCATCCAAATCCCTCGGACATTAGTTAGCCGAGTTCACAAAGTCCAAGTGGTTCATTGGGCCCACGTTACTGTGTGGGTGGGAAATTCCAAACTTAACCCCTATATCAGGTTTGGGTTACAAAGGGTTGGGGTGGGTCTACTGGTTACTTTAATGCGTGGTATAGGGAAACCCTGACACATGGTACTCAGAAAACTGGAGCAGTGAGCATCAATGAGAATCCCTCAGAGCTCACAAGCTTGCAACAGTGGTCATTATTGGTTGTCGTGTGAAAGGACTGCCTTTATAATTCTCCCATAGGCTCTGAGCTGAAGATAAAGGCTAGTTTTTCAGTTCTATACAATGGCAATGTAAGACCACATAGTAGCTCAATATCAATACTTGAAGGCAAAATGATAGCTTGATATCCTAAGTCAATAATACCTATTCCAATGAATCAAGTGGTGGGAATTTTCTCCCCAGAAGTATTTTCTCACTTTGATACAATTAATTTTAAAATAAAAATACAGTTGACTCCACTGGTTGAATGCTTGTTTGCGAGAGAGTCCCAATCCTGACACAGATCCCGAATCCCAAATCCCTGAAAGGTTTGGCAGAAGATGGGCGGACATGTTTTCTTAAACTCTCTGAATTGTCATTGCAGTATTTTCCCAGAAGACCACTGCTGGCTTGTTTGTGGTATTTGGCCCTCTAACAGTAGATGACACTGGGGGAGGGTTGTTCGAGTTAGTTCACTGCCACCTTTTGGTTTGGATCGAGTGGTAGTGAACATGCCACTATAGGTCATCTACAGAAGAGACATTGTACATAGAGAATAAGATGGTTTTGTGCAATAAGCACAACCACATTTGATCAGGCATAATTACTGAGACCTTAGAAAACTAATAGTGATGCATCTGTTCCATCCAAACTCTAGACTAGAACTCCTTATCTCCACTCGCAGACTGTAGTTGATGGCATATGAATGGTGGAGCCAGTGTAATATGAATCATGACCTTATCCACAATCTGGAATATCCGATCTAAAAGGGAAATGGAAGCAGGGTCGACCTATGATTTTCGAAAGGGAATTGAATCCACTTGAAAAGCCAATGTTTGTAGAGTTGGGGAGTGGATCTGTCAGAAAGCTCATTTGAAGATCTAGCACTATCACAATGTTCCACAACATGATTAGAATTAGGATCAGATGTCAGCCATTCAGCCCATTGACTCTGCTTCAATATTAAATGAGATTAGGGCGGATCCAAATCCTCAACTCCCCTTTCCTGCTTTTCCCTAACCCTTGATCCCTTTACTGATTAAAAATCTGTCAATCTCAGCCTTGAAAATGAGCCAATCTCAACAGCCCTGTGTGGTAAGGAATTCCACAGATTCACTACTCTTTGAAAGAAGAAATTCCTCCTCATCTCCAACATAAATATGCAGCCCCTTGTTATGAGATTGCACCCTTGGATCCGACATTCTCCCACGAGGGGAAACAACCTTTTCATATCTACCCTGTTAAGCTCCCTAAAAATCTTGTATGTTTCAATAACCTCTCATTCTTCTGAACAACAATGAGTACAGACCCAGCCTACTCAACATCTGCTCATAAACCTGTCTCTCTATACGATGGATTGCCCCAGTGAATGCTGCTTCCAGTGCCTGTACATCTTTCAGTCAATAAGAAGCCCAAAACTGTTCATGCTGTTCAAGCTGTGGACTGCCTTGTGTGTGTACAGTTTTAACAAGACTTCCCTATTTTATATTGCATTCCCTTTGAGATATAGTCAATATTTCATTTGCCTTCCCTATTGCCAACTGAACTTGTGTGCTAGCTTTTTTTATGATTTATGCAGACTCCTAAATCCCTCTGCAGTGTTTCTGATTAAATAAAATTCAGCTCCTCTATTCTCCCTGTCAAAGTGCATAACCTCACATTGTCTCCATTATATTCCATCTGCCAAGCTTCTTCCATGCGCTTAGTCCAAAGATGTGCAGGGTCAGATGAATTGGCCATAATAAATTGCCCGTAGAGTTAGGTTAGGGGTATGGGTGGGTTGCGCTTCGGCGGGTCAGTGTGGACTTGTTGGGCCGAAGGGCCTGTTTCCACACTGTAATGTACTCTAATCTAATCTTAACCTGCCTATATTTGTCTGCAGACTCCATGCCATCCTTGTTACCTGCTTTCCCAGCTGTTATTGTGTCATCCATAAACTTGGTGATTGTGAATTAATGACTTGAACAAGGAAAGTTTTTATGTATTGTGAATAGTTGTGGCCTCAGCACTGATCCCTGTAGCACTCCACAGGTTATCAACCTGAAAGTGCCTCCTCATCCCAACTCTGTCTTCTACTGGTTAGCCAATCCTCTGTTCATGCTAATTTACCACCACCACCAGGCACTATTATCTTATTAAGTAGCCTAATGTGTGATATCAAATACCTTTAGAAAATCTGCATACATGACATCCAATGCTTCCCCTTTATCTTGTTGTCTCCTCAAAAAATTCAAATAAATTTGTTCGGCATGATTTCCCCTTTATGAAACCATGCTGACTCTGCTTAATCAGGTTACATATTCCTAAGTACTCTTCTCCTCATCCTTTATAACAGACTCCAAATTTTCCCAGACTAATTGGCCTATAGTTTCCTGTTTTTATGTCTCCCCTTTTGAAATGAAGGTATTGCTTTGGTAGTTTTCCCATTCTCTGGGAGTCTAAAGATTCTTGGAGGATTACTACAAGTGCATTAAATTTTCAGCTACATCCTTTAATATCCTAGGATGCATCTCATAAGGTCCAGGGGACTTATCAGTTTTGAGTCCCATTAGTTTCTCTGGCATGTTTTCCCTAGTGATAGTTATTGTACTTGTGTCGTGTCCTCTTTTTGACCCTTGATTATTTAATATCTCCTCTCTGCTACAAGATCAATTATATTAGAATGTAGTGCCTGTTGTTCCATAGGCAAGGAGAGTCCAAAGACAAGTTTAAATTTCAAGTCATGCAGTTTTCCATCACACGGTTGTTATTTCGTTGTTATTGCTCTTATGTTGTAATGGAACAATGTACAGAGTATGCACTCACCAATTCTTGTTGATTGAAGAGATTGTTTATAAACCTACCAGTTAGCCTCCACCATTCAGGAGTAACGTGGGGAGAGGGGATGTTCCCTGGAAACAAATGGCACTTCTTTTAGGAATAATGGTGAGCAGTGCTGTTTGATTATGACCTTCCCATTCCTCCAGGGTCCAAAATATATCCAAGCGTCCCTCACGATCAAAGAGAGATTGGAGTGCAGGTTCATGGTTCCTTGAAAGTGGAGTCACAGGCAGACCGCATAATGAAGCAGCAGTTTGCCATTAATGGTCAGTGCATTGAGAATACGAGTTGGGAGGTCATGTTGCGCCTGTACATGATATTGTTTAGGCCACTTTTAGAAAACTGCATTCAATTCTGGTCTCCCTGCTATAGGAAAGATGTTGTGAAACCTGAAAGGGTTCACAAAAGATGTACAAGGATGTTGCCAAGGTTGGATGGTCGGAGCCATAGGGAGGAGCTGAATAGGCTGCTGCTTTTTCCTTGGAGTGCCAGAGACTGAGAGGTGACCTTCTGGAGGTTTAAAAAACCAAGATCACCCTTCTCCACCACTGACCAGGACCAGCCTTCCCCGCCACTGACCAGGACCAGCGTTCCCCACCACTGTCCAGGACCAGCCTTCTCCACCACTGACCAAGACCAGCCTTCCCCACCACTGACCAGGACCAGCCTTCCCCACCACTGACCAGGACCAGCCTTCACCACCACTGACCAGAACCAGCCTTCACCATCAATGACCAGAACCAGCCTTCACCACCACTGACCAAGACCAGCCATTACCACCACTGACCAGGACCAGCCTTCCCCACCACTGACCAGGACCAGCCTTCACCACCACTGACCAGGACCAGCGTTCCCCACCACTGACCAGGACCAGCATTCCCCACCACTGACCAGGACCAGCGTTCACCACCACTGACCAGGACCAGCATTCTCCACCACTGACCAGGACCAGCCTTCACCACCACTGACCAGGACCAGCATTCTCCACCACTGACCAAGACCAGCCTTCTCCACCACTGACCAGGACCAGCCTTCACCACCACTGACCAGGATCAGAGTTCCCCACAACTGACCAGGACCAGCCTTCTCCACCACTGACCAGGACCAGCCTTCCCCACAACTGACCAGGACCAGCGTTCACTACCACTGACCAAGACCAGCCTTCCCCACCACTGACCAGGACCAGCCTTCACCACCACTGACCAGGACCAGCCTTCCCCACCACTGACCAGGACCAGCCTTCTCCACCAATGACCAGGACCAGCCTTCCCCACCACTGACCAGGACCAGCCTTCACCACCACTGACCAGGACCAGCATTCTCCACCACTGACCAGGACCAGCCTTCACCACCACTGACCAGGACCAGCATTCTCCACCACTGACCAAGAGCAGCCTTCTCCACTTCTGACCAGGACCAGCCTTCACCACCACTGACCAGGACCAGCATTCCCCACCACTGACCAGGACCAGCGTTCTCCACCACTGACCAGGACAAGTCTTCTCCACCACTGACCAGGACCAGCCTTCACCACCACTGACCAGGACCAGCGTTCCCCACCACTGACCAAGACCAGCCATCACCACCACTGACCAGGACCAGCCTTCACCACCACTGACCAGAACCAGCCTTCTCCACCACTGACCAAGACCAGCCATCACCACCACTGACCAGGACCAACCTTCTCCACCACTGACCAGGACCAGCCTTCACCACCACTGACCAGGACCAGCATTCTCCACCACTGACCAGGACCAGCCTTCACCACCACTGACCAAGACCAGCCTTCTCCACCACTGATCAAGACCAGCCATCACCACCACTGACCAGGACCAGCCTTCTCTACCACTGACCAGGACCAGCCTTCTCCACCACTGACCAGGACCAGCCTTCACCACCACTGACCAAGTCCAGCCTTCACCACCACTGACCAGGACCAGCCTTCTCCTCCACTGACCAGGACCAGCCTTCACCACCACTGACAAAGTCCAGCCTTCACCACCACTGACCAAGACCAGCATTCTCCACCACTGACCAGGACCAGTCTTCACCACCACTGACCAGGACCAGCATTCTCCACCACTGACCAGGACCAGCCTTCACCACCACTGACCAGGACCAGCGTTCCCCACCACTGTCCAGGACCAGCCTTCTCCACCACTGACCAAGACCAGCCTTCCCCACCACTGACCAGGACCAGCCTTCCCCACCACTGACCAGGACCAGCCTTCACCACCACTGACCAGAACCAGCCTTCACCATCAATGACCAGAACCAGCCTTCACCACCACTGACCAAGACCAGCCATTACCACCACTGACCAGGACCAGCCTTCCCCACCACTGACCAGGACCAGCCTTCACCACCACTGACCAGGACCAGCGTTCCCCACCACTGACCAGGACCAGCATTCCCCACCACTGACCAGGACCAGCGTTCACCACCACTGACCAGGACCAGCCTTCTCCACCACTGACCAGGACCAGCCTTCACCACCACTGACCAGGACCAGCATTCTCCACCACTGACCAAGACCAGCCTTCTCCACCACTGACCAGGACCAGCCTTCACCACCACTGACCAGGATCAGAGTTCCCCACAACTGACCAGGACCAGCCTTCTCCACCACTGACCAGGACCAGCCTTCCCCACAACTGACCAGGACCAGCGTTCACTACCACTGACCAAGACCAGCCTTCCCCACCACTGACCAGGACCAGCCTTCACCACCACTGACCAGGACCAGCCTTCCCCACCACTGACCAGGACCAGCCTTCTCCACCACTGACCAGGACCAGCCTTCCCCACCACTGACCAGGACCAGCCTTCTCCACCACTGACCAGGACCAGCCATTACCACCACTGACCAGGACCAGCCTTCTCCACCACTGACCAGAACCAGACTTCACCACCAATGACCAGGACCAGCCTTCCCCACCACTGACCAGGACCAGCCTTCACCACCACTGACCAGGACCAGCATTCTCCACCACTGACCAGGACCAGCCTTCACCACCACTGACCAGGACCAGCATTCTCCACCACTGACCAAGAGCAGCCTTCTCCACCACTGACCAGGACCAGCCTTCACCACCACTGACCAGGACCAGCATTCCCCACCACTGACCAGGACCAGCGTTCTCCACCACTGACCAGGACAAGTCTTCTCCACCACTGACCAGGACCAGCCTTCACCACCACTGACCAGGACCAGCGTTCCCCACCACTGACCAAGACCAGCCATCACCACCACTGACCAGGACCAGCCTTCACCACCACTGACCAGAACCAGCCTTCTCCACCACTGACCAAGACCAGCCATCACCACCACTGACCAGGACCAGCGTTCCCCACCACTGACCAGGACCAGCATTCCCCACCACTGACCAGGACCAGCGTTCACCACCACTGACCAGGACCAGCATTCTCCACCACTGACCAGGACCAGCCTTCACCACCACTGACCAGGACCAGCATTCTCCACCACTGACCAAGACCAGCCTTCTCCACCACTGACCAGGACCAGCCTTCACCACCACTGACCAGGATCAGAGTTCCCCACAACTGACCAGGACCAGCCTTCTCCACCACTGACCAGGACCAGCCTTCCCCACAACTGACCAGGACCAGCGTTCACTACCACTGACCAAGACCAGCCTTCCCCACCACTGACCAGGACCAGCCTTCACCACCACTGACCAGGACCAGCCTTCCCCACCACTGACCAGGACCAGCCTTCTCCACCACTGACCAGGACCAGCCTTCCCCACCACTGACCAGGACCAGCCTTCTCCACCACTGACCAGAACCAGACTTCACCACCAATGACCAGGACCAGCCTTCCCCACCACTGACCAGGACCAGCCTTCACCACCACTGACCAGGACCAGCATTCTCCACCACTGACCAGGACCAGCCTTCACCACCACTGACCAGGACCAGCATTCTCCACCACTGACCAAGAGCAGCCTTCTCCACCACTGACCAGGACCAGCCTTCACCACCACTGACCAGGACCAGCATTCCCCACCACTGACCAGGACCAGCGTTCTCCACCACTGACCAGGACAAGTCTTCTCCACCACTGACCAGGACCAGCCTTCACCACCACTGACCAGGACCAGCGTTCCCCACCACTGACCAAGACCAGCCATCACCACCACTGACCAGGACCAGCCTTCACCACCACTGACCAGAACCAGCCTTCTCCACCACTGACCAAGACCAGCCATCACCACCACTGACCAGGACCAACCTTCTCCACCACTGACCAGGACCAGCCTTCACCACCACTGACCAGGACCAGCATTCTCCACCACTGACCAGGACCAGCCTTCACCACCACTGACCAAGACCAGCCTTCTCCACCACTGATCAAGACCAGCCATCACCACCACTGACCAGGACCAGCCTTCTCTACCACTGACCAGGACCAGCCTTCTCCACCACTGACCAGGACCAGCCTTCACCACCACTGACCAAGTCCAGCCTTCACCACCACTGACCAGGACCAGCCTTCTCCTCCACTGACCAGGACCAGCCTTCACCACCACTGACCAAGTCCAGCCTTCACCACCACTGACCAAGACCAGCATTCTCCACCACTGACCAGGACCAGTCTTCACCACCACTGACCAGGACCAGCATTCTCCACCACTGACCAGGACCAGCCTTCACCACCACTGACCAGGACCAGCCTTCTCCACCACTGACCAGGACCAGCCTTCACCACCACTGACCAGGACCAGCATTCCCCACCACTGACCAAGACCAGCCTTCACCACCACTGACCAGGACCAGCCTTCACCACCACTGACCAGAACCAGCCTTCTCCACCACTGACCAAGACCAGCCTTCACCACCACTGACCAGGACCAACCTTCTCCACCACTGACCAGGACCAGTCTTCACCACCACAGACTAGGACCAGCATTCTCCACCACTGACCAGGACCAGCCTTCACCACCACTGACCAAGACAGCCTTCTCCACCACTGACCAAGACCAGCCATCACCACCACTGACCAGGACCAGCCTTCTCTACCACTGACCAGGACCAGCATTCTCCACCACTGACCAGGACCAGCCTTCACCACCACTGACCAAGACCAGCATTCCCTACCACTGACCAAGACCAGCATTCCCCACCACTGACCAAGACCAGCCTTCCCCACCACTGACCAGGACCAGCAGTCCCCACCACTGACCAGGACCAGCATTCTCCACCACTGCCCAAGACCAGCCTTCACCACCACTGACCAAGAACAGCCTTCTCACCACTGCCCAAGACCAGCATTCACGTCCACTGACCAAGAACAGCCTTCTCACCACTGCCCAAGACCAGCATTCACGTCCACTGACCAAGAACAGCCTTCTCACCACTGACCAGGACCAGCATTCCCCACCACTGAATAAGACCAGCCTTCACCACCACTGACTAAGACCGGCGTTCCCCACCACTGACCAGGACCAGCCTCTCCACTTCTGACCAAGACCAGTGTTCTCCACCACTGACCAGAATCAGCCTTCTCCACCACTGACCAAGACAAGCATACTCCACCACTGACCAAGACCAGCGTTCCCCTCCACTGACCAAGACCAGCGTTCCCCTCCACTGACCAAGACCAGGCTTTCCACCACTGACCAGGACTAGCCTTCCCCACCACTGACTAGGACCTCTGGTGTCATTTAGTGCACTCATCCAAACTTCTGAAAGAGTTTGTTGTTCCAAGATGAGAGTAAATTGGTTTCTGTTGGCTGAGAACCATTGATCGGGGTGGGGGTATCCACTAATAAATGGGAATAAACCTCTTCAAAAGAATGGTGAAGGGCACATTTGGAAATCGGGAGAACAGCTGGATTCAAAGGATATTCTGTTAAGTGAGTGCTTTCATCTGCCACCACTGGACAGTGGTCAGTCCAGCACATCTGCATGTCTCCTCAATGTAAGTTTAAACACAAGGCTGTTGATTCAATGAGGACTGCCAACTCCTGTTGATATGAGGGAGGTAATATTTTAGCCCAGTTTCAAGTGGTCAGCTATTGACTTGCATTTGGAGGCATCCCTGGCTGAATTGTGACATATCAGTGGGATAGCTCTGAACAACTGTAATATATTCATTAATACATGCAGGCTGTCAACAGAGTGATGTAGGGATGACCTTTACTTCAACTTGTTTCATTTGTGTGTTTCTTAGCACATTTTTAACAGAGCTGTCAACCTTGAGGCAATGTCAGCTGGGAGATGGATGATTGTAGAGAGTGACGCAGTTTGTAAACCTATCTGGATATGTGGGGCTGCGTTTATTTTTCACAGTGATGTACATCAAAATAGGTTACATTTTTCATTCACCATCCTCCGCAGCTTGCTCCTTGTGCTGGAATAGAGCTGCACCAGTTTTGGCAGCTTGTCAGTAGCTCTCCCGAGTGTATATCTCCATTCCCTCAACTAAATAATGTGGGAAAGCCGTCTATAGCAGCAGCTGGGATGTTGTGGTGGAGTCTGAGGTTAGTCCACCATTCCTACAAAGTGACGGTGATGGGTAAACAGTAAAACTTCTATTCTGAATAATTCTGTCTTTCCCTCAGTACAGGGCTAAAGGCAATTACTCCAAAACACACCATAGCTTTGGCTCAGCACACACATTCCAGCTCAAAGGGATTCGTAGAATCCCTACAAAGAGGCCATTCAGCCCATCAAGTCTGCACCGATCCTCTGAAGAGCACACCTCCCTGTCCCTCCAGAGATCCACATCCCCACATTTCCCGTGGCTAATCCATCCAGCCTGTGCATCCCTAGACGTTGCAGGGCAATTTAATATGGTCAGTCCACCTAACCTGCAGATCTTTGGACTGTGGGAGGAAACCCACACAGAACAAGAGGAGAACGTGCAAACTCCACACAGTTGGGTCCCTAGCACTGTAAGGCAGCAGTGCTAACCACTGAGCCACCATGCCCCCCATTTGCCTGGAGCATAAATATACCTGTGGATTTCTGAGCCCCAGCATCAGGCTTAGGCTGGAGGTCAGAGGTCTGCTCCGTGTGGGGAAACATTTGCTCACTGGGCTGGATTACACTCCATCTCTTTCCCCCAGCTTCACTCCATATTGCCATGCATCTTCTGGGCAGAGGGACAATATAGGACCAGTGACTAGCCCAATCCCATCCAGGTCTCCAGAAAATGGTAGGCAAGCAGACAGGCCTAAAATCAGCAACCCATACATCATTTGTATTATGTAATTAAAATTAGCTTAAATTTAACTTAAAATATTTAAGTTTAATTTTGTGCTTTTGTTATTGTCCCCCTCTAAAGGATTTTTTTTTTAAAATAACCTATTTTTCCAATCAACCTGTTCAGAAATATTATTACCTACCTCTGCAGCAGGTGGTTCTTGAACCTGGAACTCCCAGATACTACCACTGAACCACAAGAGGGCCCCAAGGACAGTTTCTTCTTAAAAAATGGGAAAGTTCCCTGGCTTTTATTTTTAAAATCAACCTATTCAAAGATATTCTTACACACCTGGAGTCCAGGGGGGACCTGAACCCAAGCCTCCCAGTTCAGGGGTAGGGACACTACCTCTGTACCACAGGAGGGCCCCAAGGACAGGCTCTTAAGTGAATTAGTTAATTCAGATCTTGAAAAGGCTATGAAGAGAGACTGCTGAGAGACCGGGTTTGTGCTAGCTAAGGAACAGACGTACATAGGTATTGCATTTTGTGAACAAAACCATTCTCAAGTAGGTGTGTCTCCTTTCATACTTCACCCACTGACTTGGAATTGTTTTAATAAGCAATTCCTGAGACTTTGGACCTATTGATGGAATGGCAATGCATATCCAAATCAGAATGGCTTGAGATTTGGGGGCGACATTGAGGAGAAGTGAGGATTGTTCTGCTTAAAGGAAACAAGTTTCAGGTGGGATTTATAGAAGTATGCAAAATTATATGGGATTATAAAGGCCTATGTAACAATGCTGTGGGTTTAAGAAGTCTATTTTATACTTTTTCTGAAAGAAAGATTTCAAGTCAGAGATGCCAAGATGTTTATTGAAAACTCGTAAAGTAAACAGCTTATGAGGCCTTGGGTTTTTTTTATAGAGGTTGGAACAATAGAAGCAGCCTGAATGGGGGTGGTCAAGCTGTCACAGCACCAGGATTGTTAGTTTTTGTACTTTTCAATAGTAGCAGTTGCTGCTGGGTCTGTTGCTACAGTACATCTCTCCCTGATACAATCTCTCAGAGTTGCTTGATGTTTTTCCCCCAGGGCTACTGGATTTGCATGTGAGACAATCTGTTTTCTGAACTTGCCTTTTGCCATGGGTTTGGTTATGGAATGTCACTATATTGGAAGGGTTACTGTTTAGTAGCTAGTGAATCTATTATTCTGTTAAGTTTTCCAATAGAGTTACAGCTAAGACAATTCTTTATTCTTTCTTTTGTTGTACTTTAACTGGGGTGGATGAATAAAGTGTGTTTTGCTTCAAATCTGGTAATTTGACCAATAGAATTGCATGTGGAACACCACATCTAATGCTTACCTTTAAAATAAGAAAATGTTAGGGTCTAGACTATCTTCGTAATATATATTTGAGGGGGTCTGGTCTGGTTCGTTAACTGTTAAACAGGGAAAATCTGTTTCTACTGGTGTAAGATTTCTTAAATTTCCTCAAAAGATGTGCTTTGGGCAGAATATCTGTAGAGATGTAAAGAGAACTCTTGATTAAGGCTGTGCAGGGATTACATGATTGCATTTCATATCCTCACGATGAATAGACTTTGAATGAGAAGTCTGGTTCACAGTGAAAACTTAAGGTAGGAGAATTGATTTTCTTTGGGATTTCTTTATGATTTGCCCTTGTCACAGCGTTTGTTCTTGCTGGTGTTTTCCTGCCTTTTTTTTTGGATCTTGATTTACATTTACAGCCACCATTCTCTACAGGATTTCCCCAGGTACATTCTCAAGTCTTTCAGTCAAGCTCAAAGTGAGCTGAAATTTCACTTACCTCAACTCGTCTCTCGCACTCAGTTAGAGACATCTAGATGGTTTGAATTTACTTTGCCTTTGAGATGTGGCTGAACAAGCTCATTGCCGTCAATTCAGATGCATTCCAGGCATTCAGGCTCACTGAATTCTCAACATGGTGAATGATAGGATTTCAACAGATAGAAACAAAGACTTGCATTTACATAGCACCTTTCACAAACCACAAACCATCCCCAAGCACAGCACAGTCCACCAATAACTAGTGATAAGCAACCCCTTCAGTAAATTTGGGAAATATGACAATTTTACCGACAGTGCAGTCCCACAGTCAGCAGTATGATAGTGACCAGATTTTTTTTAACATGATGTTCGCTGCAGGATAGCATTGTCCAGGAAAGTGGGCGAACTATATCTTGTGAAGTAGCACTGTGGAACTGTCCTCGTTCATTTGAGAGGACATTTGAGTTAACACCACATCCAAAAGATGCTATCACTGACAGTAGTGCTTTGGTAAAGGTCTGATCTTGTATGGAGTCCTATCCTAGATTTGACTTGAATCCAGCTAAGTGAGACTTTGCAGGCTGTTACATTTATGTTTATTGAGTGCCTCACAACTGTTTAATCCAGTTCTAAACAGATACAACATCCAGTGTCAACACAGCCTCTGTTGGTGCCAGTAGGCATTAATTAGGAATGTTGGTTTGAAGAGGCTGTGGTACAGTGTGTGACAGATTCAAACTGAAATGTGTACATAAGCAAGCAAGTCGTAAGAAAAGTACATTACATGCTTCTGTGGACTTTTTATTAATATTAACAAAGTAAAAAATCTATCCATCTTATTCAGTCCCCAGAGAAAGTTCAGGGTAACCTCTACTCAAAATCCAACCAGCAAAAAGGATGGACATTACCTGCCTAAACATACTCTTGCTCAATTCGTGCCTGGTGAGCACATTGTGTCGATGGAGTTTCCATGATCCAGCATAGTATGAAGTAATTTCACTTCCTGCACAAAACTTATCCCTTCCAGTTCCAATCCTAACCAAGGATTGAATCAGCTCTCATTTCAAGACTTGTCCTGACTTTGCTGGGTTTCCAGGCACCCTCTCCCTTTTCTCCTCTCTCCTCGGTAGCCATGGCCTCAGAGTATTGGCAATTCTGGCTTTCCATTGGATCAGTCCACGGTTTTACTTGGCAAAATACATTTATTATTTACTCATGGGATGTGAACATCCCTGGCAATACAGCATTATTTTTCCCCATCTGCAGTTACGGAGTCATGGAGGAGCACAGAAACGGACCCTTTGGTCCAACTCATCCATGATAACCAGGTATCCTAAATTAATCTAGTCCCATTTGTCAGCACTTTGCCCATATTCCTCTAAACCCAGTTTATTCATACACCCATCCAGATGCCTTTCAAATGTTGTAATTGTACCAGCCAACATCACTTCCTCTGGCAGCTCATTCCATACATGCACCACCCTCTGAGTGAAAAAGTTGTCCCTTAGCTCCCTTTTAAATCTTTCCCTTCTCACCTTATGCCCTTGAGTTTTGTACCCCCCTACCTTGGGGAAAATACCTTGTCTATTTATCCTATCCATGCCCCTCTGTGATTTTATAAACCTCTATAAGGTCACCCCTCAGCCTCTGCACTCCAGGAAAAACAGCTCCAGCCTGTTCAACCTCTCCCCATAGCTTCAATCCTCCAATCCTTGTAAATCTTTTCTGAACCCTTTCAAGTTTCACAACATCTTTCCTATGACATGGAGACCAGAATTGCATGCTGTATTCAAGTTCTCCTTATGAAGGTGGTGGCGAGCTGCTGTCTTGAACAGCTGCAGTCCTCAAGGTATAAGAACATCCACAATGCCTTAGAAGGGAGGAACAGGATTTTGACCAGTGAAGTGAAGAAATAACAATGTTTTTCTAAGTCAGGGTGATGACTGGCTTGAAGGGGAACTTGCAGATGGTGATGTTCCCATGAATTTGCTGACCTTGTCCTTTGCGATGGAAATGGTGGAGGGTTTTGGAAGGTGCTGTCTAAGGAGTTTTAGACTATTCTGCAGATAGTCCATTCTGCTGCTACTGAGTATTGGTGATGGAGGGAATGAATGATTGTGGATGTGATGTCAATCAAGCGGGATGTTTTGTCCTGTATTGTGTCAAGCTTCATGAGTGTTATTGGAGCTTCCTGCCTTGTGCCTTGTAGATCATGGACAGGATGTTTTTTGGGGGAGAGATTGGGGGAGGAGGGGGTGTTGTTGGGAGTCAGGAGGTGAGTTACACACTGCAGAATTCCTATCTGTGACCTGCCTTGTGGCTATAGTATTCGTATGGTCAGTCCAGTTCGGTTTCTGGTTAATAAGAAGTATGTTGGTAATAGGGGATTCAGCGGTAGTAATGCCATTGAATGTAAACAGACAGTGATTAGATTCTCTCTTGTTGGAGATGGTCCTTGCCTGGTATTTCCTGGTGTGAATGTTACATGCCATTTGCATATTGCTATGTCTTGCTGCATTTGAACATGGGCTGCTTCATTAAGGAGTCATGCATTGCCTTCTGAAGGATGGTTAATCAGGAATCTCTCCTGTTCTTACTACCCCAGCATTGTGTGTATTGGCAGGACTACAGACATACAATCAGTCTACTCGACCGTGTTAGAATTGCACCTTCCTTAGCCAGCAACCTCTGAAGTGGGACTTGGACCCGGAGCTTACATAAGAACATGATGACGAGGAGCAGGAGTAGGCCATCTGGCCCCTTAAGCCTGCTCTGCCATTTAATAAGATCAAGGCTGATCGTTTCATGGCCTCAGGTCCACTTACCCGCCCTCTCACCGTAATACTTACTTCATTTGCTGTTCAAAAAATTATCTTTGCTTTAAAAGCATTCAATGAGGAAGCCTCAACTACCTCACCGGGCAGGGAATTGCATAGATTCACAACCCTCTGGGTGAAGAAGTTCCTTCTCAATTCAGTCCTAAATCTGCTCCCC
Source organism: Chiloscyllium plagiosum (assembly GCF_037043375.1). Classification (NCBI taxonomy): domain Eukaryota; kingdom Metazoa; phylum Chordata; class Chondrichthyes; order Orectolobiformes; family Hemiscylliidae; genus Chiloscyllium; species Chiloscyllium plagiosum. The sequence continues at coordinate 101,670,627 of NW_028270148.1, forward strand.
ATAATTTTGAGGCTGTGCCAGTGGAAACATCCTCTCTAGATCTATCTTATCTAATCCCTTCTTAATATGTTTCTATAAGACCACCCCCCCCCCCCCCCCCCCATTCTTCTGAATTCCAATGTATATAATCCCAGTCTACTCAGTCTCTCCTCATAAACCAACCCCCTCAACTCCGGAATCAACCCAGTGAATCTCCTCTGCATCCCCCCTAGTGCCAGTACATCCTTTCTCATGTAAGGAGACCAAACTTGCACGCACTACTCCAGGTGTGGCTTTACCAGCACCTTGTACAGCTGCAACATAACCTCCCTGCTTTTAAACTCAATCCCTTTAGCAATGAAGGACAAAACTCCATTTGCCTTCTTAATTACCCATTGTACCTGCAGACTAACTTTCTGTAACACATGCATGAGGACACCCAGGTTCCTCTGCACAGCAGCATGCTGCAATTTTTTACCATTCAAATAAAAGTCCTTTTTTACTGTTATTCCGACCAAAATGGATCAATTCACATTTATTAACATTGTACTCCATCTGCCGGACATTATGATCTAGATGGTGGCCACTGCACTCCAAGATCTCCCCATTCTATCATTAGGCAACCCAACCCAACAGGCTTGTAATCACATACACTTTTCTCTCTCAGTATTCAGCATTGCAACTCTGTGCAATTAACATCTCCACAATTCTGACTGTGATAATTTACCACCATAATAACATCGGACTGCAATTAATGGTCATGGAATACCGTACATTGTGTTAGACTCAAGACTATTCCCAAACAAAGAACATATAGTCGATTATGAATTCTGGCCACACATTGTACTGGGCTGCTCCAAGCATGAAGTTAGCCAGTTGTCTTGCAACTTTGCAAGCTCTCGATTTCAGTTCAGTCAGATGCAATAAAGTTGTCTTCTCTCTGACAGCTACTCAAATTGATTTAGTTCGTGTCTGGCTGCAGTCAGACTGAATTTTACCACAATACAGGTCAGCCAACCCACCCAAACAAATATGGGGGGGAACAATGGTTTCCAAAGATCCATCCCACCCTTTTCTACAGCCTCTACCATTGGGTAGAAGATACAGAAGCCTGAACACACGCACCAGCCGGTTTCGAAACAGTTTCTACCCTACTGTTGTTAGAATACTGAATGGACTCACAAACTCTTAGCATTTGCCTGTACCTGTGTTTTTGTTTTTGCTGCTGTTTACCTATTATTTACTTCTCTATGCTACTTAACTCTGTGATCTGCCTGTACTGCTCGCAAGATAAAGCTTTTCACTGTGCCTCGGTACACATGACAATAAATTCAATTCAATTCAATTCAAGTCAACAACAAGATATTATCATATCTGTCTCTGAAACTACAGAACGCAAATGGGTGTTAGAATCAGCGGCCTGCCTGCCATTTTGAATAGCCTTTTGACAATCTGTTGGGCTTGTAGCAAATGAATCACCAACAGCCTTTTCCCCAATTTTGCACCTCTATTTGATTTCATTCCTGACAATATTATCTGAGACGTAATTGGGTGAGCTGAGACAGCAGGGTACAGGAGATAACAGTCCACTCAGTTTCCATTACCCTGCTGGGAAACATAAAACACAGCTCCTGAAACTATGGCATATACCATCAAACAGGACTAAGCAGTCACTATCTAGTCATCAAGGGTGACCTTTGTAGAGAAATGGTTAGCCCTACGCTGGGATTTTATTTTTATTTTGAAACAATACTTTGTTCATAAAAATTTCTTTACGTACATTGTCAGTAGAGCAGTTCGGTTCTGTACAGTAGCGTATGAAGAAACATTGGAGTCCAACAAACAAACCAAAGCCATTTCTTACTTATACAAGATTATAATTACATGTATTTGAGGCACCGAGGGGGTCTGGTAACTGAATGGACCTTCATTTAACCTTAGACAGTGGTCTTTCCACACAGTGCCTTGGAGGCAGTATTTTTAAGTTTCAAAAATGTACCTTATTCATGGATGTCCGCATCCACGAACATCAACTAGCCACGAAACGACACGACCAGCTATCCCTAGTAGCCACACACGCAGACGACAAGCAACATGAATTTGACTGGGACAACACTACCATTATAGGGCAAGCGAAACAAAGAACAGCCAGGGAATTCCTAGAAGCATGGCACTCATCCACAAACTCCATCAACAAACACATAGACCTGGACCCAATATACCGGCCACTACAGCGGACAGCTGAAACTGACAACCAGAAGCGGCAGGGACAGGCCACTATAAACACCGGAGGAAACACCACAGAAGCGCTTCACAGGAGGCTCCCAAGCACTGAGGATGTCACCTAGACAGGCGACGAAACGTTTGCAACAAAAACTTCCAGCTCGGCGAACAGAACCACAGCAACGAGCACCCGAGTTACAAATCTTCTCACAAACTTTGAATACCTTATTCATAAAATATCTTTATATACTTACACAGTTTCTAACGCAGTTCTATAGCATATTAAGAAAACGAATAAACATCTGAGTTTTGCTCTATCCAGCAAACAAACCAGAGGCATCCCATACCTGTGCAAGATTACATTTACCTGTGAAGCATCGGGTGGGTCCTATAACTGAATAGGATCCCCAATTAACTTTGGCACAATGAGCCATGTAGGTTTCTCCTCTTCAAATGCATTCAATGCATTACTTTGGAGTCCAACAGAATGAGAATTACTCTGCATTTGCTTTGTGTTCCGCCCGCTCTGACTGCCATCTGAAAATCTAAGTGCAGTGACAATTCCTATGACAGCACTGTTGGTGACCAATGCCCTGGATTTTCTCATTCTCAGCACAGGACTACATTGGGCTTATGATTGAAACAAGACCACAGGAAACTGAGAGGCAAATTAGAGAACACTGCAGCCAGTAGCTGTTACAACTTGTTACAAACAGCAAAGCCTAGCACAGTATGTTCAGTGTTGAAAATAATTGAGATTTATTTGCATAGAAAGGAAGATTAGTCACTATTCTTGACAATGAAGGAGTGTGGAATACCTACTGCATTTCAAAAGGCAAAACCATCTTGATTTCTCAATTTACTCAAGCAAATAATACTCATTGAGCAAACTAGTTATACCTTCAAATTATTAACATTCATGGAGTTTTTAAAATTCATTCAGGTGATTACTGGCTGGGCATGGATCTATTACCTAGCCATTGCTGTCCTTGAGAAAATGCTTTCAACCACTGTAGACCATTAGGTGACCTACAATGTTGTGAGGGAAGGAGTTCCAGGGTTTTGCAAAAATGAGGACTGCAGATGCTGGAGATCAGAGTCGAGAGTGTGGTGCTGGAAAAGCACAGCAGGTCAGGCAGCATCCGAGGAGCAGGAGAGTTGACGTTTTGAGCATAAGCTCTTCCTGATGAAGAGCCTGCGCTCAAAACATCTACTCTCCTGCTCCTCGGATGCTGCCTGACTAGCTGTGCTTTTCCAGTGCCACACTTTTTGAGTTCCAGGATTTTCAACTAGCAACAAGGAAGGAACAGTGATATATTTTGGGAATTTGCAGACATTAGTGTTCTCACGTACCTGTTCCCCTTGACCATAAGACCATAAGACATAGGAGTGGAAGTAAGGCCATTCGGCCCATCAAGTCCACTCCGCCATTCAATCATGGCTGATGCGCATTTCAGCTCCACTTACCAGCGTTCTCCCCGTAGCCCTTAATTCCTATAGCCCTTGTCCTCCTGAACGGTAGTGGTTGTAGGTTTGGAAGGTGCTGTCTAAGGTGCTACCTTAGTGAACTCCTGCAAAGCATTTTGTAGTTGGTATGCACAGCTGCTACTGAGCACTGGGGGTAGTGGAGGGAATGGATGTTTGTGGATGTGATGCCAATTGAGCATCCTGACTCATGCCCTGTGTGTGTGGTGGATAGGCTTTAGGGAGTAAAGGAGTGAGTTAGTTGCTGCAACTTCCTCACGTCTGACCTGCTGTTGTAGTCACAGTATTTTTATGGCTCATCTAGTTCAGTTTCTGATACATTATAAGCCCCCAGGATGCTGATAGTGGGGGATTCAATGGTAATGAGCTGAAAATGTGTTGCTGGAAAAGCGCAGCAGGTCAGGCAGCACCCAGGGAACAGGAGAATCGACGTTTCGGGCATAAGCCCTTCTTCAGGAATCTGCTGCGCTTTTCCAGCAACACATTTTCAGCTCTGATCTCCAGCATCTGCAGACCTCAGTTTCTCCTCAAAGATTCAATGGTAATGCCATTGAATGTCCAAGAGACAAGGGTTAGATTCTGTCTTGTTGGAGATGTTTGCTTGGTAATTGTGTGGCATGAATGCTACTGGCCATGTGTCAGCCCAACCGTAGATATTGGCTAAGTCTTGTTGCATTTTAGACATGGCCTGAGGGGTCATGGAGGGTGCTGAACATTGTGCAATCATCAGCAAGCAACCCCCCTTTTGACCTTATGGTGGAGGGAAGGTGAAGCAGCTGAAGATAGTTGAGCCCAGGGCAACACCCTGAGGAATTCCTGCAGAAATATCCTGGAGCTGAGATGACTGACCTCCAACAACCATAACCATCTTGCGATTTGACAGGTATGACTGCACCAAGCGGAGAGTTTTCTCCCTGATTCCCATTGACATCAATTTTACGAGGGCTTCTTGATAGCTAAACTCAGTCAGATGTGACCTTGATGTTAAGTCCAATCACTCTCACCTCACCTTTGGAATCCAGTTCCTTTGTCCATGTTTGGACCAAGGCTGGAATGAGGTCAGGAGCTGAGTGGTTCTGGTGGAACCCAAACGGTGTCACTGAGCAGGTGCTGCTGGATAGCTGTGTTGATGACACCTTCCATTTGATGTTGAAGAGTAAACTGATGGGGCGGTAATTGGCCAGGTTGGATTTGTCCTGCTTTTTGTGTACGGGAAGTACTCAGGAAATTTTCCACATTGTCGTGTAGGTGCCAATGTTGTAACTGTACTGGAAGAGCTTGGCTAGGGGAGCAGCAGGTTCTGGAGCACAAGCCTTCATTACTATTGCTGGAATGCTGTCAGGGCCCATTGTCTTTGCACTATCCAGTGCCTCCCATTGTTATTTGCTATCATGTGGACTGAATTAAATTGTCTGGAGACTGGTATCTGGGATCTTTGGAGGCAGCAGAAATGCATCATCTGCTTGACATGTCTGGCTGAAGAATGTTGTGGTAAGATGGCTCAGTGGTTAGCACTGCTGCCTCACAGTACCAGGAACCCAGATTCAATTTCAACCTTGGGCGACTGTCTGTGTGGAGTTTGCACATTCTCTCCATGTCTGCGTGAGTTTGCTCCAGTTTCCTCCCATAGTTCAAAGATGTGCAGGTTAGGTGAATTGGCCATGCTAAATTGTCCAGAGTGTTCAGGGATGTGTAGGTTAGATGCATTAGTCAAGGGTGGGTGTGGGGTGATAGGGCGGATTGCTGTTGTGTGGAGTTGTTGGGCTGTCGGGATTTTTTTAAAACGTCAGCCTTATTTTTTGTGCTGACTCCCTTGTCATTGAGGGTGGGGCTACTTGTGGAGCCTTCTCCTCCTCCAGTGAGTTGTTTATTCACGACTAGATCTGGCGGGACTGCAGATCCATTGGTTGTGGGATCACTTAGATCTATCACTTGACACCCCGTTTTTAGGTGTTCCTGGTATTACTTCTGACATACCCTCCTGCATGTTTAAATTATAATAAACACCACATAGATAACAAAGCAAAGCTTTTCAAAATCCATGTGGCAAGCAAATGTGGCATTACTTCCAAGGACAGCAGGAATACAAATATGCAAACATATAAATTAGCATTATAGAAATTCAGATTAGCATAACACTTGAGCCAATCATCTGCATCGTCGCCTTACTATGGTCATTCAGTCTTGTGAATGGAGCGTCGATATGTCACCAATCTCATTCAGGATCAGACCGTGTTAAAGTAATGCTAGTTAGATATAGCAAATATTATGAGCTAGACTAATGAAAAGGCGAGGGAAATACAATCTCATCTGAGGACTTCAAGACTACAGGCAATAAAATGGGAATGTAGTTAAAACTGACCTATATTTCACTGGCTACTTAATCAGAATTGATCCCTTGTGATAAAGGAGTTTTCTGAATTCAAGATGGAAGGGGGTACAATGCAATGTGAAGATATTCCCAGATTAAATGGCGAACCAGTGTTGAACAGTGTATGGAACTGGATCATTACTATAGGTATCGGTAGATTTTTATTGAGCTGGCCCTTTGTAATTCCCTAACTATGAAAGCCCATGACCTATTTCGTTGATCAATACATTGAAAAGAAAATTCTTGACCCGTCCCTCACTAATTGCCATGTGGCGATGAACAATAAGAGGCTGGAATTGTTTTTCATTCTGTTCTCCCTCTCCCTCAAACCGCCACGCTGATTTGTTCATACAAGTCCATAAATCATACTGTACGGCAGTACACTCAAGGACAGTCAGGTATTCAAATATACAAACATATAAATTAGCATTAGAGAAATTCAGATTAGCATTAATACTTATACAAGTATTAATGTTGGGTTGCCAAGGTCCACCAACACCATTATTTTTCAGTCTAAGAGACAGCAGTGATCAGAATGATATTAATTCATTTGTAAATGCCGTTGATTTTAATTAGGGACAATGTTTCAGCGAGGTTAACCCTAAGCAGAGCAGCTGAAATATAGGCTATGACAAGAATTTTTCTTCTCGTGCTGGGAAATAGGTCATACAGCATAGTTATCCTATCACAACAATGCATATCCCCAGAAAATTCTCACTCAACACAATGGTCCTGTCAAAATAAAAATAGATACCTTAAGGGATGACCTTATAGAAGTTGATAAAATCATGAGGGGCATAAATAGGATAAATAGCCAAGTCTTTTTCCCAGGGTAGGGGAGTCCAAAACTAGAAGGCATAGGTTTAAGCTGAGAGGGGAAAGACTTAAATGGGACCTGAGGGGCAACCTTTTAACGCAGAGGGTGGTGCGTGTATGGAACGAACTGCCTGAGGAAGTGGTGGAGGCTGGTATAATTACAACATCTAACAGGCATCTGGATGGGTATATAGATAGGAAGGGTTTAGAGGGATATGGGCCAAGTGCTGGCAAGTGGGATCAGATTGATTTAGAATATCTGGTCGGCATGAACGAGTTGGACCAAAGGGTCTGTTTCCATGCTGTACTCTATGAATCTGAGTGCCAAGAAGCATAACAATAATTAAGTGATATAGAAAAGTTAAAGACAGAACCCAAAATTCAGGCCTGTTTTAGAGTCTCAGGATTGATCCTATGTTTAATGTAACGTCTGTCTATTTAACCATATGATCTGGGACTGTGTTATCCACAGGAGAGTTTGAGCAGATGAAGTTTGAGGTTTGTCTTGGAGCCAGGGGGTTCGGTGGCAGGAAGCAATACTTCACACCAAGGCAGTGGAAATCTGGACTTCAGCCAGGGAGGGAAGCTGAGGTCAAGGGTCAACAAGGTATTAAAATTGAGATCGCTGGCATTTTGTTAGGCAAGAATACTTAGGGTTGTGGAACAAGGGTGAGTTTAACATAAAGCCATTTCGTTGCGTGAGCTCCATGTAGTATTGCGAAAGTTTCAACGTGAGGTGGTATCCCTCAAAGTGAACAGGTACCGTACTCACAGTGATGGTCTATCTTGTTAAAGTGTTGCTGACAGGTGTTTGTTGCCCATCCCTAATTGATTTCTCAGCCATTTCAGAGGGCAGTTAAGAGACAACGACATTGCTGCATTTCCAGATTCACTTGTAGGCCTAATCAGATAATGCCAGCTTTTCTTCCCTCACGAATTAATGAACCATATGAGTTTTTGCAATTTTGGATGATGCTCCTCATTACCGAGACTAGCTTCAAATTCCATATTTTTGTTGATTAATTGTGTGTAAATTGCATCAAGTTTGCAGTGGCGAGGTTTGAACCCAGTGGCTTGTTCACCCAGTAACAATACCACTACACTATCATCTCCCCTTAAGTCCAAACTTGTCGGGTCATAGAATAGACCCATCGAGTCTGTTCCGCCAAAATTAATTGTTTATTAATTGGAGCTGTCATTTACACTACGAAGTAAAGTGTTTCATTTTGACTGATGGAAATGCAATAACTAATGACATCTGATAGCTAACCATTTCTTACCACTAAGCGTGATTAAAGAACAAATTGTTCTGTTCGGAAGAGGTTTGATCAGGAGCTATGCCCACGCTCTTACATAACTGTATCTGTACAGTGTCATTGTTTCAGTGGAAGATACAACACATGTGGTTTAAACAATTCCTTTCAACCTCTTTCTTTCTCCCACAGACCATGTACATGTTCTACGCTCTGGCAATTGTCTGCGATGACTACTTTGTTCCTTCATTAGACAAAATCTGTGAGGTAGGTGCTGCCTATTATCCATGCTGATTCTCAGAGAGTAAGGCATTGTGCAAGTGTTTACAGTTATTGTCAGACTGTGTGTAATGTTTTCACTGTCAATTGAATTTGTAATTGATAATTACCGATAACAGATGAGTACAAAATAATGGCTTTGTGCTCTGACTGATTAATCCTTTCTGTGAATTGCAAACTAAAAACATGCAGCGTTGAGCAAAGGTGATCTCAATAGAGACAGCTCAATTGCCTTGACTAATATTTTAGACCATCAGAGCTTATAATTGTGCTGGAAGGGAAGCAATAATGGAGGGAATCGGGCAGACATATTCAAAATAATGGTTGTTCTTCCTATGTCTTTGTGATAGTGAAGATTTCTTTAAAAACATTTTTTGGTGTCCATTGCAGATAATCTTAGTTTACCCATCAATCTATTCTTATCCATGAAGATTTTAAAAACAACTTGCAACTGCACATAGTTTTGGATACCCATGTTCATAATGGAAAAGGCCATGGTGGGGTGGCATGGTTGCTCAGTGGTTAGCACTGCTGCCTCACAGCTGCCTCCAGGGTCTCAGGTTCGATTCCAGCCTCGGGCAGACTGTCTGTGTGGAGTTTGCACATTCTCCCTGTGTCTGTGTGGGTTTGCTCCAGGTGCTCCAGTTTCCTCCCACAATCCAAAGATGTGCAGGTCAGATGAATTAGCCATGCAAAATTGCCCATATGTTAGGTGCATTAGTCAGAGGGAAATGGGTCTGGGTGGGTTACTCATCAGAGGATCGGTGTGGACTTGTTGGGCCGAAGGGTCTGTTTCCGCACTGTAGGGAATCTAATCTAAAAAAGGTCACCTTGTAAGTGCACCCTTCCGCCCTCCGGTGGGGATTATAAATACTACAGCACGACCTCAGACACAATGGGCAGGGCTTAATGGAACCTGGAGTCGTCTTGCTCACTGCCTGGGAAAGCTCTTTTAGAGACTGCCCATCACATTAAGTCCTACCCAGACATTTAAGTGGACAGTAATTGGGTCATCTTCTGGATCAGAGAAGAGAGCTGAGAGCTGATGTCTCATCACCTAGAAGCTGCCAGCTCTGATGAAGAGTCACCTAGACGTCTGACCCGCTCTGATCTCCAGCATTCGTTGTTTTCAGTTCAGATTCCAATACCTGCAGTAATTTGCACCTATGTTAGAAGCTGCCTTGTTCACCATTTTACAAGGTAAAAACAATGACTGCAGATGCTGGAAACCAGATTCTGGATTAGTGGTGCTGGAAGAGCACAGCAGTTCAGGCAGCACCCGAGGAGCAGCAAAATCGACTTTTCAGGCAAAAGCCCTTCATCAGGAATACAGGCAGAGAGCCTGAAGGGTGGAGAGATAAATGAGAGGAGGGTGGGGGTGAGGAGAAAGTAGCATAGAGTACAATAGGCGAGTGGGGGAGGGGATGAAGGTGATTGGTCAGGGAGGAGAGGGTGGAGTGGATAGGTGGAAAAGGAGATAGGCAGGTAGGACAAGTCATGGGATCACTGCTGAGCTGGAAGTTTGGAACTAGTGTGAGGTGGGGAAAGGGGAAATGAGGAAACTGTTGAAGTCCACATTGATGCCCTGGGATTGAAGTGTTCCGAGGCGGAAGATGAGGCGTTCTTCCTCCAGGCGTCTGGTGGTGAGGGAGCAGCGGTGAAGGAGGCCCAGCACCTCCATGTCCTCGGCAGAGTGGGAGGGGAGTTGAAATGTTGGGCCACAGGGCAGTGGGGTTGATTGGTGCGGGTGTCCCGGAGATGTTCCCTAAAGCGCTCTGCTCGGAGGCGTCCAGTCTCCCCAATGTAGAGGAGACCGCATCAGGACCAACAGATACAATAAATGAGATTAGTGGATGTGCAGGTAAAACTTTGATGGATGTGGAAGGCTCCTTTAAGGCCTTGGATGGAGGTGAGGGAGGAGGTGTGGGTGCAGGTTTTGCAATTCCTGCGGTGGCAGGGGAAGGTGCCAGGAGGGGAGGGTGGGTTATTGGGGGGCGTGGACCTGACCAGGTAGTCACGGAGGGAACAGTCTTTGCGGAAGGCGGAAAGGGGTGGGGAGGGAAATATATCCCTTGTGGTGGGTTTTTTGGAGGTGTTGGAAATGTCGGCGGATGATTTGGTTTATGCAAAGGTTGCTAGGGTGGAAGGGGAGCACCAAGGGGGTTCTGTCCTTGTTACGGTTGGGGTCTGAGGGCGGAGGTGCGGGATGTGGATGAGATGCGTTGGAGGGTATCTTTAACCATGTGGGAAGGGAAATTGCGGTCACCATTTTACAATGAGTATTGAGCCAAAAATGACACCAGCAATGCTACAATACTCTGATAGCAGTACATTTCATCTGACAAATATATTGAGTACATTTAAGACTGAGATAGATAGGTTCTTGAGTATCAAGAGGATCAAGGGTTACGGGAGAAGGCAGAAGAATGGAGTTGTGAAATGTATCAGCCATGACTGAATGGTGGAGCAGACTCGATGGGCTGAATGGCCTAATTTCTGCTCCTAAGTCTTATGGTCCCTGCTTTGGAGAGAGAAGCTCCCAGTTCGACTCCCATTCATAACACAGTCAAACCTGTAAATCCTTTGAACACGCATCAGTGGAGGTGACAGGAGCAGGAGAGATCCCTGGTCAGCCATGTAATGGGAAAATGTTGGAACCTGTACTGTCACTCTCCACAGCTTCAGGCCTCAAGTAAAATTCATGTTGCCAGAGCAACTCAGACTCCAATTCAACCCTAACACACCGCTATCACATCATATATCCTCAGCATACCCAATATTCAGCGCTATTTGCGTAACCTTAGGTGCTGAATCAGTCATACAGCACAGAAATAGACCCTGCGGTCTAACTAGTCCGTGCCGACCATGCTCCCAAATTAAATTAGTCCCACTTGCCTGCATTTGGCCCATTTCCTTCCAAAGCTTTCCTACTGGTGTACTTATCCAAATGCCTTTCAAACATTGACATTGTACCTACATCCACGACTTCCTCTGGCAGTTCACTCCACATACGTACCACCCTCTGTGTAAAAACGTTGCCCCTTGTGACCTTTTCAAAACTTTTTCCTCTCACCTTAAAACTATGCACCCTAGTTTTGAACTCCCTCAACCTAGGGAAAAGACCTTTGCTATTCACCTTATCTGTGCCCCTCATGATTTTATAAACCTCGACAAGGACACCCCTCAACCTCCTACGCTCCAGTGGAAAAGGTCCCAGCCTATCCAGCCTCTCCTTATAATTCAAACCTTCCACTCTTGACAACATCCTGGTAAATCTTTTCTGAACCTTCATATCCAGGCTTGGACTGGAAGCGACAAGTAACATTCATGCCATACAAGTGCCTACCAGTGACCATCTCCAGTAGAAGACAATCTAAACATCGCCCTTTGACATTCAATGGCATTACCATCACTGAATACCACACTGTCACCATCCTAGGAGGTACCGTTGACCAGAAACTGATTTGAACTGGCCAAATAAACACAGTGACTGCAAGAGCAGATCAGACGCTAGGAATCCTGCAGTGAGTAACCCTCCTCCTGACTCCCCAAAGCCTGTCCATCATCTACAAGGCACAAGTCAGGAATGAGATAGAATATCCCCACCTGACTGGGTACAGCTCTGTCAATACTCAAGAAGCTTGGCACCCTCCAGGACAAAGCAGTCTGCTTGATTGATACCATGTCCACAAACATGCATCACTGACAAAGAGTGAACAACATATGAAAAGAACATATGTTGTATAAATCTATTGAAAGCAGAGGAAAAATATGCAGAAGATTTTCACAAAAAGGCATACAAAATTATGCTACTTCAGATTTCAAACCCTTGCACGTGACTATTTACCACTGAGCTTGATGTGATAGGCTGGATGCTACATTTAACATTGAAACTCCTGTAACAGCGCCATCTAATTGTGTCACAGCCAAGCAGAACTGCAAGTGTGGATGTTTAACTGTTACATCTTCCATCATAAATGTTTTTAGGGTTTCTAAGGTTATCAGATCAGCCATAATCTGATTGATTGGTGAAGCAGATTCAATGGGCTGAGTGGCCTACGTGAGCTCCTACATCTTATGCTCTTAACAATTGAGCGTGTACCAGGAATCCCTGGCCTGTCCCTGCCTCTACGTTCCAGTTGCACCCACAGAGCCCACAGCAGTGTGTACATATTATGCAGAATTATTTATATAGAACTGAGGCAGAAATCTGTCACCATATTTCAGCTGCTCCAGTGATTTTCAGTGATTTTTATTTTCTTCTGTCTTTTTATAAAAGAATGCAAAGAAACCAAGTCAGATATTGGAAAGCAGAGGAATCTACTGCCCAAATTGCAATTGACCTTTGAATTAATGACATTCAGACATTCAGTGTTCCCTGGAAGAAACATGCACCTACATTTCAGCAAGAGAGTCAAACATTTTAATTTAAACAACATAATGTTCTGGCCTTTATTAAAAATCACACCAGCTCTGCCATTCTGTACAGAGGCCCGCAGACAGATTGGTGGTCTACCCTCCCCCAATCGCAGTTAATGGAAAGGTCTTTCTGACTTTTTCCAATTTCTTTAATGTTAATTATGGCCCTGAAATGACGCTGTGTAATTCTTCAAAACAGCCTGAAATAAATATTACTGTATTAGGCTTGCTGGAGTGCTTCAGTGAAACCCAGTGCAGGCAGGAGAAATAGAGCATCATCTTCCACTTAGAAATCTAACAGCCTTCCGCACTCAATATCGAGTTTAACAGTTTCAGAGCGCAAACACCCCGATTCCTTGTCCTTAACCTACCCCCATACCCCAGGTCCTGTCATGAATGGATTGCCTTCAGTGCAGACAATTTTATCTTCAAACTCGTTATAGTCCTCATTATCACCTCTCTTTTTCCCTGGCTGACCATCAACAATCCCTTTGTCTGCCTAACCATTTCTCGCTTTCTGTGGGCTCCCTCTCCACTTATTTGCTCACTTCTCTCCCACCCTCCCCCCTCACCCCCAATCCTTGTCATCAGCTTTTCCTTGCTGCTTTAACTGATGATGTGGAGGTGCCAGTATTGAACAGGGATGGACAAAGTTAAAAAATCACACAACACCAGGCTATAGTCTCAACAGGTTTATTTGGAAGTACTAGCTTTCGGAGCGCTGCTCCTTCACCTAAGGGCGGCACGGTGGCTCAGTGGTTAGCACTACTGCCTCACAGCACCAGTGTCCCAGGTTCAATTCCAGCCGTGGGCAACTGTCTGTGTGGAGTTTGCACATTCTCTGCATGGGTTTCCTCCTACAGTCCAAAGACGTGCAGGTTAGGTGAATTGGCCATATTAAATTGTCCAGAGTGTTAGTTGCATCAGTCAGAGGGAAATGGGCCTAGGAGGGTTACTCTTCGGAGGGTCGGTGTGGACTTGTTGCGCTGAAGGGCCTGTTTCCACACTGTAGGGAATAATCTAATCTATAGTTGGGACTATAACCTGGTGTTGTATGATTTTTAACGCTAACTGCTAAAGAAGAAGTACAACACTCGAACGTTATCTCTGTTTTCCTCTCCACGATGCAGGCCGACTTGCTGGGTTTCAGATCTCCAGTCCCTGCAGTTGTTTGTTCGCTGTGACTGAAATAACTGGGTTAGTGCCTCCAGTAAGACAGCAGAGAGAAGATTATCAGGGGAGATGCTGTGCATCCTGATGTAATCCAGCAGCATTAAGCTGTGCCCAGAACTCACTGGGATGTAAGACAATCAGCAGCGCTGTGTGCAAACCAGTGTGTCGCCCATTTTGCTCATCGCTTTTTACAGAAAAACTGCCAAAGCCTCTTGCCCCCGGTTTATCCTCTGCCTACAGATGTATGTCACTTCTCTTTTCCAGCAGCCCTTCAATAGCCAGCAGTGTCCTTACTCAGCTCCATAGAGGGACAGCATTTCACAGCTAGGCAATGTTCGTTTAACAGCATGGAAAGAGATCCTTTGGCCCAACTCCTCCATGCCCAGGTTCCCAAACTGAACAAATCCCATTTTCTTGCATTTGGCCCCATATCCCTCTAAACCTTCCCAATTTGTGTACCTGTCCAAATGACTTTTAAATGTTATAATTGTACCTTGCATTGGCAGCTCGTTCCATACACGCACCACCCTCTGTGTGAATAGGTTGTCTCTCAGGTCCCTTTTAAATCTTTCCCTTCTCACCTTAAACCTATGCCCTCTAGTTTTTGACTCCCTTACCCTGGGGAAAAGACCTTGTCTGTCTATCCTATCCATGCCTCTCATGATTCGTCACGTTCCATCCTCCCAAAGTTCTAGCCTATCCAGCCTTTCCTTATAACTCAAACCTTCCAGTCGCGGTAACATTCTTGTCAATCTTTTCTGCTAACTTTCTTCCCCTGGCAGGGGTGACCAGAATTGTATGCAGTACTCCAGTGCGGCCTTACCAATGTCTTGTGCAACTGTGACATGATGTCCCAACTCCTGTACTCAATGCTAATGACAGACACCAGTATTTTGAGTGAACTGTCTTAGAATATTCAGTGATGGAAAAGAACACAAAAGGGAACCATGTGCCAGTTTTTAGATTTTTTTTAGATTACTTTACAGTGTGGAAACAGGCCCTTCGGCCCAACAAGTCCACACCGACCCGCCGAAGCGCAAACCACCCATACCCCTACATTTACCCCTTACCTAACATTACGGACAATTTAGTATGGCCAATTCACCTAACCTGCACATCTTTGTGACTGTGGGAGGAAACCGGAGCTCCCGGAGGAAACCCACGCAGACACGGGGAGAACGTGCAAACTCCACACAGTCAGTCACCTGAGGCGGGAATTGAACCCGGGTCTCTGGCGCTGCGAGGCAGCAGTGCTAACCACTGTGCCACCGTGCCGCCCACATGCCACCGTGCCGCCCACAAGTTAAGGAGATAAAGGTCAGCCAGTCAGATTGTAGCATTCCTGCCAGGCTCTGCCAGTCCGAGTTGTCTTGATTTGGCGTCAGAAGGTTGGCAGATTAAAAATGCAGCTCCAGCTTAATATCCAGAGAGCCCAGGATCAGAGGACATCATCTCAGAATAAGGGCACACATTTAAAGGTGGAGATGAGGAGGAATTTATTCTCTTGGAGGGTAGTGAATCTGTGGAATTTCACACCACAGTGGGTTGTCATAGCGAGGTTCAGCACGGAAACAGTCCCTTTGGTGCAACTTGGCCACATATCCTAAACTAACCTCGTCCCATTTGCCGGTATTTGGCCCATATCCCTCTAAACCCTTCCTATTCATGTACCCATCCAGATGTCTTTTAAATGCTGTAGTTGTACCAGCCTCCACCAGTTCCATGCAAGGCTAGATGGTTAAGTGCTGAGGTAGTGCTGAGTGTCAAAGCTGAGATAGACCAATTTTTAATCGATAAGGGGTTCAAGGGTTATGGGCAAAAGGCAGGAAATTGGAGTAGGGCGGCACAGTGACTCAGTGGTTAGCACTGCTGCCTCACAGTGCCAGGGACATGGGTTCAATTCTACCCTCGGGCAACTGTCTATGTGAAGTATGCACTGTCTGCCTGGGTTTCCTCCCACAGTCCAAAGCTGTGCAGGCTAGGTGGGTTAGCCATGGTAAAAGCCCCACGCAGAGGTGGCGGTGTGGGTCTGGGTGGGGTGCTCTTCAGAGGTGCAGGCCAAATCGTCTATCTCTGCATTTTTAGGGTTTCTACGGTTATCAGATCAGCCATAATCTGATTGATTGGTGAAGCAGATTCAATCGGCTGAATGGCCTATGTGAGCTCCTCCATCTTACCATCTTAACGATTGAGCGTGTGCCTGGCCTGTCCCTGCCCCTACTTTCCAGTTGCACCCAAAGAACCCACAGCTGTGCGTACGTATGAAAATTATTTTAAAACAAATCTTTTTAAAAATTACCCCTTTCAAACTATCTCTCAAAAAAAATTGTGGAGCCAGCACCTCACGAAGGGTGAAAACTGTCAAAGGCCGCAAACAAGGGGCACAGCATGGAGAATGCAAACTGTGGGTATAAACACAGTGGGATGTAAACATCTCCAGGACAGACCTTTTGCAGGAGGTGAGGTATAAGCAGGGCAGAGCCAGAATGAAAGGGGCAGCACAACTTGATGGATGAGGATCAAATCAGTTGGAAAGAAGAGGGATGCAGTTAATTAGATGTGAAATATTATTTCCCAACCATGACAGGCAGCATTAGCGACCATCCATCAGGGGAATAGTGTATTCTTGCCTAATTTAATTACATTAATATGGGCCATTGTGCTTTCAAAGCTTTAAAAGATGAAGAGTCGCCTGAAGACTTTATGATTGTTGTTTGTAAATCCTAGCATGATAAGACTCTTTTTGCCAGAATTGACACTGAGAAAATTGATATTCGTGATCGGACCTGAAGGTCACCAGTGAACGGGGATCATATTAAGTTGCATATATTTCACAACACAGAACGTAGTGCGTTCAGACTAACAGGGCTGCGCTGGTGTTTATGTTCCGCATATGGAGGTGCCGGTTTTGGACTGGGGTGTACAAAGTTAAAAATCACACAACACCAGGTTGTAGTCCAACAGGTTTAATTGGAAGCACTAGCTTTCAGAGCACTGCCAACCACCTGATGAAGGAGCGTCGCTCCGAAAGCTAGTGTGCTTCCAATTAAACCTGTTGGACTATAACCTGGTGTTGTGTGATTTTTAACTATGTTTCACATAAGTTTCTTTATGCACTACCTGAGCCAACGCTGTCAACGCACCCTTGTTTTCGGTCTGTTTTCGCAGAATTGGCTAATTACTCAAGGCCAATTTCTTACATTGGTTTATAGAAAGCAGTATGGACAATGTTTAGTGTCTCACTGTTTAGATGCTGGTTTGTGTTGCTTCCCTTCACTTTAAATGATAACTCAGCTGCTGTTGGCTCTGAGTTGAGCCTGTTGCTAACCTTAAGCATTTCATTTCTGGTGGGGCTGTAGGTCAATTGAAAAATCAAAATCTGGAATATGTAGTTTTTTTTTAATGTAAGGATTTACAGAACCAAGGAGGATAGACGGAGTTACATTACAGATCAGGCATGATCTAACTGAAGGGCAGAACAAGATTGTGGACTCCTCCTGTTCCCGTCCTGTTACCAGAATGTTGCTGG
This sequence comes from Chiloscyllium plagiosum, assembly GCF_037043375.1. Classification (NCBI taxonomy): domain Eukaryota; kingdom Metazoa; phylum Chordata; class Chondrichthyes; order Orectolobiformes; family Hemiscylliidae; genus Chiloscyllium; species Chiloscyllium plagiosum. Next base: position 101,688,154 of record NW_028270148.1, read on the forward strand.
AATGGAAGGTTTGCGTTATAGAGAGAGGCTGGATAGGCTGGGACTTTCCTCACTGGAGTGTAGGAGGTCGAGAGGTTATTCAAATCATGAGGGGCATAGATAAGGTGACTGGCAAGTGTCTTTACCTACGCTGGGCGATTTCAAGACTAGGGGAGCATATTTGGATGGTGAGAGGAAAAAGATTTTAAAAGGACATGAGGGGCAATTTTGTTTAACCAGAGATTAGTCCGTATGTGGAATGAGAGGAAGTGGTGGATGGGAATACAGTTACAACATTTAAAAAACATTTGAATAAGTACATGAATAAGAAATGTTTGGAGGGATATGGGCCAAGTGCAGGCAGGTGGGACAAGTTAAATTTGGGATTATAGTTGGCATGGATTGGTTGGACTGAAGGGTCTGTTTCCATGCTGTATGACTCAATCGAGTCTGAAACTTTCTATATTTAATTAAAGATTCAGTCAATGATCATAATTCAGAACACTGACAATTTTTTGTTCAGGTGGTTTACTTTAACAGGTTAGAAATAAGTTTGAATGTTGTGGCCCCAGTATCTTAGACCGAATTAATTTTATTTTCACTTTACAATTTCTTCCCTCCTTATATTTTAATGTGTGTGTGCGCGCACGTGCGTGTTCATGCGTGAGTGTATGTGTGTGCGCATGTTCATGCATGTGCATGTGTGTGTATGCATGTGTGTGTGCATGTGTGTGTATATGTGTATGTATGTGTGTATGTGCGTGTTATCACACCACAGCCCACAGCCTTTTCACACACCTTGGTCAGCGTTATTAGTAACCATGTTTTATAAAAGGTTTGTAAGACTGTCATATCCCTGGTTCCCCACAGTCCTGTGGGATTAATCCACACAGTGTCACCGTCAACAGGGATGGGATTCGGAAATCAGAGATCAATGCTTGGCAATCCATATCTGATCATTGAATTGGACAGCGCAAAGGGAGAGCATTTTGCCTGTTGCACGAGCACAGCTGGTCTTGGGGGTAATTCAGAATGGGAAATGATTACTGGCCTTGACAGTGACACCCACATCCTATGAGTGAACACCCCTTTTATTCCCCTGCCTTGTTTCAACCAACCAGCAAATTATTTCCTCTTGCATTAACTTCAATATCACATTTCTTACTCGAGTTTTATTAATATTAGAAGAGGTACCTATTGGTTTGAATTATAATTCTTGGCTCAGTGGTAGCACTCCTGTCTGTGATGACAGGTTTTGGATAGACGCTGTCACTTCACTGCTATACTGAGAGATTGACGCACTGTCAGGTGTGGTACAAATCCAAGGCCCTGTCTGCACTCTCAGCTACAACATCCCACAATACTGAACAGGAGTTGGTCATTCAACCCTTCAAGCCCATACTACCATTCTGTGAGACCATGGCTGACCTGTGGCCTAACTCCATACACCTGCCTTACATCCACAAATCTTTTGGGTTTTTTTGTACAGTTTGTGGAAGAAAGTTCCAAATATCTGCCATCCTTTGTGTGTAGAACTGTCTTTAGTTTCCTGGGCCCTGGACGCTATCCCTCCCACTTTATACCTCCCTGCCTTTCTCACCTCCTTGAAGCTGTTCCAGAAAACCTATCTATTCAGCCAACCTTTTGCCTGCCTGTCCCAATATCACTTGACATCATTTGAATTCCTTGATAACTCTTTTGTGAGGCACTTAAGGCTGTTTTAGATTAGATTCCCTACAGTATGGAAACAGGCCAGTAAGTCCACACCGACCCTCCAGAAAGCAACCCACCCCTCTATATTTACCCCTGACTAATGCATCTAACAGTATGGACAATTTAGCATGGCCAATTCACCTAACCTGCACATTTTGGACTGTGGGAGGAAACCGGAGCACCCGGAGGAAACCCACGCAGACACGGGGAGAATGTGCAAACTCCACACAGACAGTCGCCCAAGGCAGGAATCGAACCCAGGTCCGTGGTGCTGTGAGGCAGCAGTGCTAACCACTGAGCCACCGTGCCACCCACTTAATGAAGCAAAGAACTGTGGGTGCTGGAAATCTGAAACAAAAACAGAAAGTGCTAGAGAAATTCAGCAGGTCTGAAGTGAGAAAAGCAGAGTTAACATTTCGTGTCAGGTTCTGAAGGACCATCACTGGACTCAATGTCAACTGTTTCTCTTTCTATCGATGCTGTCAGGCAGACGTATTATCTGGAGGTGATCAATAAATACAAGTTACATTTATGGAACCATACTATTGTGTGCGGGAGACTGCGTTCTCCTACACGCAAACTGTGTTTCCAGGACAAAAGTATTTAATTAGCTTGAAGCCCTTTGGCTCACAATTGGGAATGTGGAAGGCCTTATGTACAGAAATGCAGCATTTTCTACCTCCTGACACAAGATGTCACCGATTCGCTAAACCAATCTTATTTCACTGAACCTGTTTCCAAATCTGGCAGGCACACCTGCTGGCAGGAAAAGGATATTTTCATTTCAACTTTAACTGGGAGTCTCATGGCACAGTGGTAGTATCCCCGCCTCTGAGCTAGGTGTCCCATGTTCAAGTACCACCCATTCAAGAGGTGTAAGCTAACACTTCTGAACAGGCTGATCAGGAAAATACACATGTAACTAACATCTCTGAACTGATGATTGAGGAAAATGACTAGATATTCCATTCAAGAACATAATCCAAGGACACACTGTGACTACAGGTGGTCCTGTAGCACAGTGGTAATGTCACTACCTCACGACTTTATTTCATTTACCTCTTCGTGAAGAGCTCAGTCGCAGCAAAGACATCGGTGGCAGCAAGTGGGCCCGACAGCACGGACTAGAGTGGGCCCGACAGCACGGACTGGAATGGGCCCGACAGCACGGACTAGAGTGGGCCCGACAGCACGGACTGGAATGGGCCCGACAGCACGGACTGGAATGGGCCCGACAGCACGGACTAGAGTGGGCCCGACAGCATGGACTGGAATGGGCCCGACAGCACGGACTAGAGTGGGCCCGACAGCACGGACTGGAATGGGCCCTGACAGCACGGACTGGAATGGGCCCGACAGCACGGACTAGAGTGGGCCCGACAGCACGGACTGGAATGGGCCCGACAGCACGGACTGGAATGGGCCCGACAGCACGGACTAGAGTGGGCCCGACAGCACGGACTGGAATGGGCCCGACAGCACAGACTAGAGTGGGCCCGACAGCACGGACTAGAGTGGGCCCAGCAGAACGGAATGGAGTAGGCCCGGCAGAGCACGGACTGGAGTGGGCACGGCAGAATATGGACTGGAGTGGGCCTGGCAGAGCGTGGACTGGAGTGGGCCCGGCAGAACATGGACTAGAGTGGGCGCGGTAGCACGGACTGGAGTGGACCTGTCAGAGCGTGCACTGGAGTAGACGTGGCAGCACGGACTGGAGTGGGCCCGGCAGAGCAGGGACTGGAGTGGGCCCAGCAGCACAGACTGGAGTGGGCCCGGCAGATCAGGGACTGGAGTGGGCCCTGCAGAACGTGGACTGGAGTGGGCCCAGCAGCACGGACTGGAGTGGGCCCGGCAGAGCAGGGACTGGAGTGGGCCCAGCAGCACAGACTGGAGTGAGCCCGGCAGTGCAGGGACTGGAGTGGGCCCAGCAGCACAGACTGGAGTGGGCCCGGCAGAGCAGGGACTGGAGTGGGCCCAGCAGCACGGACTGGAGTGGGCCCGGCAGAGCAGGGACTGGAGTGTGCCCGGCAGAGCGTGGACTGGAGTGGGCCTGGCAGAACGTGGACTGGAGTGGGCCTGGCAGAGCACGGACTGGAGTCGGCCCAGCAGAGCAGGGACTGGAGTGGGCCCGGCAGAGCATGGACTGGAGTGGGCCCGGCAGAGCATGGACTGGAGTGGGCCCGGCAGCATGGACTGGAGTGGGCCTGGCAGAGCGTGGACTGGAGTGGACCTGGCAGAGCATGGACTGGAGTGGGCCCGGCAGCATGGACTGGAGTGGGCCTGGCAGAGCGTGGACTGGAGTGGACCTGGCAGAACATGGACTGGAGTGGGCCCGGCAGCATGGACTGGAGTGGGCCCAGCAGCATGGGCTGGAGTGGGCCTGGCAGAGCGTGGACTGGAGTGGGCCCGGCAGCATGGACTGGAGTGGGCCTGGCAGAGCGTGGACTGGAGTGGGCCCGGCAGCATGGACTGGAGTGGGCCTGGCAGAGCACGGACTGGAGTGGGCCTGGCAGAGCGTGGACTGGAGTGGTCGCGGCAGAACATGGACTGGAGTGGGCCTAGCAGTGCAGGGACTTGAGTGAACCTGGCAGCATGGACTGGAGTGGGCATGGCAGAACGCAGACTGGAGTGGGACCAGCAGCATGGACTGGAGTGCATGGATTGGAGTGGACCTGGCAGAGCAGAGACTGGAGTGCACCTGGCAGAACATGGACTGGATTGAGCCCTGCAGCACGGACTGGAATGGTCCCAGTAGCACGGACTGGAGTGGAGCTGGCAGAGCGTGGACTGGAGTGGACGTGACAGCATGGGCTGGAGTGGGCCCGGTAGCACGGACTGGAGTGGACCCGGCAGAGCAGGGACTGGAGTGGACCCGGCAGAGCAGGGACTGGAGTGGACCTGGCAGAACAGGGACTGGAGTGGTCGCGTCAGCACGGACTGGAGTGGGCCCAGCAGTGCAGGGACTGGAGTGGGACCAACAGCACGGACTGGAGTGGGCCCGGCAGAGCAGGGACTGGAGTGGGCCCAGCAGCACGGACTGGAGTGGGCCCGGCAGTGCAGGGACTGGAGTGGACCTAGCAGCATGGACTGGAGTGGGCCTGGCAGAATGCGGACTGAAGTGGGACCAGCAGCACGGACTGGAGTGGATGGGGTAGCACGGACTGGAGTGGACGGGGCAGCACGGACTGGAGTGGGCCCGGCAGAGCACGGACTGGAGTGTGCCCGGCAGAGCGTGGACTGGAGTGGGCCTGGCAGAACGTGGACTGGAGTGGGCCTGGCAGAGCACGGACTGGAGTCGGCCCGGCAGAGCAGGGACTGGAGTGGGCCCGGAAGAGCATGGACTGGAGTGGGCCCGGCAGAGCATGGACTGGAGTGGGCCCGGCAGCATGGACTGGAGTGGGCCTGGCAGAGCGTGGACTGGAGTGGACCTGGCAGAGCATGGACTGGAGTGGGCCCGGCAGCATGGACTGGAGTGGGCCTGGCAGAGCGTGGACTGGAGTGGACCTGGCAGAGCATGGACTGGAGTGGGCCCGGCAGCATGGACTGGAGTGGGCCTGGCAGAGCGTGGACTGGAGTGGGCCCGGCAGCATGGACTGGAGTGGGCCTGGCAGAGCGTGGACTGGAGTGGGCCCGGCAGCATGGACTGGAGTGGGCCTGGCAGAGCACGGACTGGAGTGGGCCCAGCAGCATGGGCTGGAGTGGGCCTGGCAGAGCGTGGACTGGAGTGGGCCCGGCAGCATGGACTGGAGTGGGCCTGGCAGAGCGTGGACTGGAGTGGGCCCGGCAGCATGGACTGGAGTGGGCCTGGCAGAGCACGGACTGGAGTGGGCCCAGCAGCATGGGCTGGAGTGGGCCTGGTAGCATGGACTGGAGTGGGCCCGGCAGAACATGGACTGGAGTGGGCCCGGCAGAACATGGACTGGAGTGGGCCCGGCAGTGCAGGGACTGGAGTGGACCTGGCAGCATGGACTGGAGTGGGCCTGGCAGAGCACGGACTGGAGTGGGCCTGGCAGCATGGACTGGAGTGGGCCTGGCAGAGCGTGGACTGGAGTGGGCCCGGCAGCATGGACTGGAGTGGGCCTGGCAGAACATGGACTGGAGTGGGCCTGGCAGCATGGACTGGAGTGGGCCTGGCAGAGCACGGACTGGAGTGGGCCTGGCAGAGCACGGACTGGAGTGGGCCCAGCAGCATGGGCTGGAGTGGGCCTGGTAGCATGGACTGGAGTGGGCCCGGAAGCACAGACTGGAGTGGATCCAGCAGAGCTGAGACTGGAATGGGCCTCGTAGCGTGGACTGGCATAGGCCTGGCAGAGCACAGACTGGAGTGGGCCCAGCAGAGCAGGGACTGGAATGGGCCTCGTAGCGTGGACTGGCATAGGCCTGGCAGAGCACAGACTGGAGTGGGCCCAGCAGAGCAGGGACTGGAATGGGCCTCGTAGCGTGGACTGGCATAGGCCTGGCAGAGCACAGACTGGAGTAGACCTGGCAGAGCAGGGACTGGAGTGGGCGCAGCAGAGTAGGGACTGGATTGGGCCCGGCAGAGCATTGACTGGAGTGGGCTGAGCAGAACAGGAACTGGAGTGGACCTGGCAGCATGGACTGGAGTGGGCCCGGAAGCACAGACTGGAGTGGACCCAGCAGAGCAGGGACTGGAGTGGGCCCAGCAGAGTAGGGACTGGAGTGGGCGCAGCAGAGCAGGGACTGGATTGGGCCCGGCAGAGCATTGACTGGAGTGGGCTGAGCAGAACAGGAACTGGAGTGGACCTGGCAGCATGGACTGGAGTGGGCCCGGAAGCACAGACTGGAGTGGACCCAGCAGAGCAGGGACTGGATTGGGCCCGGCAGAGCACGGACTGGAGTGGGGCTGGCAGCACAGGACTGGAGTGGGTGGCAGAGTGCGGACTGGTAAGGGTCCTGCAGCATGGATTGGAATGGTCCCCGTGGCACGAACTGGAGTGAGCCCCGCACCGTGAACTGAAGTGGACCTGGCAGGGGTGACTGGAGTGGGATCAGTAGGAGGTATTGGAGTTTGCTTGGCCACGGGGACTGGAGTGGCTTGGCATTGCAAACCTGTGGCAGCAAAGTCAGAGGTGAGTTCAGGTTCCCGGCAGCTTCTGCATTGTCAAGGTGGTCCCAGCGCCGACTCATGGATGCTGCGGTGGAGACGAGTTTGGATTCCTGGCAATGTCTGTGCCAGCGACGTTTCATGGATGTGGCGGTGGCATGAGTTTGCACTCACTATGAGACCTGGCATCATTAGCACGTGGCTGCATCAGTGTGATGGGCCTGAAATGGACTCAGGGTCCGCAGTGGAATTGAGTTTGGGCCAGTACGGTACCCAGCAGCATTAACAGTGTCTGCATTGGCGATGTCCACTGAGAATTCAGCAGCAAGGGTGACAGTGGAGGTGTGATCATGCCAAAGAGGGGGCAACTTTTGTTTCTGTGGCAGTGGGGACTCGTATTGGCCTCCTGACCCATGGCCCATGGATAAGCACTTAACAAGAAGAACTGTGAAGTTGGACACATTTTTCTTTATTTTTTGGCTTTTATATTCTGTGTTTTCATAGATTCCCTACAGTCTGGAAACAGGCCCTTTGGCCCAACAAGTCCACACCGACCCTCCCAAAAGTAACCCACCCAGACCCATTCCCCGACCTTATGATCCTATATTTACCCCTGACGAATGCTCCCCTAACCTACACATCCTGGACTCTGTGGACAATTTAGCATGGCCAATTCACCTGGCCTGCACATCTTTCAACTGTGGGAGCAAACCGGATCAAACCAGCACAAAATGGGGAGAATGTGCAAATTCCACACAGACAATTGCCCAAGGCAGGAACTGAACCCGGGTTCCTGGCACTGTGAGGCAGCAATGCTAACCACTGAGCCATTGTGCTGTTTTGTCTTTTTCCCCCCCCTGTGTTTTAAGAGATTGGCCACACTCTACAACACTTTTCAGTGTGTGCTGAAACACGATACACATGGCAATAAATAAATCAAATCAAATCTTGGCTAAGGTTCAAGTCACTTGTGCTCTGGAGGAGAATCTCTGAACAGGTTAATTAGAAAATATTTTCCAACTTTGAGTGCAGGGCTGTTGTGCTGCAGTGTTTTTGTCCATATCTCTGAGCCAGGAGGCCTGGGTTCAGTTCCCATCTGTTGTGGACATGTGTTATAACAGCTTATTGAGAAAGTGGATTAATGAGTCCATTAATGAATTTGGAAATGTGAGCATGCTGCCTGGATCTCAGTCCAGCTCCAACTGAGGGGGTAAAAGGTTACCACACTCTGTCTGTATGGACCGTACGTCTCGGTGGCATTTAATTCGGCAATCCCAAACGAATGACTCAATGTTTATTAATACAGGAGAAAGTGAGGACTGCAGATGCTGGAGATCAGAGCTGAAAAACATGTTGCTGGAAAAGCGCAGCAGGTCAGGCAGCATCCAAGGAGCAGGAGAATCGACGTTTCGGGCATAAGCCCTTCTTCAGGAATGTTTATTAATACAAACAATTTATGATTTTCTGTGTATTAAACTTAAATATTGTGAACATGGTGTTATCCCCAACATTTCCTGAAACTTCACAATTCTCACTTCATTGCATTATCACTCATCAAGTAAATAGGAAAATAAGTTTAACAGAGAGCTGAGTGTTAAGCAATTAAATAAAACCTGAGGAATCTTACTTTGCACTAATTTTTTTTATTCATTCATGGGATGTGGACATCACTGACTAGGTAAAAAGGGCTTTTGCCCGAAACGTCGATTTTGCCTGTCCTCGGATGCTGCCTGAATTGCTGTGCTCTTCCAGCACCACTGATCCATCACTGACTAGGCCAACATTTATTGCCCATCCCTAATTCCCCAGATGGCAGTTAAGAGACAGTCACATTGCCAGAAGAGGTAGGGATGACAGTTTCCCTCCCTAAGGAATATTAGTGAACCAGATGGAGTTTTCTGACAATTGACAATGGATTCATGGTCATTATTAGTTCCAGATTTTTAAAATCCAAGCCTAATTGACTGACTGCTTTTATTATGTGGATTACAACAATTATTTGCATTCATATGGAACTTCACAGATGCATTATGAAAAATATGTGAAATCAAGCCATTTTTGGAGAGAATTGATTGGATGACCAAAGGTTTGCTCAAAGGTAGGTTGTTAAGGAGGTGAGAGAGGAGCAGGAGAAGTGGAGGTCTGAAAATTCCAGTGCTTCGGGCCCAGGCAGCTGAGGACAGGACCATCAATGATGGAGTGACTAATATTGGAAATGTTCAAGGGATCCCCATTACTGAAATGTGGATATCTCCGAGGTGTATGGAAGGTAGAATGTGGGAGACCAACTCTTGGAATAGTTAAGTCTTGAGATGACAAAGACATGGGTGTGGACTTTAGCAGAAGAGCAGAGGCAGAGTTAAACTCAGTCATAGTTAGAGGTGGAACAGGACATCTCAGTGTGGACACTAATCACAGAGCTGAGTGTGACACCGGGCTTACCAACAGGCTTCTTCAGCCTGAAACAGTGGTGCGGAGAGGGATGGAATTGATGGTGAGGGAGTGGAGGGTGTGACGGGACCCAAAGGCAATGGCCTTTGGCCTTCCCAACACTGAATTGAGGAACGTTCTGCTGGATATCAGATGAGCAGTCTGACAATTTAGGGTTAGTGGAAAGGTCAAGAGAGGGGATGTTGAGGGTGTAGTCAGATCCTCAGGAGATGTCAAAGGTATTGGTGTAAGAACAGGAAGTGGCTTTACGTGGACTGACTGTGCTTGTCCTGCCTACTGTAATATGGGAGACAGGTTAGGGATGAGCCGAAAGGAGATGCTTCGTTTTACTGCTAACCCTCCGCCTTCAAATATATATGTGGAAGCAGCCATAAAACCCATGCAAAAAGGAGGTTCCCAAGAAAAGTCGAAAGACATTAACTTGGTTTCTCTCTCTGCACAGATATTGTGAGACGTGCTGAGTTGCTCCAGTTTTTATTTCGGATCTTCAGCATCCGCAGTATTTTGTTTTGGCTCTTGTTGAGCAAGGTAACTGTTTGGTTTCTGTTGCATTCTGAAAAAATACATCGCTCCTTTTTCAGAGGTTTGCAGTTGTTTTCAGTGTCTGCTTGGTTAAATCATTGTGGGACAGATTGTTGAGTTTATCAGGGAGCTCAGCAATTGGATTGCTTGGAGCAACAC